>NC_133512.1:123225576-123533461 GCF_049354715.1 Callithrix jacchus | reverse complement strand
CCTTATCCAAAAAAGCTTGTATTGCTGCTTCCTGAGTCGCCATATAAGCAATGTCTCTGTGTCTCCCAATGGAAGCAATTATCTGAGCCTCTTTTTCCAGAAGTTCACATAGGGCAGCTTTCCTTTCAGCTCCAGTGAAAGATTGGTTAATCCGTTTAAGTTCTTCTTGACGCCAGACTAGAGGAAAAACACAATGGACTCTTGAGTTTTTAAAATCTCATTTTTTTATGATCACATCCTGACAAGGAGTATCTTATTTTTACATCGATTTAAATGAAAGTATACACAGATAGAATCATTTATATTGTACACCTGACGTGTGAAAAAAATGACAAAATAGAAGCTGAGAGACTTAAAACAACAAAAGTAAAGTCAAACAAACAGAAGCCAAAGGAAAACAGTACAGATGATGTCAAAGTATGTCTCCAAGTGAGCATTCGCACTGCCTAGCACTGACAAAAATATAACGTGGACTTTGTGGCAGCCATGAGTGTGCACTGTTCACATCTCCCTTCAAGAGAGTACCTGTCACAAGGGGTAAAGGTAATTCACAGTTCCAACGACAGCATTTCAGAGCTGCTGCCTTGCTGAAGCCAAGGTTGCACTGCCTACAAAGCACTCAATAATGACCAGGCACCATGCAGGAGTCAGAGCCTGAATCTGCCCAGTGGACTTTTCTGTGGTCCGTCATATCAGAGCCAACTGCCAGGCTGGCTTAGACTTCCTTAGAGCTAAGACTGTCCATACCCCATCTTCTTTCCTTCCCTCTCTCAACTAATGAGGTGTCAAATCTCACCTCAATCTGAAGACTTCCTTTGCCTTCCTCTGCTCCCTTTCCCCTTTATCTTCACTTCCAATTACACCCTGGTGTCTCCTCCCTCAATGACACAAATTGACATAGTTTTACGTACAATTGTTGATTTCAGTCATGTCTTTCATTCACTTAGGTGCCATTTTCCATTTATTTACAAAACTCTAAATTATAGTCATAAATGTTATAAAGTAATTGCATTTACTGTTTACTCAAACTACTGCATTATGTTATAATAATATTTATGACATTTTAAAGCACTGGTAACTATCAATAAAAAATATGCTGCCCAAACTTAAATAAACCAAAATTTCTGAGCTCAGATACAAGCATTTTACCAATTGTTCCATTTAATTTTTACATGTACTAAATTTGGAGAAGAAAAATCTTTTGTATCCCACATTTCAAAAATGTCAACCTTATTTACATTAACAAAAGAATAGGGTTGGAAAGAACTGAAGAAATTAAATCGTTTAACCCCACGTTTAAGAAAGTATCCGTCTCTCAGAAGCTTGAACAGGTTTAATTTGCCCATCCTGGTTCTAGTACTAGCCTTTGAGGCAACATGGTGTCGTTCTGTTTCTTGGTCACATGGTATTCCTTTGGGTATGTGAAGGGAGCAATCACATCCCACTGGTGTTTTATCTTCTCTAGGCATAAATATTTCTATTTCTTCAATTGTCTATCATTTTATTCATTTTCTATCCATCTAAGTCAAGCTCCTCTGATTTAGCACAGTACCTCTTAAAACATGACATACAAAATTTCTGTCAAGATAGGAGCTTCCGTACAAACTGCTACCTCCCCTCTCCTGTGTCACTGCTAAAAGGATAAAAGAAATACGAAAGATGGGAGAAAAGAGAGAGACCTGAATCAGTACTAAAAATCTGAAAGGAATTTATCCCTGTGGTAGAACCCCTGGGGAATTTCTAAAAGATACAGTGCAGATACTACCAAATAAATAAAAGACTGTCAAAAAGGCACACAAATGTTGTTACCCAAACTTCTGCTTTCTCATCTCAGAAAGTCAACATCATAGCAGATGATGGGAAACCCCAACTACGCAACTCAGGACTAGAGAAAAGGGTAGCATATCAAGCTATTTGATAGTGTACCACGCTTTAAGAAAGTCTTCAAAAAACTTTCAGAAGAATGCCTAACATTTCAAATCACTGCAGAAGTTAATAACAACTGAGTTTATGCAAAAAAAAATTGAATAGTGCAGAAAGCAAGATGAGAAAAGCAAAACATAGCATAATAGTTATGCTTAACATATGAAATAATTCTACAGATATTTTTGTTGAAAAGAAGACAATTTTGTAAAATTCTAGTGACATGATGTTTTCAGGGGGCACACTTGAAACAATGTGACACCAAAGTTGAAATATAAAAGGTTAGCAGATACGAACAAAAAAGAAAGCAGAAGTAGCAATATTAAAACATAAAAACTGGGGGGAGAACCTCAAAATTCAGGTCTTTTAGGTAGAAGGTAATTTTATGATGAAATGTCTGTTATGAATGTTTATATAGGAAATCATATGTCATCAAATATGTTTTTAAAAACTTCTATCAGTTATAAACACAATGTTGGGGAGTATATTTTATATTATTAAAAAACAGATAAAATACAAATGTATTAATCTATGACGGAGCCAAGTAAAAAATTAAAAGCATAAAATATTTGAACAGTGCTTTTAAAAATTAAATTGTCGCCAGGCGTGGTGGCTCACGCCTGTAATCCCAGCACTTTGGGAGGCCTGGCGGGTGGATCATGAGGTCAAGAGATCAAGACCATCCTGGTCAACATGGTGAAACCCCGTCTTTACTAAAAACACAAAAAATTAGCTGGGCACGGTGGCGCATGCCTATAATCCCAGCTACTCAGGAGGCTGAGGCAGGAGAATTGCCTGAACCCAGGAGGCGGAGGTTGCGGTGAGCCAAGATCGTGCCATTGCACTCACTCCAGCCTGGGTAACAAGAGCGAAACTCTGTCTCAAAAAATAAATAAATAATAAAAAAATTAAATTGTCATACATTAAGCTCTGAACACCAAAAGCTGAAAATGTAAACTTATTTTCCAAGTTCAGTAAACCGTTTATATAGATATATCATATTTGGAGAAGTAGAAAGCAGAAATGTTACAAACTACATTTTTACCACAGAACAATTAAACTAGAACTAATAACAAAAGTTTAAATAGAAATATTCTAACTGCTTGTTAATTGAAGAAATCTCATCAAAAATAACAATTTAATCAAAGAAAAAGTATAACACTATTAAGGGAAAACACTACATGTCAAAATGCATAGGATCCAACAAAAATTTCAGCAAGGTAAACTTGGGGAAATTTGGCATAAATAATCCTCAAATTTATGAGGTACAGTCAATCATGTACCTGTCAAAAGTAGGAGGGATTTGTAAAAAGCTGTAATGTTTGCAATAATCAACCACAATTCTTCTCTGGAAAATCATGTCTTCTCGGCACTTCATTCATTCTTCAAGACTAAAGATTACTGAGAACAGTTTTGATCATTACTCTGGTACCTTGGAATATACATCTGGACTGGGAACCCAAACTCACTTAAGCCATGTTTGTGCTATGCTCTGCATGAAAGTAAAACAGGTTGAAACTGCGAATCACTGTTCGTTATTCTGAACAAATATTCCCAAAGTCACCTTGGTCTCTGGCATGTATCGTAAGTTTCAGTTCATTCCAGGTTTTTTTGGATTTCCAGAACTATTCCTAAAAATCCTTATGTGCCACATTGTACGATTCTTCTTATTTATTGTGCCTCTCATATGCAGCAACCCTGGTTTTGAATTTGCAGAATAAATTCTGTCTTTGCACTTCCACAAACAGGATGCTCAGGGATCTTGTCTTCCATTCATAGAGGTTTACATTGCTTTAGCTTCATTCAACATACTCTCCCACTTCTCACAAACCATGTCATCCTCTCACTTATACACGGTCCTTTTCAGTGTGGACTTACCAGCTGGTTTACCACTGGAGGGCTACGTTTAATTAATAAGTCATCTAAATCTTTCCTTTCAGATGGAGATTATTATATTATCAGAATAATGAAGTTTTACAGTCTCATGAACTACATCCTGGCCATAGAATCAAATCTAATTTTTCTCTGAAATTTAAGAAGCCTGTTTTCAGACATGATCATTATAATTGCCCAAACTCTATCACTTCATTGCCAATTCAAAACACTCAATAATTTTGTGGAAATTATTATGTGAAAAAACACTGGTTCTATGGTGCATTCAAAAGCAAGAGTGACACAGTTCTTTCTCAGAGGAACTAATATGTTTCCCTGCCTCTCCCTGGCTGGACAGACTATAAAATCCTTCCACAAGCACAGAATTTCTACTTCTCTTTTCATTTATCTTCACCTAAAAGCACAACATTTTCACCATTAGGCTTAAAGACATCCTTTGTGTAGACCCCTTCTTGACAGAAGATTACTTACCCTTGTCCTCCATTATATACAACTCAATCAAGTAAAATATACTCTGGCATTGCTATATTCCAGACATGATCATTTTTCTCACCATGTTTTAGGGACATTAATATAATTAGAAACTATATTTGACTTCTTCTAATAAAATTTCAAGTTTAAATCCAGTCTCTGTGCATTAGATGATAAATATCTGGGGCTGTTAAGTATTGTATCTGGTGACTGCCTTTCATACATCTAGTTTTATAGGTCAAATGACCTCAGCTTCCACCACAGGACTACAAGAGGAGTAAACTGACTGAAGATAAGCATAATGAAGGAAATATATAACAATAGAAATCAACAAAATGGAACAGAAAAAAAAATTGGGAAAAATCAGGGGAAGAGCAATAAAACTGATAAATCCCTAGGCAGACTGATCAGAAAAAAAGGAAGAAACACAAAATTACCAATATCAGTAATTGAGGTAATAACACTATAGATCCTACAGGTATTAAAAGGATAACATGGAACATTATTAACATCTTTATGCCAATAAATTCAATAACTCAGGTAAAATTAATAAATTCCTTTAAAGACATTAACTATCAAAGCCTATCCCCAATGATAAATAAGTCACATTATTATTAAAGCAATTGAACTTACAGTTTAAACCTTCCCACAAAGAAAATTCCAGACCTAGTTGGTGTCACCATTGAATTCCAAACATTTTATAAAGACACGCTACTAATTCTACACAAACTGTTTTAGAAAATTGAAGAGTACAGAAGAGACTAGCATTATCCTAATACCAAAACCAGACAGTAACATAACAAAGAAAAAAAATCACAGACCAATATCCCTTATGAATACAGACGTAAAAATTCTAAAACAAATTTTGGCAAATCAAGTTTGACAACATATAATGATAAGGCAATAACAGGATGTGGGGGCCATGTGATTAGGCCCCCAGGTCCTCATTACCTAATCAATCTAAGGATGTGATTAGGTAATGAGGGTGGAACTGGGATTATTGCCCTTATTAAATAGACCCAAGAAAGCTGTTCATCCCTTCTGCTATTTGAGATCACAGTGAGAAAGCATCATTTATTAACCATCTCCAGACACTGAGTCTGTTGGTGCCCTGACCTTGGACTTCCTGGACTCCAAAACTCTAAAAAATACCTTTCTGTTATTTATGTCTATGGCATTTTGTTACATTATCCTGAATAGATTGCAGTCTTAACGAACGATGCAAAGGCAATACAATGGAGAAGTGACAGTGTTTTCGACAAATGCTGTAGGAACAACTGGATGTTCAAAAGAAAAAGTTTAAAAATTCACTTTAACACATATCTCACATCTCATACAAAATTCATTTCAAACTGGATGATACATCTAAGTTCAAAATATAATACTATAAAACTTCCAGAACACATAGGAGAAAAGTGTGTGACCTTAAGTTTGGGGATGAGTTTTCAGATATAACAACAAAGGCACAATTCACACAAGAAGAAACAAACAGGACTTACTAAAATTAAAAACTTTTGTTCTAACAAAGACACTGTTAAAAGAATAAAAAGACACACCAAAGATTGAAAGAATGTAAAACTGCCTGAAGACTGTGGGGAAGGGTATATCCTGTGAACATACTCTCACCTCTCAGTTCTTCTCCTCACCACTAGGGGCTGTTTCTCCTCTGCACTTCTTTGGGAGATGAGTAAATGGAAAGAGCAGTTCTTACTTGGCTGGATAAACCCCCTCTCCAGGCCTGTCAGATGATTCAAACTCACCATCCTGAGGCTCTTGAGCTGAACCCCTCCTCCTGCAACTCCCCTGACCCGAGAGATGTATTTGCACTCCAGGTAGCCACTTAGGAGTAATCCAGCTGTTCACTTCAAGCTTCTTTCTGACAAGATCCCTTCATTTCTATAGCTGGCCCTATTAAACATGGCCAAGAGCACCTCAAATTACCCTGTTGCATGCTTACTCTCTCTTGTTTTCTCTACTGTATAGTCCCCTTTTGATAGAAAACAAAGATATACCTCTGTTTTTAAAATCCTGGGAGTAAAGAATGCAGCAGCACTCTCCAATATCAAAGAAGTCTAAAAGCCCTCCTCTAGTTCTCTAGGTTTCCTAGGTTGGAGTCAGGCCCCAATATACCATCCTGGTCAAGATTCAGGCACCAAAAGCAAAGCATAACAATGGCTCTCTCCAAAAAAAAGAAAACCACTTTCCCGACCTCTGCAAATCTCTCCTAGCCCTTCTTATATCTTTTATCTTGCTATGTGATGCATGAGCCAAGAAATAGGTCCTATTTTACTTCCTTTGTAAACTCTTTATCAGGGAGAGACAGACTGTCTCTCATTGAATCTGGTAGCTTGATATCTCACCTATTGGAGCCTCAGTCGAAAATAAGGCAGGGTGACAGCACCCTCCAGTATGGCTACAATGAAAAAGACAGAAGTGTCTAGTGTTGGAGTGGATGACAGAGCAATTAGAATTCTCACACCCTTCTGCAGAAGTTTAAAATGGTGCAACCTCTAAAAAACTATCTGGCAGGATTCACTAAAGCTGAATTATGTATATCCTATGAACCACCAATTCCACTGCTAGGTTTACACCCTGAGAGAAGTGTGTGTGTGTGTGTGTGTGTGTCTACAAGTAGTACTGCTACAAACATCATTTGGTGAAATATATTACTTATATATAATATATATGTACTTATATTTATAAATACATATATATTATACTTTTATTTATATTTATATTAAATATAACATTTGTTCATATTTATAATTTATTAAAATATTTAGATTATACTTTTATTTTATAGTTTATATATTTTAATATTTATTTTTTATTTTATTTTTTGTATTATATATATTTAATACATACATATATATATATATATATATATATATATATAATTCACCAAAGTGTACTACTTATATTTGCCAAAAACTGGTTGGGGGGTGAGGGGTGGTGCAGGAAGAACCAAATCCACGGTAAAATGGATACATGAGTTGTGGCACACCCATGCAGTAACATACTACACAGAAACGAGAACAAATGGCACTACACACAATAGCACGGATCGGTCTCATGACATAATACTGAATTTTGAAAAACAGACACAAAAATTTCTATTCTGCATAATTCTACCCATATAAAATGTTTAAATAGATAAAACAACTCCAATTATTGCAGGCTCTATTTAGAATATGGGATACTTAGCATCTTTTTTTTTCCAACTAATGGCCCTAAAGACAATTCAGAACAAAGAAAGAGATCACCTTCGACATACTGCTATAAAAAGACATAACAATCATATATTTTTGCCTTGAGACAGCCTCATCTTTGACATATTACCTTATACAGTTAAATTTGTTTTCTTAAATTGATATCATTTTGCTTTTATTACTGAAGAGCAGGTTACCTTGAAGAAAAGTTAAGTTTCATATTATGGATACAAGTATCATTATCAGCCATAAGAGGGCAGCAGTTCCAAGGAATGGAGTTATGAATATGAAGTGAAGAAAATTATGTAAGAGCAATAAAAATTACTGAGCTTGTGAACCACAGATTTTTTTAACAGAACTTAAAAATTATTATTCCAAGGCTTTTAATTTAGAATTTTAGGACTAGAAAACCCCAAAAGATGTCCCTTTTATGTAAGAAACTTCATGTATTTCATTGTCCTCTATGTATAAATCACATGTGGACTTAACTATAACCATTCTACTTTACTATGAAAATTCTGTATAAAATCATTTGCCATAGAACAATAGCTCAAATATGTGTAGGTCTGTATACTTTCTAAAATATTTTCATAAATGTAATATTTTATACTTTTTTTATTTTTATTTTTTTTTGAGACGGAGTTTCGCTCTTGTTACCCAGGCTGGAGTGCAATGGCGCGATCTCAGCTCACTGCAACCTCTGCCTCCTGGGTTCAGGCAATTCTCCTGCCTCAGCCTCCTATATTTTATACTTTTTATTCTATTAAGCCCTCTGAAGTAGACATGCCAGAAATTATTAACTTCTTTTTATGGATGAAGAAAGTGAGGTTTAGGAGACATGAGTAACTTGTCCTAATTAATACCACTAATAAGTAGAAAAGGCAGAAGCTCATTCAATATATTTTCTATTATTTTACACAGCTGTCTGTTAACCAAACAAAAATAACAATGGTATCCTTTACTCACATATGAATTTGGAATATTATTCCAAGAAGGGGAATGGTGAATCTACTGCCTGAGTAAAGAGGGCCTGGCTTGTTCAAATATCTGAAACTTTTAATTTATCCATGACTAGCACACATACTGCGGAAGAAATAAGGTATGAACGTCAAGATGTATGAATATACATTTATATATTGTTATTAGTAAGGGGAAATTTTAAAAATATGGCCAAGTCCCTTCTCTAAAGAGCAAAATCAGACAGGATACTGGATTACGGGATTAAAGAACAGCTCAACTCTGAGTTCACAAATTCCCCAAAACACAAGAAAACCAGATGAGACAGTACTTTCTCTCTTTATCTCACATGGATGAGGATCAAATGAAATAATACACTAAAACTGCGTAATTCACAAAGCAGTATGAACATTTTGCTAATTGTTAATATAAAAGCATTTCTAATTTCATTTCAGTCTTAATTGTTAAGTATAAATATAAAGTAGTATTCATCTTTCAAAATTCTCTAGTCCAGATTTCCAAGACATCTCCCCAAAATAACACCTTCTTTTGTCTGCAGTAAATCTGCTTTTCCTACTAATGAAAAATTTAAAAACATTTTTTGCAAAGCCTGTGTCAGACTTACATTCTAATGCATTATAAAGAAATTCAAAGTCTTCATTTGTTTTAGGATTATGCCTCCGATCATAGTCCAATTTTATCCATTCTTCTTTTTCTCTTATCTTCCTTACTTCTTCCTGTCTTTCCCATTCCAACCTTAAGCTTTTCTGTCTTCTTACGTTCTCTACGAAGGTTTTAGCATGCCATTGCCTGAAGTAAGTCTGTATCACTATCGCCTACAAATTAAAAGGAAATAGAAAGTGTCTATCATCAACTTTTTGATCAGATATAAAGGCAATTATGATTATTTCAATTCCAATTCCATAACAACAAAATACTGAGTCTAGTTTTAGCTCTAGACTAAATAGATCTTTTCACATACAGTAACATAAAAAACACGGATAATGCATGTCACTGCTATTTGGCTTTGAAATCTCACAAATACACCTTCATAGAAGGATGTTCATACAGTCCTTGATAGAATAGACTCTGGAGTAAAACTTAGTTTGAATCTTCCTACTGCTGCTCACTAGTTGTTTGATTTGGGATAAGTTAGCTGCCATCTCTATGCTTTAGTACCCTCATGTGTAAAACAGTGATAATAAGAGTATACATATAAAGTGCTTAACCCAAGCCTGGTACATCATGAGTCCTCAATAAATACTATTATTGTTATAAATATTAATTATCACCATCTTATCTTAAATGCCACTAGTTCATGTTTATAACAAAACTGTATTTCCTAAATATACATCAGATAAGTATGTGTGGAAACCACCAAAGGCAGGTTAGATAAAATGGAGACTAAAGCAAACAAGTATTTATTAAATTGTATGAAATATGAATACATTTGAAAGTAGAGCATAGTACTAAAATCTCAAAAAGTCTGTGATATACCTGAGAGAGTTTAGCACTTTTTGAGAGTCTCTAATTTTATTTATTAAAATCATAAATAAAATGTGAAAAAGCCAGATCAAGACTGATGATAGAGCATATGCTGATGCATCCCTTACTCTCATCCTAATGCCTAATAATTATAGAAAAACTATGCAAAGTAGATATTGACAAAGACACTGGATCAAACTGAAGGGATCCCCTAAAGGAATAAGAAACTTTAAAGAATCCCTTCAACAAAAGAGGCTGGTAGAATTAATTGAAGAAACAGTCTATAATCTAATCATACACTGGAGAAGCAAGTCAGAAAATACAGAAGGGACTTCAGGGCTGCTCTAAGCCCAAAGCTGATGGATGGTCTGATGGCAACTAACCAGGTGACTGCGTAAAAAATGCAAAAGGGATAGGTTCCTCTAAAATAATTAGGCAAGGATCAACAGAGATATCTGTCCCTAGGCAAGAGTGGTGAATGTCCCAGAAGATGACACCCAGGAGGGAAAAAAAAGCCTCCTAAACAGAAAACTAGCTTTCTTCCATAATCAAGCTTTACACATCCCCTAAAATCACTGGGGTCAGACTGGGTAAACAAATACGCTGCTGGCACATTGGACATTAAGAATCTCAAACACATCAGCAGCATCTAGAAAATTATTAGCAATGCAAATGTTCAGGCCCCACCCCAGAGCTATTGATCAGAAACTCCTGGGGAAGCAGAGCATTCTAAATATTCAGACGCCCTCTAGATGATGCTTATACCAAAGTTCAACTACTTTAGTAGTTAACTTTACTAGAAGTACTACTAGAGTAAATCAGAACAAAATACAAAAGCAGACTAGATATAGTTAATATTTTCATAGAGAAAGGAAAGGCTGTCAGTATAAAATAATATAATGAACCAAGAAAAAAGACTGGCAACATTTTTACTTTTGAAATTTAAAAAATTAATAGAATATGTTATTAGCCTGTGTGCTATTAAACTTGTTAAACTTATTTAAAACACCAAAATACCGTTGTTTCAACAACACAGAAGATTTTTCCCTTTCACGTGGCAATCCAGGGATTAGCAAAGCAGTTTCGGGCTGGTGGGAAAACTCTGTCATATTCAACGAATGGCTTCCTACTTCCATGTCCCAGACGGCTGGTCCACTTACCATCTTCCAACCAGTAAACAGAGGGAAAAGGAACAAGGAGCAGTTTTAGAACGATTGTCCCTAACATCTCATCGTCCAGATCTTAGTTACGTGGCCTCACTGATACACAAGGGAGGTGATGAAATGTGGTCATCAGTGAGGCAGCCATGTGCTCAGATAAAGCTTTGCTACAACAGAAGGGAAAAATGGGTAATGGCAGAACTCGCAGTTTCTTGTAAGCTGATCTGCAGAACGTGCAGATCCTAAAAAGTAATCAGCAGGCAAGAAAATTAGGTGAGAAAATTTTTTTAGGACAAAAAGTCATAAAATGTAAATGAATGTATGAAAAATAAGAGACATGAAAGATTAATCCAAGCATTGTAAAATGTTTCTTTTTTTTTTTCTAGACATAGTGTCACTCTGTCGCCCAGGCTAGAGTGCAGTGGCACGATCTCAGCTCTCTGTAGCCTCTGCCTCCTGGGTTCAGGTGATTCTCATGCCTCGGCCTCCTGAGTAGCTGGGACCACAGGCATGTGCCACTATGCCTGGCTAATCCTTGCATTTTTATTAGAGACAGGGTTTTACCCTGTTGCCGAGCTTGGTCTCCAACTCCTGGCCTCAAGTGATCTGTCCACCTCAGCCTCCCAAAGTACTGGGATTACAAGTATGAGCCACCGTGTCTGGCCTCATTCCAAAATATTTCTGAAATAAGTTCCAGACAAAATGAGGAAAGTTGATGATAGAAATTCATCAAAACATAATAGAGGAATATCTCCCACAGCAAGACATGAACTCTCAGAAAGGGTCCATCACCAAGTCTCAAGCATATTAAAATAAGATTACCAAATCCCAAGGATAAAGTGAAAATCCTGACAGCTTCTAGAAAGAGGAAACAAACAAAAGAGGGGGCAGAAAATGAAGAAAAGCTTAGTAAGGTTCTTGACTTATTCATGGAGAAGATATATAGCCTGATTAGATATGCACTTGGTATACAAATTTAGTTATGTTAAAAAATGTGTATGAGTAACTGTCCGAGGTACCAGAGCAACTCCATCTTGAATAGGAGCTAGTAAAATGAGGCTGAAACTTACTGGGCTGCATTCCCAGACAGTTAAGGCATTGTAAGCCTTAGGATAGGAGGTCAGCACAAGATACAGGTCATAAAAACCTCACTGATAAAACAGGTTGCAGTAAAGAAGCCGGCTAAATCCCATCAAAACCAAGATGGTGATGAGAGTGATCACTGGTTGTCCTCACTGCTACACTCCCACCAGCACCAAGACAGTTTACAAATGCCATGGGAACAACAGGAAGTTAACCTATATGGTCTAAAAAGTGGAGGCATGAATAATCCAACCCTTGTTTAGCATATAACCAAGAAATAACCATAAAAATGGGCAACCAGCAGCCCTCAGGTCTGCTCTGTCTATGGAGTAGCCCTATTCTTTCGTTCCTTTACTTTCTTAATAAACTTGCTTTTACTCTATGGACTTGCCCTGAATTAGTTCTTGTGCCAGATCCAAGAAACCTCTCTTGGGTCTGGATCAGGACCCTTTTCTCTAATATAACCACTAGAAAATAAAATACTTATTTCTGAACTGTGAAAGAACAAAAAAAGAAACATTTAATCAACAAAAAGAAAAGGCTAAAGAAAATAGGTAAGAATAATTAGTAAATAAAACAAGATGAAATGGCAAGAATGGGTCCAGAAATATAAGTGGTCAAACATATTATCTTTCTTGAAACAAGATTTAAAATAGTAAGCAGTGAATTCAAAACCTATTAAAAAACAAAATAAACATGACCCAAGTAGAAAGGAATCAAAGTTAAAAGAACTTATTAAATGGAAACGTACTCCCTATACAGGCTTTTAACAAATCCCTCTGTTTACAGGTCACACCTCACTTCTACCTCCCACAAAATCGCCAATTCACCTTGCAAGACTATGGGGCAAATCTATTTGGTTCTTGATGCCATCCTCCTTGGCAGGCATTTAGATTTTCACTTCCTCTGCTCTAGTAAGTCAAGTTAACACTTCTCCATCTGCTTCAAAAAAAAAAAACTGACATTTACTCTTCTCATGTATTCTTTGTCCTTGTATATTTATACTTTTAATATCATTTTTTAGAGTTTGGAAAATGACAGAAATTTCCAATTCCTTACCTAATACCCATCCTCTCTTACTTCCTCTTACTAAGAAGATATGATCTCACTGAGGAGCAACATTATGCTACTTTAAAAATACTTTTATCACACACTTTTGTAGTGGGGATAGTCATATGACATAGTTCAAGCCAATGAGATGCAACGAGAAGTCACTGGGTGGGGCTTTCCGGGGAAATCCTTGAAGGTGGCTTCATGGAACATGCTGCCTTGACTTTTCCCTTCTTCTCACATGGAATGTAGACATGATGAAAATTAGTCAACCATTTTATCTTCATACAGTAACAAGCTCATGGTGAGCTTAACGGATTAGAAAGATGAAAGGAGTTTATGATCCTGATAACATCATAGAGCCTCCACCCATTCCCAGTATAGCAAGACAGTAAAAATTAATTAAGACTGAGAAAGTAAAAAATCATCAGGCTGGAATAACAGGCACGAATAAGGTCAGCCACAAAATTAACAAAAAACAGTATTTCTCTCAAGGACACTCTACAACTATGAAATGTCTTAACAATCCTATTCTTTGAGTGACAACTATTTTCTTACTCACTGAGAACCTTTGTTCTCTAAATTCATAAACTATCAGTAACTTTGATGTTTGAAATTAGATCAGTAAGAAAGAAATATTCCACTCTTGCCTAGAGGTTCTACATCACTTTGACAGAGAGAAGCAGCCTCAATTTACAACCAAGGCCCTGAACTTCAGAGAACTTCAAAGAAATATTTCCCATCTGTTTTAACTTCATTTCCAAGGGAACATGACCTTGATCCACTTCATAGTCCAGACCTAATATTGACCCATTCATACACACCCTTGTTTTGCTTGAGACTATTACGATACTGTTCCACTTAAATCCCCCCCAAACTTCACTCTTCCCCAAATTATATAATAACTCCATATATTCCCTTATTTGGTGAAAATTCGTTTGGACTGAAAGGTAAATGTATCAGGCTGGAGTAACTGGCACTGATAAAGCCTGCTACAAAGTTAGCCCCATGGTTCCCCTGGTATACTCTCTCCTTCAGGGCAATTAAGTCAACAGACTTAACTTTTTTTCACTGCAAGTTTGTGTCTAAAGGTCTTGGGCTGAATAGCCTATCTCCAGATTTCTTGACATGTGAAAAGCAAAATCTCTTAAAGTCACCGCTTTCGGGTCATTTTTACTCACGGTAAAATGACGGAAGAAGGTAGATCAAATAGGTTGAAAGTAAAAGAATGAAAAAGGATAGACCATGCAAAAAAATAAAATAGAGTTGGAGTGGCTATGCTAATATTAGAGGAAATCAACTACTGTCCCATTTGCTTTCAATTAGTCTGGAACTTCCTTTGGTGATTCTACTGTGACAAGAGTTAAGGCCAAGAGACAGCAGTGTTGAGAAGGCTAATAATGGCCAAACACAATACACAAAGACACAAATCAGCTGAGTTTCCCTAAGAGAAAAGGCAGGATTAGGAGCATTTAGGATTCTGATCCTTTACATGGGGGAACACCGGAGATAAAGCCTGCTTTTGTTAGCAGTGAAACATGACCCAGACTCATGAGCATTCTTTCTCAAGCAAATGCGGCTTAGAGAAACAGACACACTCAGAACAACTGGCTTATATATCAAATCTTTAGTATTCATCCACAATAAAGGTTATCTCACCGCCTTTAGTCTTTGAGCATGGTATTCTGCTGCTGGAAAATACTTTCCTGGAGTTACCAGTTTGTCAGTCATATTTGATACATAGACACCAATGTTAGTCATCTGTGTAGATGCTGTATTTGTAGTTTGTTGGAGCTTTTTTTTCTCGAAAACTGTCTAAAAGAAAAACATTAAAAATTTAAATAAGTAGCCCTTATATTACACACATAAGGGGGTTTTCTACATATTTAATTTTCTTTATTAATTGCCATATAATTACTTAAGAGAAATTTGAGAGAGTCATACAGTACAACAATCATTGAGTCTATAGATTCAAAAACCTAAAGAAAAAAATTAAAATACTACCTGTGTATCCCTACAAAATACATTGGGTCTTTCAGGAATCTTTCTAGGTATGGTTTGTGTTCCAGCATTGTGATACTCTACTCCTGTTATTTTATGTCTGAATCCACCAAGAAATGGTTTGTGAAAGTCAGATCTGACAATCTCAACAGGTACCTGCTGGTATTGATCAATGCCTGAGAGAGAAAACCAAGAGTAATGAAAGTTCAGCTAAGAAGGGACTCAAAAATACTTTCTCTAAAAGACATCAAATAACTAACCAGTTTGGACAGTGACAGTTATGATTTGACAGACATCAGTTAATCCAACTATTCTTTTGACTGGATACTGATCTGGATTTGCAGAAAAGATTTCCACTTGTGCAATTTCCTGTGGCTTAACTCCATGTTGTATTAGAGTCTCATTATTCTTAAGAATTTTTCCTAAAATATGAAATAAAAATTTTAAAAGTTTTAGGACAAAGAAATGGCTATTGATTTTATTTTTTGTTTTGTAATTGACAAATAAAAATTGTATATTGTGTACAACGTGTTTTGACTATATATACATTGTGAAGTGGCTAAATAAAGCCATTAAATTGTCCATTACCTCATATACTTATCATTTTGGGGTCAGAACACTTAATATCTATTTTCTTAGCATTTCAAATATGTAATAATTATTATTAATTATAGTCACCATTTCTAGAAAAGGCTAATTATACAGTCTCATTTTAAGGAGATGGAAAATATCAAAGGTGCTCATAGGAACACATATCATTTAATTATTAAATATAGTATTAGTAGTTTCTACCTCTTGCTCTGATGTTAGTACAGAAAACTCCATAATAGAGTTTTCATGGCATTTTTGAGCAAGGATTCATCATTATAAATAATGCTACATTATAAATAACTCTAAATTCATCAGGAATATAAATATATAATAACCATGAAACTCCATAAACATTTAAGAAATAAAAACATTCTATGGTATGAGCAGAATAATATGCTAAACATTCACTCTATTTAAAAAAAAAACATGGAAAGTGTTAAATGTAAGTACAGGACATACCCATATCAAGAGGAAGGATAATTAAATACCCACGCTATCCCCCATATTAGTTTGTTCTCACATTGCTATAAAAACTACCTTAGACTGCATAATTTATAAAGAAAAGGCATTTAGGCCATGTATGGTGGTTCATACCTGTAATACCAACATTTTGGGAGGCAGAGATGAGCAGATCACTGTGGCCAGGAGTTCATAACCAGCCTGGCCAACATGGGGAAACCCCATCTCTGCTAAAAATACAAAACTGAGTCAGGCCAAGGTGGTACATGCCTGTAATGCTAGCTACTCAGGAGGCTGAGGCAAGAGAGAATTACTTAAACCAGGGAGGAAGGGGTTCCAGTGAGCCAAAATCACACCACTGAACTCAAGCTTGAGTAACGGAGCAAGACTCTGTCTCAAAAAATGAATAAAAAGAGGTTCAACTGGCTCACCATTCCACAAACTGTACAGGAAGCATGGCTGGGGAGGCCTCCGGAAAATGTGGCAGAAGGTGAAGAGAAAGGAGGAACCATCTTACATAGCTGGAGAAGGAGAAAGAGTATGAAGGAGGTGGTGCTACATACTTTTGAACAATCAGATCTCATGAGAACTCACTCACTATCAAGAAGAGAGCAAGGGGGAAATCCATCCCTATGATTCAATCACCTCATGGACCCCTCCTCCAACACTGGGGATTACAATTCAGCATGAGATTTGGGCAGGGACACAAATCCAAACCATATCATTCTGCCCCAGCCCCTCCCACATCTCATGTGCTTCTCACATTGCAAAATACAATCATCCCTTCTCAACAGTCTCCCAAGTCTTAACTCATTTCAGCATTAACTTAAAAGTTCACAGACCAAAGTCTCATCAGAGGCAAGGCAAGGCCCTTCTACCTATGATCCTATAAAATGAAAAAGAAGTTAGATACTTCCAAGATACAATGGGAGCATAGGTGTTGGGTAAACATACCCATTCCAAAATGGAGAAATCAGCCAAAACAAAGGGGCTACAGGTCCCATGTAAGTTCAAAACCCAGCAGAGCAATTACTGAATCTTAAGGCTCCAAATAATCTCCTTTGATTCCATGTCTCACATCCAGGCAAGACTGATGCAAGGGGTGGGCTCACAAGGCCTTGGGAAGCTCTGCACCTGTGGCTCTGCAAGGCTCAGCTCACATGGCTGCTCTCAAGAGCTGGCACTGAGTCCCTGTGGCTTTGTCAGATGCACAGTACCAGCTGCTAATGGATCTACCATTCTGGAGTCTGGAAGATGGTGGCCCTCTTCTCATAACTCCACTGGGCAGTGCCACAGTGAGGACTCTGTGTGGGGGATCCAATCATATATTTCCCCTCTGCACTGCCCTAGCAGAGGTTTTCTATGAGGACTCTGCTCCTGAAGTCAACTTCTGCCTGGACATCCAGACATTTCCATACATCCTCTGAAAACTAGGCTGCGGCTCCCAAGCCTCAACTCTTGCCCTCTGTGTACCCATAGGCTTAATATCACATGGAAGCCACCAAGGCTTATGGTTTCCACCCTCTGGAGCAACAGCCTAAGACATATCTGGGATATGTCTTTTAGCCACAGCAGGAGCTGGAGTGGCTGGGACATAGGCAGAAGTGTCCTGAGTGGCAATGGGCCTGGCCCACAAAACCACTTTTCCCTCCTAGCCCTCTAGGCCTGTGACAAGAAGGGCTGCCATGAAGGTTTCTAAAATGGCTTTGAGGCATTTTCCCCACTGTCTTGGCCACTAACATTTGGCTCCCCTTTATTCATGCAAATTTTACAGCCTGCTTTAATTCCTCCCTTGAAATAGGGTTTTTCTTTTCTGCCACATGGTCAGGTTACACATTTTCTTGACTTTTATGCTCAGCTTCACTTTTAAATGTAAGTTCCAGTTACAGATCATCTCTGCTCACATGTATGATCATATACTCTTAGAACCAGGTAGGCCACATTTTGAACACACTGTTGCTTAGAAATTTCTTCCACCAGATACCCTAAATCATCACTTTGAAATTCAAAGTTCCACAGATCCCTAAAGCAAGGATGCAATGCTGCCAGTCTCTTTGCTAAAGCATAGCACATGTGTCCTTTACTCCAGCTCTCAATGAGTTCTTCATTTCCATCTGAGACTACCGCAGCCTGGACTCCATTGTCCATATCGCTATCAGCATTTTGGTCACAACAATTAACAAGTCTCTACTAAATTCCAAACTTTCCCTCATCTTCCTGTCTTCTTCAAAGGCCTCCAAACTGCTCCAACTTCTGCCCATTACCCAGTTCCAAAGCTGCTTCCATATATTCAGATATCTTTAGAGCAATCTTTAGAGCAGACTAAAACTTTCTGTATTAGTCTGTTCTCGCATTGCTATAAAGAACTACTTAAGACTAGGTACTTTATGAAGAAAAGAGGGTTAACTGGCTCAAAGTTCTATGGGATGTACAGAAAGCGTGGTTGTGGAGGCCTCCGGAAACACAATCATAGCAGAAGGTGAAGAAGGAGGCATGTCTTACATGGCTGGAACAGGGGGAAAAGAGCAAAAGAGGAGGTGCTAAACACCTTTCAAAAACCAGATCTCATAATAACTCACTATTACAAGAACAGCAAGGGGGAAATCTGCCCCCACGATCCAATCACCTCACACAAGATAGAATACAATTGGGGAATACAATTCAACACTGGGGAAGGCAATTCAACATGAGATTTGCGTGGGGACACAAATCCAAACCATATCACCTCCAGCACAGAGAAGCATATATGCAGAATCCCTTACTTTCTCTCTTTTCATAACCAGAAACTCACATAAATTAATTCATGCCATGATGAAGGTAAGCCTCAGTTTTGTGCTAGAAAAAGTGTACATTGCTTAATTTTTATCATGCTATTGTTTTAACTTCTACTCACTCCTCCCCCATCTGCCCAGTCACTACTGTATTCAGTAAACTGACTAATTTTCTTTCTCTATTTTAAGGCATACAAAAAAGTAATTATGTGACTGACTGCTATTTTGTGTTATGGAAACTTTATTGATGGACTCTATATTAATCTTCAAATTTGTGGCCCTTCTAAATTTCAGTTAGGAATGTGAACGCATCAAAAGCTTTACTCATTCAAATTTATCAGACACCACTACAGTCTCCAACTTACAATGATAATGGCTCAACTTACAATTTTATGGCTTTACAATGATGCAAAAGCCACACACATTTAGTAGAAACTAGGCTTTGAGTACCTATACAATCATTCTGTTTTCATTTTCAGTGCAGTATGCAATAAGTTATGTAAGATATTCAACACTTATAAAATAGTCCTTGCATTAAATAATTTTGCCCAACCATAGGCTAATGTAACTGTTCTGAGTACATTTAGGGTAGGTTAGGCTTACTAAATGCAGTTGTTACATATGATGCTTTTAATTTATGATGGGTTTACTGAGACATAACCCAATATGAGGAGCATCTGTAGTCTATTTTGGCTATGTTCAAGAAAGCACATTCTAAGATATCTGAGTTTCTATTTCACACTCTAAATTCTTCAGTTAAAAAATTAACATTTGGGCCAGCCGTGAGGCTCACGCCTGTAATCCCAGCACTTTGGGAGGCCAAGGTGGGCAGATCACAGGGTCAGGAGTTTGAGATCAGCCTGGCCAATAAAATGAAACTTTGTCTCTATCAAAAATACAAAAATTAGCCGGGCATGGTGGTGCATGCCTGTAGTCCCAGCTACTCAGGAGGCTGAGGCAGGAGAATCACTTGAACCTGGGAGGCGGAGGTTGCAGTGAGCCAACATCACGCCACTGATTCCAGGCTAGGTGACAGAGCGAGACTCCATCTCAAAAAACATTAACATGAATGTCATATGGACCTTAAAATAGGTTGAATAATGGCCCCAAGTATGTCTACATCCTAATCTCTAGGGCCTATGAATATGGAAAAAGTGGCTTTGCAGATTTAATTGAGAATTTTGAGCTGGAAAGATTTTCCTGGATTATCTGGCTGGGCCTTAAATGTAATCACAAGTCCCCTTATAAGAGGAAGGAAGAGGAAAATTTATTGACAGGGGAGAAGGCCATATGAAAGAAGCAGAAAGAGATTTGAAAATGCTACAGTTCTGGGTTTTTTAATGGAGGAAGGAGCTAATAAGGCAAGAAAAACAGGGAATGCAGCTCTAGAAGCTGGAGGGGCAAGGAAGTAGATTCTTTCAGAGCCTCCAGAGGGACAGCAGCCCTGTAGACACCACCTTGATTTTATCTCAACGAAATTAATTTTGGATTTTTTGCCTCCAGAACCATAAGCAAAATATATGTGTAGCTTTAAGCCACTAAGTTTGTGACTGTTAGAACAGCCATAGGAAAGCAATACCGGTTCCCAGAGCCCTCTTCATTTCTATACTTATTTCTGTAATGGGCTTAATCTCACCACACTGGAGCTCAAGTTCTAGTACTAGCAAAAAGCACTTTAGAGGATGGCTGGCATAGAATCAAGCTCTTTTGTAACTGCTGCTGGCATAAGCCGGTTACCCAGTGGTGATGCCTGGTACTTAAAGAAAGGTCATGAAGTACAGAGAGAACAGAGAACCCCTTAAGTACCATTAGCTGGCTACTACAACCTCAAAGCGCTCTCTCATCCAGATTTGCACTTCACCTTACCGTTAATGCCCAGCAGTTGCAGATGCCCTCCGGAGTCACACCTATGTGGAAGTTCACACTCTGCCACTTACCAGTTTTGCAAGTCTGCACAAGTTTCTTGAGTTTCAGTTTCCTTCTCCCAAAATAAAAGTTACTAGTAATTCCTACATCAAAAGGCTGTTGTGTGGATTAAATTACAATGTAGGCCAAATATTTTTGGAAGTACTAGCACACAGTATGTGCTCAATAAATTAATCGCCAACACCAACAGTATGGTCATAATCATTATTACTAACAATTATTTAAATTTTAGCTTTTGGGTATTGAATCAAGTTTTAACAATCACTTATCTGAACACATGTACAGCTTACTTTTGGAGTACATTTACTATAATAGATTTTTAAAAATAATTTGGAAATTCAATTGCTTTTCTCTGGAAACTTTTTGTGGCATCTTTATAAGTCAATATCAAAACTGTTTAAAATATTAGGATCCGTTCAGGCATATTCTATAGAAGCACATATTTAGGTGTGTTAGTCCGGTAAACTGTAACAGTTAATTAAGTTATATCCTCTCATGACACGAGACTAATATAACTTCAGTGGGCTGTTCAATGTCATCCACAAAATATAAATATACCTATCATCATGGAAATGTGAATTGACCTTAATGCACAGAATACTCATACATCCTTTCCAGTCCTCTTCCTGTTCTACACAATCTCTTTGATCATCCATTTTTTCAATCGCATCTCCACCCACTACCCATATAAAATCTACTTCCAGCCTCTCAACACTTCTTACCACTTCTCAAAACTTCCACATTTTCTCACCTCTTTGTGACTTGGCACAAGTGTTATCACTTTAATTAAATGAAACTTTCTTGAATCTACTAAGTTCCTTCCCTTGTTCCCACAGCTTTTTGTGCATATTTCTATGAAAGTGTTTACACGTTAGGTGGCAGCTACTGCATGCATCCTTTTCCTTACTAGTCTAAATAATTTCAAAACAGGAATCTTATTTCATGTTTCTCTGTATCTTCTTTTTTTTCTTTTTGAGATGGAGTTTCGCTCTTGTTACCCAGGCTGGAGTGCAATGGCGCGATCTCGGCTCACCGCAACCTCTGCCTCCTGGGTTCAGGCAATTCTCCTGCCTCGGCCTCCCGAGTAGCTGGGATTACAGACGCGCGCCACCATGCCCAGCTAATTTTTTTTTATATTTTTAGTAGAGACGGGGTTTCACCATGTTGACCAGGATGGTCTCAATCTCTTGACCTTGTGATCTACCCGCCTCGGCCTCCCAAAGTGCTGGGATTACAGGCTTGAGCCACCACGCCGGGCCTTATATCTTCATTTCTTAGCAAAGTATCTAGAATAAAGTAAGCCCTTACAAAATGTGTGTTGAATGAGTGAATGCATAATCACAATATAATGCTCAATGAGTATCAAGATACTTAGTTTTTAAAATCAAAGATCTTGATTGTTTACATGCTAAAACTAGAAAAGGCTTGAAATGTCTTATTAGCCTCCAAACTTACCTGAGTATCTTATCTGTAGTATAGAATGTGGGATTCCTAATAAGTGTGAAAAATGGTCCTTGAGATGTTTAAGAATGATATCAACCTTAAAAGGCATTACAATTTCCTGGCCCACTGGAGTAAGTACAACTTTTACTGTAAATTAAAAGAGAAAAGAAAGAATTATAGTCAAATATAGCAAAGGTCAGCAAACTATGGTCCACAAACAGATACAGAATTACGTGTTAATAATTACATAAAATGCAAGTTGTTCTTGCTAGTGTTTCCCTGCTGTGCCCCAATGATAACAGTATGTTTTTAATTTTCTACAGGGAAAAGTGACCAACATTTAGTTGCTCTGAAAAATCAATCCATAAACTCAGAAATTAGCTCTAATATTCAATACCTGGCATGTATTGTTCAGATATAAGCATAGGAAACATCTCATAAAATCAGGCACTTTTGCATAGTGAATTTAGGAAAGAGAGACCTGAGACACAGAGGGTGTCCCAGAATTTAGAAATGCAATATAACTACTTTTCACAGAGAAGGACATTATATGGCTCAATCCCCTCTAGAAAAGAAAGAATCAAGACATTTACATATTAAAAAATTTAAAAAGTTATTATAAAATGATTATCTGTTCACAAATATAGGAGAGAAATACAGTATGTAAAAAGTAATTAATATGAGTAAATTATTTTATTTTACATCTATATACTTCAAATTTTAATGGAGAAGGTGTGAGAAGATGAAGTATAAAATGCAGACTACATACCAAAAAAGTACTATGTATTTCTAGATGCCTGAAATTATAGTTTTCAGGCATGGCAAAATTTAAGTAGACACTGGTAATGCTAAGGTTCTCTAAGCTTGTTAAAATTTGTTCTCACAGTTCTCTTTCAACAAAGAGAATATTATCACAGATGGTAAACTATAAGAAGGCTATTGTAATTGTCTTATTTGTGTAAAAAACTATAATAAATTCCAAATTTTTAATAGTAGTTACTTCTTAAGCTTTTGGAAACAGAAATGTGTTAAGGGATTTGTGAAGCTAAGGAGGTACAGAACCAAGACAACAGTTTTTTTTTAAATCACCATGTGTTTGTTATAAGTTACAATATCAGGGAATGACAGAAATACCCAAAAATGAAACCTAAATTTACGTTAAATACTAAAATTGAGAGATACCTGCTTCAGTTAGGTATAATTAGCCTTAGGTAGTTTTCTCTCCCTTCTTTTCATTCTTTACTTATATGTACACATTACACAAGGGTAAACTACCCCACTAGATTCAAAAGCTACATTTTGCCAGCCAAACTAAGCTGCTGTTATTGATGTTGTTAAATCATAGTTCATGTTCTCCATTCTGTAGGCAGAAACACTCTCAAAACTCATTTACAAGGAGGAAAAGGAGCAGTCAGTTAAAGCAAGTAGGAGAGTTCTCTGTGTAACCACATTATTGCTGCTGCCACTGTGCTGTTGTTGAGAATGTAATAAAAGCTACTATATGCCATCGACATTATTTTATGTCTTTAAAATTAACCTACAGTGAACAATCATGACTTTTCTAAAGGAAAATATAAGTTAACACTAAACTGACTATAGAAATACGTAAAAGCAACATGATATACGGAATGATTGACCACTGGATACGAAACTAGAAAATCTGTTGTCTAGTTCCCATCCACCTCTTGCTATTTAGGTACAACAATTAATTCCAAATTGGCATGCAAAATAATTCCCATTTTAGTCAACAATTTCTCCATCATTTTCCAAGGTCCCTAAACATTTTTAAAACCTACTTTCTTTGAAAAAAATAAATAAATATCCATTTTTAACTTTAATGTTGGCCATCATTGATGGAAAATAGATACTGCAAAATAGAGAGGCTTTTACAAATAGTTAAGATATTCAAGCGATGTAACTCTGGAAGTTTGGTGGATAAGGGAAAGGAATATAAAATATAAAACAAATATACAAGCAAAAATAAGCCAACAAGGAAAAGCAATCATTTTTCAAAACAAGAAAATGAAATAGCCTATCTTCCTTAGGTAGTACCTGTTGCTAGAGAATCTTCCTTTGATTCGTGTAAAGACTCCTTTATAGCCTTTATTTTATCCAGAAATGCCAAACTATCATGATTTGGACTCTGCATTGCAAATTGCCTTTCATGATATAGTGGAGTACATGAAGCTTGTCTTGGTGATATAACCTCTTCCATGAGTTGTTCATTGTCTGGTTCCATGCTTGAAAAGCTTTGGGCACTCTGCTCCTCAACGTGCATTGCACGGCTCTCATTGAATTGTTCTAGTCCAGATTCATGTGCACGGCTCTCATTGATTTGTTCTAGTCCAGATTCATGTGCACGGCTCTCATTGAATCGTTCTAGTCCAGATTCATGTGCACGGCTCTCATTGAATTGTTCTAGTCCAGATTCATGCTCTTCAGTTTGATCTGACTCTTCAGGCTCTTCTGAGGGAACCGGAATAGTGACAGTGTCAAAAGCATCATCAGTTTCTTCTGTTGAATCATCTATATTCTGAGCTTCATATTTATCCTCCTGACTAGACATTTTCCTGAATTAAGAAAAATAAACGTTTACTACATAAAGTTTCTACACCAAAAATCAAATTTTTTGCTAGCACAGAGTAATATTCATAATATTCAAGTAAAATATTGTTCATTTAAAAAATGTTTATTATCTCAGTAATGGCATCAGATTTAAATAAAGCTTAAAAGAATAAATTCGACAGGAATACTCTGCAAATATATGGAAAAACATTTTAAAATCTCATCATTTCTTCCTTATTTAATGAAGAATGTCATGTGAAAAGACTTTTTGAATTATCTTTTTTTTCTGAATACAAAATTGATAAATAGATGCTTCTAGGATTACAAATGATTAGAAACTCCAAGGAACCAGCCAGCTCTATAGCAAGTGAACCCTAAACAAAATACACTTTTTGTAGTAGCTCTGCTCTTATAAATTGTAGCAGAGGTGTGCAATGACATCTGCTCCCCCAAATATACCTATTACAACTAATATAGGTTAATCTTGGAGTTGACTACACCTACAGCTATAGCAACCAAGAACTTGGGTTTGGAGGACAAGACGACAGCATCTAAAAGCTTGGGCCAGGATAGTCCAGGGCATCCCAGAGCCAGGCTGCAGAAGCAGGAGCTAAATCACAGAAGCAAATGGCCAATATAGCAGGGAGCCCATCTATAGAAGTCAGGAAGAGAAAATAGGGAAGATAGCCACAAGACAAGATTTCTATGACAAAGGCAAGGGCAATATGAAACCTTGGAACAGTAGTGAGGTGGAAAAGCTCTCTCTGGGCTTCTACTTTGAGCACAAATCTTTATGGAGAAAATAAATTCACCCATAGCCAGTGGAATTGTCTGGCTACTAGATTATATATTTTTAAAAATGGAAACATCTGCAATAAAAATATATAATTGTTGATATCAGTGAATAAGCTATTTAAGATTAGAGAGAGTTGAAGAAAAAATTAGTAAACTGGAAGATAAATAAAACTATTTTATATACAATGATGCAAAGAGATAGGATATAAAAAATATGAGACTAAAAGCCAGGGAAAAGAAAGCCTAGCATGTTTTTGCTAAGCATATATTTTGTTGTGATTTTGTACTGTAAAACCAAAAAACAACTAAGAAGATGCATCAGAGACTATATGTGGTCTTTGTAGCCTAAAAATGACCTGTGAAAAGTCATTTTCATAAAGTGTTTGCCAGCTCCTAAACTAACATGTGTCAAAATGGAGTCCCAAAAGCAAATAATAGAAAGATAGAGGAGAAAAAATATTTGTTATGTATTATTTATTCTTTTTGAGACAGAGTCTTGTTCTGTCACCCAGGCTGGAGTACAGTGGTCCAATCTCAGCTCACTGCAACCTCTGCCTCCCAGTTTCAAGTGATATTCCTGCCTTAGCCTCCTGAGTAACTGGGACTACAGGTATGTGCCACCACACCCAGCTTATTTTTGTATTTTTAGTAGAGGCAGGGTTTTGCCATGTTGGCCAGGCTTGTCTCAAAGTCCTAGCCTCAAGTGATTTGTCTGCCTCAGCCTCCCAAAGTTCTGGGATTACAGGTGTAAGTCATGATGCCCAGCCAGGAAAAATATTTTAAAAGGTAATAGCTGAGAGATTTTCAAAACTGATAAAATAATATGGATCCCCAGATCCAGGAAGCAAAATATAAATATATACCAAACAGGTTAAATAAAAATTAGTAGCCATACACATTGTTATGAAATTACAGAATATCAAAGACAAAGAAAAGGTCCTGAAAGTACAGTGATAAAGAACATACATCTACTGTTTTGTATCATATTAATTTACTGACATAAATACAAAGAAAAGTAAAATCACTGCAGACTTATCAGAAAAATAGGAGCCAATGTAATAATAGGTTAACTGAAAGATGATAACTATCAACCTAGAATTGTGCACCCCGCAAAATTTGCTCTCAAGAAAGAAAACAGAAGCATTTACAAGTTAGTTACTAAGTTACCACTAAAATGTTTGCTCTAAAGGAACTTCTAAAGAAAATACTCAAAGGAGGAAAATGATTTCAAAAATGTCTGAAGTGCAACTCGGCAAGGTAAATGTATAAAACCATAAACACATGGGTAAATCCAAACAAATACTGTCAATACAAAATGATAGTAAATTGAAATATTAGACAGTAATATGTAATTGGGAAGGGAAAAACTAACCTGTCTCAAATCCTTATTCCGTTTTTTGTTTGTTTGTTTTTATATTTTGGGAGTACAAGTACAGTGCAGTTTTGTTATGTTAATCTATTGTATAGTGATGAAGTCTTGGCTTTCATTGTGACCATCACCCAAATGGTATAAATGGTAACCAGTGAGTAAATTCTCATCCCTCATGCCCTTCCCATGCTCCCATTCTTTCATCTCTCCAATGTCTATTATTCCACTCTCTATGTTCATATGTAGATGTTATCTCACTCCCACTTATAAGTGAGAACATACAGTATTTGATTTTCTGTTTCTGAGTTATTTCACGTAAAATAATGGCCTCCCATTCCAAGGGGGATATATTCCTAACCCTAGACTTTGTTACTTATATATGCATAGTTAAATCTCAACTACAAACAATCAAAAAACAAAAACACAGTTTTTAAATCCCAAAGCAAATAAGAGGGGAAAAAAGTGAAATCAGAAAAACTGAACAACAGCTCAATTTTAGAAAAGGTCAAGAAACTTCTTTGGGCTCTCACCCGCACACACACACACACACACACACACACACACACAAACACAACTGCATTTTGATGATTTTATCCTGTAACAGAGCTTAGTGATCTGATTAGAAAGAGAATATCATAATGAAGCCCTAACTCCTGGCAACATACTCATCTACCCTCTTTGGAGAGTCTGAGGTAATGCTTTTGTTTCTATCTGAGGAGTCATCCTCACCCCAAACTGGCCAAAATGGTATCTTCTAAAAACAGCAATAGCAACAAAATCAAGAACTTCTGCTCTTCAGAAAACACAACCGGGAGAATAAAAAGACAAATCATAGACTGGAAGATACTTTTCACAAAATGTATATCTGTTAAAGGACTTATATCCAGGCTATATAGAGAATATGAAGAAAAAATCATATTTAAATAGGGTAAAATATTTAAACAGACACTTCAGCAAAGAACACATATAGAAGGCAATTAAGCAGGGCCAGGCTGAGGTTGAGGCAAGTGAAGTGCCTGCGCTGCTCTACACTCATACTCGTGTCTGAAAATGAATGCCTCCTAAAATTTTGGGCCTAGGTGTGTCATTTGCTTCACCCCGGTCTCAGTCCTGAGAACAAACACCTAAAAAGAAGCTCAGTATCATTAGTCATTTTAAAAATGGAACTTCAAATCACAATGAGATATTACTATCTACCTATTAGAATAATTAAAATAATGATTAAAGCTCTCTAATAGCAAGTGCGAGTGAGTAAGCCTAAAGGCAAGTGGTACACACAACAACATGGATGAAACTCAAATCATGCTCAAATTATGAAGAAGCAAACTCTACTAAGGCTGTGTACTATTGACTCTATATGACAAATCCTAGGGTTAGAAGATACACCAGAAGCCTGAGGGCAAAGGTAAGAGTTGACTACAGAAGGATGTGGGGATTTTTTATGTAATGGAAATATTCAAAATCTCAATTGTGGTAGTGATTACACAAACTATGTGTTTATTAAAACGCATTAACACTCCAGACTAAAGAGTGTAAATTTCATTGTTTCTAGATTATCACTTACTAGAAAGTTGTAACAAAAAGTAAAAGCAACTAATGTTCCTTTCAGTAGGAAAAAAAAAGTGTACTCTTAAGACTAAGACTAAAGGAATTTCAATAACAATAACAATTATTGAAAACTGATGAGGCAGAAAAGAACTGATCCCAGATGTAAGGTGAGAGGTACAGGAAATGATAAATAGCAAAGAAAGTGAAAATATATGGGTAAACATAAATGTACTTTGGCTGTATAAAAATAACGTCACGTACCCCAAAACCTAAAATGCAATTTTAAAAAAATGGGAAAAAGACCGGGCGCGGTGGCTCAAGCCTGTAATCCCAGCACTTTGGGAGGCCGAGGCGGGTGGATCACGAGGTCAAGAGATCGAGACCATCCTGGTCAACATGGTGAAACCCCGTCTCTACTAAAAATACAAAAAATTAGCTGGGCACGGTGGCGCGTGCCTGTAATCCCAGCTACTCAGGAGGCTGAGGCAGGAGAATTGCCTGAACCCAGGAGGCGGAGGTTGCGGTGAGCCGAGATCACGCCATTGCACTCCAGCCTGGGTAACAAGAGCGAAACTCCGTCTCAAAAAAAAAATGGGAAAAAGGAAAAAAAATAATAATAATGTCACAAAGTCATACACACAGAGAAATACAAAATAATCATATGGCATATCTGTTGTGAGGGATGAAAATGATGAAAAGGGCATCTACCTTATCATAATTCCTGAATCTGGATACGTGTTTTATGTGGCTTTCTGGCCTTGTGCTATACTTAACAATAAAGAAGCTAAACAAAAAAGAAGAGGAGGATGAAGTACTCTATATGTCGACAAAAGTCACACCCCAAGATACATTAAGTGAGAAAAAGAAAGAAAGTGAGAAATAAGAATATATATTTGTGTTTGCATCTGGAGAAAGAAATATTCAGAAAAGCATGAAAGAAACTAAGAAAGCGAGTTACCTGATGAGGGGCAAAGAGCATAGAAAGTAGCCAGAAGAAGGGTGGGCTCCAGAATTCTCAATGTATTATTTGTAATATTTTCATGTTTAAACAATGTAAACATATTACCTGTTTTAGAAATTATATACTAAGACATCATAGGCTAGTAGAGTAGGAAAAACACAAGAAGGCTGGGAGAGTATGTGATCAAGAGTGCTAAAGCCTCTTTAGGAATAGGAACGAAGAATTATGACAGATCTGAGATTTTAGCCTACCGACAAGCTAACACTTTAGCCTGCCATAGTTTCATGAATGCTGTCAGAATACATAAGACTCCTGGATCAGAGACAAAGGACTTTATTACTCATGGCACAGCAGATAGCATGAGCTTTATAGTCACACAGGATCCCTGTGCTCCCAAATCCCAGAAGGAAAGTGTGGAATGGCCCAATGAGATGCTATACACACAGTGGGTTTGCATCACAGCTAAGGAACCCCAAGCTTAGAAACTCCAATCCTTTATAATGGACTGCAAGCAAATGTGCCCAACCTTTGCCTGGGAGGAAGACGTTATACTAGACAGTCTTATGTTGTTATTATACTAGACAGATAAACCTGACCTCTGTTTTAGAAAGAGACTCTTTATCTTTTAAGACTGTTCACTATACAAATATCCTTGAAAAGAAAATTCAAAACAAAGCTGTCAGTGTCTCTTAAGTAGAAATGCTAGAGAACCATGGGGAACTGCCCTCCATGAAGAATAAGAATCATCCATAGATCAACCCCAAAAAAGCCTCTGAGAGTCAGCATCTAGTGATTATTCTCATACCAATCTAGTAAGAATGACCATTTCACAAAAGAAACTGCATTGTCTTTCCTACAGCCGGCAAGAACAATGCTTGCTCACCTATGCTCTGAAACTTTGACAGGTTCCATCTGACACTAACCAGTATGAATAAGGCCCCATTTAATAGACACAACATTTAAAAGCACCCCCAAGGTATAGACACCTAAAGGGGAAGCCATGCCTATATCTAACTAATAAGGTGGAAAAAGATTAAACCAGCTTGAATGCCCAGCAAGGCATGAAAGTTGATCTAATGGGCCTAAGGTAATAAATTTCATAACTGTAACATGAGTAAATTATATCTAACAGTATAATAAAACAATAATATAACACAACCAAGGAAGGTCTACTTTTAGTCATCCTTTATTTTTTTTTTCCTTTTGCTCACCTATTATCCAGCCACTCAAAAAGCACTGTCATTACTGACCTGATAATTTAGTCTCAGTCTACTCTTGTCTGTCATCCTGTCATATTTCGACAGTACTACTGCAATAGTCAGAGAAATATTTTTTAAGGAAACTCATACCATGCCCCTCTCGTCCTTACTTAAAACACCTCTGAAATAAAATGCTTTCTAGAATAAAACCCAAACTACTCACCATGGCCTACAAGGTCCTAAATTTACCTAGCCCTTGCCTCTCTGACCTCATCTTCTAATCAACCCCACCTTTTACCATATCTTTTACCATATCTTGGGTTGATCTCCCTCTTGAGGCTTTTGTATTTTATGCTTCCTCTGTCTATAAATCCTTTTTTTTTTTTTTTTTTTTTTGAGATAGATTCTGGCTCTGTCGCCCAGGCTAGAGTGCACTGTTGTGGTCTCAGCTCACTGCAACCTCTGCCTCCTGGTTCAAACAATTCTCCTGCCTCAGCCTCTCAAATAGCTGAGATTACAGGTGCCCACCCCCATGCCCAGTTAATTATTGTATTTTTAGTAGAGACAGGGTTTCATCATGTTGGCCAGGCTAGTCTCAAACTCCTTTCCTCAGGTGATCTGCTTGACTCAGCCTCTCAAAGTGCTGGGATTACAGGTGTGAGCCACCAGGCCTGGCTTGTTACTACAAATCTTTATCACTAATCCCTCATCTTCCATGTCTCAGTTCAAATAAAATTTCTCCAGGGTGGCCTTCCTAATCATACCTCAACTACCCCCTAATTTATTTTTTCCATTGATATAATCACTGTATATTTCTCAAAAGAAGACATAAAAATAGCCAACAGGCATATGAAAAAATACTCCACATCACTAATAATCAGAGAAATGCAAATCGAAACCGCAATAAGACATCATCTCACCCCAGTTAAAATCACTATTGTCAAAAAGAAAATAACAGATGCTGGCAAGAATACAAAGAAAAAGAAATGGTACTACACTGTCAGTGGAAAATGTAAATTACTACAGCTATTGCAGAAAACAGTATGAAGTTTCCTCAAAATACTAAAAGTAGTTCTACCATATAATCCAGCAATTCCACTGCTGGGTATATATCCAAAAGAAAGAAAATCAGCAGACTGAAGAGATATATGCAGTAAATATGGGACTGTTGACTGCAGCACTCTCCGCAATAGCCAATCATCGTGTCTACCGCCGACTAAATACGGCATATACACACAATGAAATATTATTCTGCCATAAAAAAGAATGAAATTCTGTTATTTGCAACAACATGGGTAAAACTGGGGGACATTATGTTAAGTAAAATAAGCCAGGCACAGAAACACAAATATCACATGTTCTCACTCATAAGTAGGAGCTTAAAAAGTTGATCTCATGGAGGTAGAGAATGGTTACCAGAAGCAGAGAAGGGCAGGAAAGTGGCGGTGGGGGATGAAGTAAGGTTGGTTAAGGAGTTCAAAAATACATTTACACAGGAGTAAGTTCTAATGTTTGACAGCACCGTACGGTGACTACAGTTAATACTTTAGTTTACATTTCAAAGTAGCTAGAAGAAAAGTTTTAGAATATTCTCAGAACAAAGAAATGATAAAGTAATGGAGATCCTGATCACCATGATTTGATTATTACAAATTGCATGCATGCATCAAATATCATAATCAATATATATAATAATTATGTATCAACAAAAATGTTAAAACTTTTAAAAACCTTGACCATAGCTGAATTCATTCATGTTGTCAGCAAATTTTTATTGGGTACCTGCTCATTACCAGTCCCCCTTATAGCTGTGTGTAGAGACACTTCTATGTTTCTACACACAGCCATAGACAAGGCTTTTCAAAAATTTTTAAATTTTTGTTGATACATAATCATTACACATATTTATTGAACAGTTGTTATTTTTGATACATATCTTTACCTGACCCAGTATATATTTTACTAATTTCGTTGTTACTCACCCAGTTTCCTCACTAGAATTCACTAGAATATAAGCTTTTTTTACTGCAGGGATTTTTTTTTTAGATAGAGTCTCGCACTGTGGCCTGGACTGGAGTGCAATGGCGTGACCTCGGCTCACTGAAACCTTTGCCCCCTGGATTCACTAAAACCTCTGCCTCGCGGGTTCATGCAATTCTCCTGCCTCAGCCTCCTGAGTAGCTGGGATTACAGGAACACACCACCACACCCGGCTAATTTTTTGTATTTTTAATAGAGACAGGGTTTCACTATTTGGCCAGACTGTTCTTGAACTCCTGACTTCATGATCCGCCTACGTCAGCGTCCCAAAGTACTGAGATTACAGGCGTGAGCCACCACGCCCCACCTACTGCAGGGCTTTTGATCTGGTTGGTAGTTTGAAGGTTTTACTGCAGGGATTTTGATTTGCAGTAAAAAAAGCTCACATTCTAGTGAGAAAAATGGACAAGTAATAACTAAATTAGTAAAATTTACATTGGATCAGATAAAGATAAGAGCTAGCAAAATAATAAAGCAAAGAAGATGGCTAGGAAATATGAGATTATCAGGAGAGAGTATGACAGACTAGAGCGGCAAGTTTTACTAAATATATACAGTGGGGAAGGAACGCCTCTCTGGTTAAGATGACATTTGAGCAGGAGGCTGAACTGAGAAAATAAGCAAGGCATGAGGACAAATGCAGACATGAGAAGCATCACATATCTGAAGAACAACTAGTTAGTCACCTCATGTGGCTAGAGAGCAGTGAGTTAAGAACAGTAGAAGATGAAGCCAGAGAGGAAGTTGTGGGGAGACAGCATTAGATTGTGGAAGGCAGAGGAGTGGGAAGCTGGTAGGACATCAGGGGTCTACGGAATCCATAGTAGTAACATTGACATGAGGTGAGATGGACCTGGCTGATAGTAGAAGAGATGGTGAGAAGTGCTGACTGGATTCTGGATATATTTTTAAAATAGAGCTGAAAAGATTTAGTGATGAACTAGATGTGGGCTGTGAGATAAAGAGAGGAATCAAGGATGCTGCTAATATTTTTAGCCTGAGTAACCAGAAGGATAGAGCTACATTTGCAGAAATAAGGAAAACTTCAACTAAAGGAGGCCTGAGGTATGCATGGAGGTATACATGGAAGTTAGATCAGTCTGGTTTGGGGTATGCTGAGTTTGAAGTGCCCATTGGACACTGGGTTGGTAGTTTGAAGGTTTGAGATGTTGGCCTGGAAATCGGGAGAGTCAGAAGTCTATGGTATTTAAAGCCACATATCTTAAAGTTCCTTTGATAGGTACTGGATAAATCCATACCTTCCACCTTCCTCCTCAATGCACCTGCCTCCATTTCCTTGTTGCTATGGTTTCTAATGCTTATATTCATCTCACTCTAGTTTTGGTATGTGAGGTATCCTAGATTGTTCTCCTCCAAGCAATCTACCTCCTTATAAACAAGATGAGGGCCAGGGGCAGTAACTCACACCTGTAATCCCAGCACTTTGGGAGGCTGAGGTAGTCAGATCCCTTGAGCTCAGGAGTTCAATACCAGGCTGGGCAACATAGTGAGACCCAATCTCAACAAAAAAATACAAAACTTAGCTGGGCATTGTATTGTTGCATGCACCTGTAGTCCCAATTACTTGGAAGGCTGAGGTGGGAGGATCGCTTCAGCCAGGGAGGAGGAGGTTGTAGTGAGCCAAGATCTCACCATCGCACTCCAGCCTGAGCAACAGACTGAGACCCTGTCTAAATTACACACACACACACACACACAGATCATAGTTCTCTGTAACCTGTCAATTGTATGTACAGTAGTACATATGAAGGTAAATAATGATATGGATATATAACCCAAATACTTAGATGTTTTCATGCTGTTAGTTGTTTATAAAGGGTAATTAGCAACTGTGTTTATAATGGTTAGGAGTCATAAGCATTTATTCAAACAAATTCAACAGGCATTTATTTTCTTATTAAAAATAAGAAAGTTCAAGGTTTCTAAGTCATGACTTCAATGTCATACAGTACAGTGATTCTCAGCTTTGGTTTCCTGAAGTGGCATTTCAGGAGGGTTGACTGTGGAGCCAGCCCACCTGAGTTTGAATCCAGACTTAACAACTTCATGTTGAGAGAAGCAATCAGCCATGGATCCTGAGTGTCCCTACATGTTCTTGTGGAGTGTGACAAAAATTCAAGGCCAGAATCACTGTTTATCCAGGCCATTTCTCAGGGTTGTGTTTGCACCAAGAAACTGCAAAGGTTGAGATAATGTCTTCTCACTGAAACAAAGAGCAGGCTTTCTTTGGTTTACTATAGAAGCAGTAAATTCCCCATGTCCAGGCATCCATGTAGACTCACTTGTGTTTCGCCTGCATGAAATGGGGGGCTTGGGAAACTGGCACAAACGTGAAGCACTGGCTACTTCTTTTGCTATGTGTCCTTTGACCCAGCATCCAAGAAACAGTGACTAACTTATTAGTTTGTGCGTAAAGTAAATTACCAGACTCCTCACAGTTCCTGATGCTTAGCAACTGTATGACTTTGAGACACAGAGGTTTCTTAACCTAAGTTTCACTTTCCTCACTTGGGAAATAGGATATTAGTAGTTTCAACATTAAAGGTTCTTGCAAGAATTAAATAAAATAGTGTATATAAAGTACTCAGCAAACAGTGCCTGGCATATAATAAGCACAAAATAAATGTTAGCTAATTAGTAATGGACTATTTCTAAAATTTCCAAATAGCTAGTGATAATTACGTATTAATGATGTCTCCTAGGTATTACATAATTACTCATTTTTTACATAGTAGGAGAAAAAATACTTTTAAAATAAAGCATGATATTAGCAAATACTTATACTAAAGTATTTAATCTTCACAGATGGTATTGTTATGCCCCTTTTACAAATAAAGAAAATAGCACAGAGAGGTTAAGTAATATTTTCAAGAACACAGAGCTAGTAAGCAGTAGATCTGGGATCCAAATCCAGGCAGTCTGGATCCAGAACCCATGCCCTTAACCACTAACTTGTGCTATATCTTAGTGTAGGAGTCCACGGGGATTTGGGGTGAGAAAAGAAAAGGGGTCCTGGTGTTTAAGACAAAGTCTAGAAACTGATCTCCCTGCAGATGAGAAAGCATACCCAGGAATGCCTCATGGTAAGTTAGTGGTGGTCAAATCCAGAATTTAACAACTTTGTCCTCAGATACATTAACAGAGAATGTCTATTGTTCTTAAGTGAGAAACATGACTATGATTTAAAATAGAGTAGAAAATATTCAGCAATTTTTTTTCTTCACCCACCTAGAATAAGGAGCTAATTTTGTCATTTCCTAATATCCTCTCATATGTATATATTAATACGCTCTACTTGCATACATAAATATGTATAAACTCTCATTGCAATAAATATTAAATGTAAAAAACAAAGCACACATATTAAAGTGTGAAATGTAAAATGTAAAATTCCAACCCAGTTTGGAAAGCTACAGTTTGAAAAGACTTTTCAAAATTGTTTTTTCATTATTGTTATTGTTCATTTTGTTGTTGTTTTTAAGAGAGTAATATGTGCTTACTAGAAAAAAAATCTAACAGAACAGAAGGGGATAAAATAAGAAGTAAAATATTCCAGACACTCTAATTTTATTTCTCATTGTTAGGCAGTTTACCTTTCCAGGAATTGTCTATAAAGCTACAATTATATAATATACATACATTTAAATTTGTCTACGATTATATTGATGTCTTTCATAAACTATATTTCTGCTTATTTTTAAACTTTAATACTATATTATGACTTGTTTCTATATATGTGCTTAACATTTATTTTGATGTAAAATATGATTCTGCCACATTCTTTTCAACAACTTCACAGCAATTTCTTTGCAAGGCTAAGCCACATTGTGGGCAACTGTTGCTCTATTAATGGACATTTAAGCTGTCTCAGTTTTTTACTGTTAAAAATAGTGCTACAACAAATATCTTATATATCTATCTCCGTATATATGTGCAAATATACTGAAAATGAGTTCCCAGAATTAGAATGGATAAGTCAAAGGGCATACAGATCTTAATTTTGTTAAATTCCATCAAACTGCTTTCTATTACAGCCCCAAGAACTGTCCCTTGACTGTTTCCTTACATCCTCATATTGTTTTATGACTCTTAATTATTAAATATCCCTTTGTTGTGTGTTTTACTTATATTTCTCATTATAGGTTTGATATTGTTTATGTTTTCTTTTACTATATAGAGGTTTTAGATTGTTAGGTAGTGACATTTATCGATCTTTTTGTCTATGGGAGTTTCCAACTTTCCTGATATGCTTCGAAACACCTCTCACATGAAACAGCAATACATAAATTCATCCATAAATGCATAAATGAGACAGATCTGTAACTGTTGATAGGAAACAATTGGACACACAGTCCTAAGTGTAAAAGCCAATCACAGATGAGTATGCACAATGCTGTAGGTACATCTACATATTTGCGTTATGTCTAGAACACCCCTGGAAGGTGGCCTGGAGATGGGGTGAGTAGATGGCAGATTATTCTTCATTCTTTTTACTATTTGAACTTTTAAAAAGGTATTATCTATTCAAATGTAAATGTTTTAGTCTTACTGTTTAAAAATAAAAGAGCAACCTCTGTCATGTTTGCATACAAAAAGTCCCCTTTGGCCAGGGCACAGTGGCTCACGCCTGTTATTTCAGAACTTTGGGAGGCTGAGGTGGGCGAATCGCAAGGTCAGGAGTTTGAGACCAGCCTGACCGACATGGTGAAACCCCGTCTCTATTAAAAATACAAAAATTAGGCGTGGCGGCGCGTACCTGTAATCCCAGCTACTCAGGAGGCTGAGGCAGGAGAATTGCTTGAACCCGGGGGCGCGGAGGTTGCAGTGAGCTGAGATCGTGCCACTGCATCCAGCCTGGGCGACAGAGCGAGACTCCGTCCCCCCACCAAAAAAGTCCCTCTTTCACCTACAATACATTTCGTGCCCTACCATTTACAGCTTAATATATTTAGAGTGTTAGTATAATTAGTAAGGCGGGGATCCCGTCTTGCCTTCTACCAAATAGGTCTGTTGAATTTTTAAGTTTGTTAAGAGGCAAAGACCATGGGTGGAGAGGAAGGAGTGAGAGTGCCAGGTGAGGAAACTCTAAAATCTCTCGACTTATTATGAGAATGGTCGCCACGGAAGGCTAAAAGTCTTCTAGTGCCAGATTTGGGTTATACACACATCTTCTATTCAATTACTGTGATAAGCACTCGGGGTGTAGGATGAGGTGTACCTTCTAGCTTGATGCTGCTGCTTCCAGTCCCAAATCAGATGGGCGGGGCCAGAATAGGAGCAGAGAAAGATGAGATGCTTCACACCGAGTGTGTGTGTGTGTGTGTGTGTGTGTGTTTGAGACACAGTCTCCCACTGTAGCCCAGGCTGGAGTGAAATGGCACGAATCTCGGCTCACTGCAACCTCCGCCTCCCGGGTTCAAACATTTCTCTTCTTCTGCCTCCCGAGTAGCTGGGATTACAGGCGCCCGCCACTACACCAGGCTAATTTTTTGTATTTTTATTTTTTAGTAGAGACGGGGTTTCACTATGTTGGCCAGGCTGGTCTCGAGCTCCTAACCTCGTGATCTGCCCGCGTCGGCCTCCCAAAGTGCTGGGACTACAGGCGTGAGACACCGCGCTCGATTGCTTCGCACAGTTTTTAAAAGTAAAAGCGGAACATTCCTCACCGACCAGGCAGCTCCAGGAGCCCAGGCGGGAATCGCTGCCCGGCACACAGAACCCAGAGTCCAGCGCGGCTATCACCGGCTCTAGGCTGGGTCTAAGCGTCCGGCCAGGAGGCCGCAATCAGAACCTGTCCTCCTACCTGCGTAAGAAACGTAACTCTTCTCGCTGAAGTGCTTGGCCAGCCTCCTAAGAAGCAGCTTCCAAACTCGCCGCTTTCTCAGTTGTTGGTTGTTATCATAGCAACGGCCCTAGCACCACCTCTTCCGGCCAGGGCACGACAGGGGCGGCCGGGGGGCGGGGTCGGGAAGGAGGAGCGCGGCTTGGGGGAAGGGGAGGAGCCAGATGAGGGGGGCGGGTCGGAAGGAGGAGTGTGGCAGGAAAGAAGGGGAGGAGCCAGATGAGGGGGCGGGATCGGGAAGGAGGAGCGCGGCTTGGGGGAAGGGGAGGAGCAAGAGGAGGGGGGCGGGTCGGAAGGAGGAGTGTGGCAGGAAAGAAGGGGAGGAGCCAGATGAGGGGGCGGGATCGGGAAGAAGGAGTGTGGCAGGAAAGAAGGGGAGGAGCCAGATGAGGGGGCGGGATCGGGAAGGAGGCTCGCGGTAGGGAAGAAGAGGAGGAGCCAGAAGAGGCAGGTGGGGGGCCTGTAACGGAGGAACGCGGCAGAGGAAAGGGAGTGGGGCCAGAGGTGAGGGGGCAGGGCGAGGAGGAGCTAGAGGCAAGGATAAGGAGTCAGAAGTAAAGGAGACTGATGGAGACGCAGAAGGGAAAAGGGGAAGAACTGAGGGTGACGGTATGGGGAGGAGGAACGCGGCAGAACAAAGGGGAGGACCCAGAAGCCAGGATTTGGGGAGGAGCCGGAGGTAAAGGGACGGGGAAGAGGGACGCGACAGGGAGAAGAGGAGGAGCCACAGGCAAAGGGAGGGAGGAAGGCCGCCGCAGGGGAAGGGGCGGGGCTAAAGGCGAGGGGGCGGGAGAATGGACTCGCAGGGAGAATGGACTCGGCAGGGAGAAGGGGAGGGACCAGAGGCGGGTGGGGAGAGGAGGGACCCGGCAAGGAGAAGGGGCGGGGCCAGAGGCGAGGGGGCGGGGAGCCAAAGGCTAAGCGGGCGGGAAGTAGAGATGCGATGGGGGAAGGAGAGGAGCCAGAGGCGGAGGCGGTTACCAACGTGTTACCTAGATGCCAAAGTGAATCAGGACAGTAACCTCTCCCCAAGATCTTTAACACTTGTGAAAGCGCACAGCTTTCTAAACCAAACAGACAGCAATTTAATTTTACACATATAAAAAATCAGAGAGAAAACATCAGTATGAAGTCAGAGGCGAAAAACTGTCAAAAGGAGAACTCAAGTGTATAACAGCAGGTGCCTACTTGCTTTTGTTAAATTAACAATTTGGATCTCAGCATCCCGTCAGCCAGAGACATGGGAGACAGTAGCTATCAAATAATTCTCCTTAGAAGCAGAACTTTTGTTAATCGCTAAATTAATTAATAAACTAAATTTTGTACATCAATACATCAATAAATTGTTTTTGTTGTTGTCGTTTTGTTTTTTTGTTTTTGGACAAAGTCTCGCTGTCGCCCAGGCTGGAGCGCAGTGGTGTGATCTTGGCTCACTACAACCTCCACCTCCCGAATTCCAGCTTCAACCTCCTGCCTCAATCTCCTGAGTAGCTGAGATTACAGGCGCCCGCCACCACCCCAGGCTAATTTTTTGTATTTTTTATAGAGACGGGGTTTCACCATGTTGGCCAGGGTGATCTGAAACTCGTAGTCTCAAGCAATCCACCTCGAAAAGTGTTGGAGATTACAGGAGTGAGCCACCGCGCACAGCCTATCAATAAATTCTTTAAGAAAATGTTTAAAGAAGCACAGGATAGTACTGAAGATCAGGTCAACTATGTTTCTTTTGGAAATTTAGTAACAAACTACACGTTGCTATGTCATAATAGCACCTAACATTTATTAGGTATTGTCACGAAGCACCTTACATAGATTGCTAATTTAATCCTTACAACGATTTTATTAGGGAGAAACTGCTTTTAGATACATTTTGTAAATGAGAAAACTAAGGCATACAAAGTTTAACGAAGGAACCAGGATTAAGCCCAAGCAATTTAACTCCAGGTCCGAGATTTTTAACCACTATTACGCTACTGTTTAATATGCTTTGATATTTTTAAAGGATTAATAAAATTAGTACAGGTCCATTCCCTTATTCATAAATGTTCATTGTCTTCCTCTATTTATTTATACTGTTCTGCTGAAATTGCACTCTCATCTCTCCAGTAGCTTTGTCGTGTCCATTTTTTTAGTCATCTCGTTTTAAAATATATTTTTACTAGAATAGTGAAATACATATTTTCTGATAAAATTGGCTTTGTTTTAATAATGATGTTAAGTAAAAGTAAGTGCATTTTAATCATTTCCACACATTCATGAAAAGGAAAGGGGAAAGTTGCGCATTGAGGTAACCACTAGCATTAGCCTTTCTTGGTTGGCTAGGTCAGGTGTAAAGGTGTGCAGGTAAGATTTTATGAACAGGCATCCACTCCCACCTCCAAAATCATAATTTATCTTACATTCTGCTACTAATTAAAATTCCACTTATTTTAAACATTCGCTTTTCTGGGTCTCCTCTTTAAAATTTATCATTCACTGTTCTCCATGTTAGAGACTGTATGCAAACAGTAAGTTTATTCCAGTCAGGAGATGGGGAAAGAAAAACTGGTAGCAGTGTTTCCACTTCCAGTGTCTCGCAGTGTTAAATGTGACTTGATATTCACTATTCGTTTTTGTTTTTGTTTGTAGTTTGCTGTGAGCATGACTTTATACAATTCAATCTTAAATAGGAACCTAACTTAATAGTTATTCTTCCTTGGGTAGTCTGTGGAACATGGGAAGGTTACTAGCATATCAAACTCCTGCCCACACGCACATACACACACATACACACAAATGCAGTTTGGTTACATAATAAATGTATGTTTAAACTGAATGACAACAACCAATAGGAAAAACCTTCTCAGCTCCAAAAGTGGAAGAGTAATTTTACAATACCATTTTCCTTTTCACGATAAAATTATGCATTTTCTCAGGATTTATTGCACCAAATGCCTTTGTATTTCTCATGAAACATCAACTTTCATTCATTTCAGCATTTATTTATGTTATAAACATTTCTTTTGATGTGCTTTTATTTTTACAAAGATGCCACCTAGTGGCTTGATAAAATCAAGCATGTCAAAATATTTCCCGTTGTTACTCCAAGCTAAAATGAATAATGAAATTTTAAATATTAAAATTTAGAAAACTAAGGACCTGAACATTTTCGTTTTGAAAACTGCCTATGTGGATTAAATTTGGATCATAATACTGCCTTGTGAACTTGTTAAGAGTCTGGAAATATAAGTCCATACTCCCTTTTCTGAAACCTTTGGGACAGATGTGTTTGATATTCAGAATTTTTCAGATTTCTGAAAGGAAATATGGGCGTATATTTTACATTATGTAACACATTCAGAGGGTCTGAGGAAGCAATTTAGAATCAAATACATTGATACATCTGTGGTAAAATATATTCATATTCACATTAAAGTGGGATAAATACCACAAATAACCTCACGTAATTCAGATGAGGTTGGTTGCCAAGTGAGTTATGAAAAAGCTTTATTTTCAGAGATTTATGAAGTTAGGAATTTAGATGAGGGATTGTGGACCTGTTTTACTCTGGTGAAAAATAATTCACCCTCTAGTTACAGAGAGATTAAAATGCCAATATTTTGTAATAAAAAATACTCTTTAGAAAAACTAAAAGATTCACCTAAATAAAAGCACTTGAGGATCATGAGAAATACCAAAATAGAAATCTCTGCAATGCTTTTCATTTAATCAAATTCAGAAGGCAATCTATCATAAATTACATTTAATTGTACCACAAAAAAATAGCTAATGTAAACCTGAAGATTAATTTGAAAATTATTAGCTATGACTGGCAAGTTCAATTCATAAATTTTGTGGCAATCAAAAAATTTTTTTAACCTTGGTTTTCTTTCGTTTCTACTTGTAATTTGTCATGTTCCATTTCCCCAGCACCATGATGTTCATGGAAATATGTGTTGATGGTCCCATGCTCAGCCTGGATTCCTTGTATATCCATGAGCACTCCTTGCCAAACGTTCTTAGACATGCAGTATGAATACAAAATACACTTATGTCAAGACACTGGGATTTAATGATAACCCATGCTAAATCACTACATTCCTCACTACTTTACTTCACTGTCTAGAATACTGGTTCATCTCTAGGATCTCTCAAATAAATTCTTCCTGTCCCCATCAATCATTCAAACCCCTTATCATATTCCCACTGTGATTTCCTGTGAATTTTGTCTAAAACAAAACATCAATCTCCTCTAAACCCAACTGGTAGCCTCTCGTTTACTTTTCTCTAAAATAATTGGCACTACTAAACTATTGATGAAGCATAGGCTACAATCTCATTGTACACTTAAGTTTTTCGTTTTTTGTTTTTGCTTTTAGTAGAGACTGGCTTTCACCATATTGGCCAAGCTGGTCTCGAACTTCTGACCTCAAGTGATCTGCTCATCTCAGCCTCCCAAAGTGCTGGGATTACAGGCATGAGTGACTGCGCCTGCCCTTGAACACTTAGCTTTAATGGGAAGACAGCATTCAGCAAATCCAAAATACTCGCGTTACGTTTAGCAATTTGGCATTTAATCCTATACCCCACAACATACTTGCATAGGGTGTCAACTTCTGTTGGTTTATGTAATCATAGAGGATGGGAAGAAAAAGCTGACAGCCTAGGTGTAGGAATTTTCCTATATAGTTACCTCCTTCTTTAAAAAGATACATTAATAAATATTGTTACTGGTTTAATTAGCTTCCTTCCTCTGACTGGGATTAGAAAATCGACAGTAAAATATAAGCTCCCTTTTTTTCCATCCCCCAATTCTGAGGGAAAGGGAAGGAGAGGGGAGAATGAGGGAGAGTGAAAGAACACAATGAAACTTGAGGTCTGACTGCACATAACTGCTACTGCTGGCATCAATTCATTCTATTCCAATGACAGACTACTTGATCCTACTGGTGTAAGAAAGAGGGCAACCTTGAGACCTGAGTCTTACTCCAGTAGGGTGCCATATCCTATTAGCCCAGGACAGTCATGGTGTATATCTGTTATCCTTATGTAACTATTTTCACTCAAAATCATTCCAAGTGGAATGATAAATTATGCTATATTTAGTTATCCTAAATATAAGTCATTTTCATCCCACGGGAAAGAATGTCAAGAAATTGGAATTGTCGGCACTAAGTCCCAGGGTGGGAGAGAGGGGACATCAACTTTGTTGCCATTTCTTCTTTCTTAGCAAAGCTCAAGACTGATTAGCTTCTCTTTCTTCTGAAGTATCTGGAGTATGGTGACTAACTAAAATGAAACCCATGAGGAGAACTGAAGTAGACCATTCTGATAATTATTAAAATTAGTTTAGTAGCCACTCAAAACACTGAAGATCCCTGATTAAAAGATTCATTTGCTAGAGACTTAACCTGGACATTTATAGGAAGCAACTGGGAAAACACTGAAGGAGGAAAAACGATCAGGTATAAGGTCGTGTGAGCAACTGAGACAGGAGGAAGAATCAAGGACCAAATTGCAATAATACCTTTTAGATACCTATCCCATTAATATAATCTGCCTATTACCAATATGCAGCTCTTTGCACAAAATGAAATCCAGTTCACTACGTCTGCTCGTATTTGTTCTTTACAGATATTTGATGGAAAAAGTCAAGCAGAATCTAGGTTCATTTGGTTCCGTCCATACAGCACCGGCAGGAGTAACATCCCAAGCACAGTCATAAATAATAACATAACAGGAGTATCAGTTCTAGAACCAGGCTGCCTGGGTTCAAACTCTAGCTTCACATCTTACTAGATATGTGACCTTGGATTTGTTATTAAATCATCTCTTGGTTTCAGCATCCCTAAAGCCCCAACTTGCATAACTGCAGGGGAACACTACATGGGGTTCTGGTTTCTTATCTGGAAAATGAAGATAATTTGCAGTATCACTCTTAGAGTTGCAGTGCACATTTAATGAGTGAAATTTGTCTGGCATTCATATAATGGTGCCTGGCATTCATATTATAGTCTCAACAAACATTAGCTATTATTTTTATAGTATTATTTTTACAATGACTTATTCATTTCTAATGCAAACACCAGTAAGATCCCATTTTGCAACAAAGTTTAGTAACACTGTTGGTGAAACATAAAAGATGCCCAAGAATCATGGCAGAAATGGGACTGACAGTATGACAAAAACACAGCAAGCCCTCTTTGTTTCTGTGTTTCCCAAAGGATCTGAAAATAAATGGTTGGCTAGAAAATTACCTTGAAAGTATCTATGCAAACACACTTTAGGATCATGTTTTAATAAATACATATTCAAGAAATGTTTAGAAATGAAAATGTTGTTATAAATCATATTCTACTTCTTTTACAGCATTAGATATAGGCCATTCTGAGAAACTTGTCTCAATTTAGTCACTGAGTTAACGATACTAGAACCATGAGAATGAGAACCCCCGGGCTTCTAACTCCCACTCTAACATTTCCCCACCAGAAGGAGACTTCTTGCACTCTAACCTCTTAAGAATCTACCTTATTTAATATTTATTTAGTATTCATGTTACAGCTCTATGAGGGGAGAAGTATACTGGAAAGAAGAAAAATACCATTTTTTCCTCATTCTAAGCAAATGTGGTTAAACACACACACAAAAGTATATTATCTATGAAGGAAAGAGATATCAATTTAAATTTAACCAAGTATTTAGAAATGACAAAGAGCTAGGAAGAAAAGGCAAAAACACATGTAATTTTATTTTTGTTTAAATTTAACCTTGCCAACTTCTTTCCCTGAACAGCATTTGTCTTGTTTTGATACCCACCTACACTTATATTAGAAACGCACTGCAAACTACTTAGTGATTCCACTTTGAATTTATAGTCATATGACTAAGATGTTTTGAATATAAGCCTACCCATATGCCAGATATAAATTTCAGGAACTCTTAATGTCTCTTCTTTTACAGAAATTCTACCTCTATCCTGATGTAATTAGGTTGATTAAAAAATTAAAAGGCTATGGGCCAGAAAGCTAACTTACACAAATACAACAAAAGGAAAAGTTTTTCCAAGTACCTCTATGCAGTGGAAAATATTTCTTTCAAGTACCAAGTCAATTTCTTCAACTGTACAACGTATTCTAATTTGATGGTTTTCAAATATAGTAACAACAAAATGTAATAAAATTAAGACTAAGAAAACAGAGTAAATGGTATAATTCAAATAATGACTAAAACAAAATGGCATTATGGATTTTGTAATCAATATATAACTATATATTTAAATTTTACTTTACGTCCGTAAGATCACAGTTAAGGTTAACCATAATTTCAAATTTTATTAAGTCATTTGTGCCATTTTATCACATTTGAAAATATCACTCATTTTTTACCTCAAACAGTGATCTATAAATTTGTTTAGACCATAATAATTAAGGACCTTTTCTTTTCTTCTTCAGGATAATTTTTTAAAATGAATGATATATTGAACATACTACTAAAGAAACTTTACTTTTTGATTATGGCCTCTATACTGAAGATCTGTAGGAATTTTTCTGATTAATTCTCAAATCTTCCCATGACGTCTCTGTTCATAGAAATATCTTTGAAATAATTTGTGTGACTACTTTACAAATCAAAAATGGATTCACATGACCGAATTACCATAATCACTAATTTTAAGTTTCCTAGATATTTTCTATATCAGTTTTCTTGATTATGTCAATGAACATGCTCTTAATAGAACAGAATATTTAATTACATCAGTTTCCCATCAACCCACCAAAATCACTTAATAATTATATTGGCCATTTCCACTGATCGGCAGGAGGTTCTTCCACTAATGGCTCCCATGTTTTCCACTGCACCATTTTTCTTGCCAGACTTAGTTCATGTTCAGCCTGTTAATACAAATTTTTTAAAAGATCACTGGATTTTACTCTTCAACAGGTATTTATCAGAACAACCGCATCTTAATTATCAGTTACTATTTCATATTAATACCTCAATCTATTCCATCATCATAAGTTGAATGTTAAGTAGTTAAATTACCTTCATTCTCACAGCTACACAATCAGGAGTAAGAAAGGATATCTTTTGATGTCTTCTATTTGAAATCAGCTACAGTGTTTAAAAGTTTAGTTGGTGAGTTTTTTTCTTAATGTTTCACAAGGTTTTTGAGAATCAGAAATACGTCTCTTCATCTATGTTACTGGCTTTCAAACTTTACCCACAGTAAGGAAAACATGTTTTATTATGGATTCCACAATACAAATATATAACTAAAATTTTTTAAATCATTATCTTTACAAGCAACGATATACTCTTTTTTTTTCTATTGTATATTTTTAATGCTAATCACTATCCATCTAATTGATTCCATGACTCACAGTCACTTGAGATCCAGAGTTTATAAAACAGTGATCTGTGGAACGCAGAACACAATAAATGTATAATAAATATTTACTAACTGAATAAAATCCTTAATCAAATTATATTTCATTTAATTTTTCCTTTCAAACACAACTTATAAACAAACACATTTTAAATACCTTTTTATTTCATATTTTTTCTACAACAATAAAGACCTATGCCAACTCTAGCCAACCTATAAGATGAATTATTAAACACCTGTTAAGATGTTAGAGAAGAAATTCAAACACAGAATAGGTGCTCAGATTATATTAGAGGTTATTATTATTCTACGGTTAAAAGATAATGTCCCATTTATGCCAGCGGTCCCAAAAGTTAATCTGTTTACGAGCAACTATAAGAAAAACAATCAGTTAAAGGGGAGATGACTGGAAATCAGGGTAGAAATATTACTAATGTCAAAAGGAGAAAATAATTTAAATACTGATAAAATATTTCCTAAGGATGGCTGCTTCCCTGACCACCTTCGGCCCTGGGTCTCTTGAACATCCAGTGCTTTCTCAATCTCCTTCAGGGATTGGGGGGCTTGAGGAGGGGATCTAGCCCTCATTCATCATTGAGAATCAGCTATATTTCAGGAAACTGGACCCAGCTGCACCTGGCCCCTGATGCCTATTTCCTCCTTATTCTCTGGCTTCTGACACAATGTCATACTATCCATCTAGAAATGGGACTGTCTAGTATGTTAGCCACTACCCATAAATGGCTACTGAGGACTTGAAATGCAGCTAGTCCAAATTCAGATGTGCTGCAAAGTGTAAAATACATACCAGATTTTGATGACTTCACATTAAAAAATGTATAATATCTCAATATTTTTATGATTATATTTTTAAATAACATAGATACAGTGGGTTAAAAAAAATTACTAAAATTAATTTACCCTTAATAGTGGCCATGAGAATGTGGGGAACTGCGCAGCTGACTTAAAAATACTTTATATGCCTTAAAACTTAATTCCATAATAAATTAATATGTCAACTAAATAAAAGTCATGATCAAAGTGAAATCAGGGGTACAGAAAAGAGAAATAGGTAGGTATAGGACAACAGTATAAGGTTTGCAGCAAGTTCCCATAATACTGTATCTAGTACCATAGTCAACCTGATAAATGAATATAAAGGCTAGGTAAACAGGCCTTTGAATAACTGAAACAGTCTGCATTGATAAAAAGCTGTCTGAATACTATATTCCTCTTTTTCCAGAGCCATCTAACAATTCTTTTGATTTGGTGTATCATGTCTGTTGTTGATATACCTCCCTAATCTTCAATATTACCCAATATTTCCTTTTATCTGTCCTTCAATCAACAGTAAGAAAACATTAGAAAGGGTTATATTTGAAAAAAGATACAAGAAATAAAAACTAAATAAAACAATTGAATATTTATCAGTTGCTTATAAGACAAAGACATTCTAAACCTAAAATATGGGGGTGGTGGGGATGTGGAACAACAAAATTTCACCAAATAAAAAAAATCTGAAAACCTCTACATACGGGGGGAAAAAAGAAACCCATTTGAGAGGCAAAAACAGGCTAGTGTCATAAAAGTTAAAGGCTAATATCTTATATAAAGAACATATATATAAATAACACAAAGACTAAATGACAGAGTAAAAATATTAATGATATAATTTATAAAATATAAAGTTTAACCTTACTAGCAATTGGAAAAAGACACAAAACTTAATTAAAAAGGCATCATTATTTTCCCATAGATGCTTTAAAAATCAACTATGGAATACTCAAAATAGTATATATCCAGCTTGTTTACATCAGTAACCTACCTGTTTCTATAAGCTACCTATGATCAAAGGAAAAGAACTGAAATTCAGGTTAAACAAAACTAAGCTGCAGGGTTTGTTCTCTTGTATAAGTAGCAGGTACAGTGAGAGGTGAAGAAAATTTCCCAACAGAGTAATTTAAGATTTAACTATTCTAAATGTAATTAATAATGTTAATAATTTTTCTAATCTCAGTCTCTTCATAATCATGCTTATATTTTACTACTCAATATTTTTTGTCAGGGTTAGTGTTTGGGAAATAATATAGAATTAAGCTCTCAAATATACTATGCAATTGTTTTTTAACTTGGTCAAATGCTCCAAAAACCAAAACTAAAAATAAAAGTACATTTTAATTTTACAATTCAAAATGTCTGTATTTTACCCTACTAAAAATATGCCACACTCTTAAAATAAGATACAACTATATAATTTTAAACTAAGATACAAAAATACAGTTTTTCTTTCATTAAAACAACAATAATCTTGTGCTACCAATTTAAACTAAGGGTAGGCCAAGGAGAACATGATGATTAAATTAAAGGAGTGTCAGCCCGGGCACGGTGGCTCATGCCTGTAATCCCAGCACTTTGGGAAGCCAAGGCAGGCGGATCATGAGGTCAGGAGTTCAAGATCATCAGACTGGCCAACATGGTGAAACCCCGTCTCTACTAAAAAATACAAAAATTAGCTGCGCATGGTGGCTCATGCCTGTAATCCCAGCTACTTGGGAGGCTGAGACAGGAGAATTGCTTGAACCGGGACCTGGGAGGCAGAGGTTGCAGTGAGCCAAGATCGCGCCACTGCACTCCAGCCTGGGATACACAGCAAGACTCCATCTCAAAAAAACAAAAACAAAAAAGCAGTGTCAAACTCCAGGCTTCTAACAGAAGGCTCATAAATTCGTGCTATCATCAACAATACTTAATCAACATACACATTAAAAACAACACATTTTCTATATGTGATTAGTCTTACATATTTGATGATTTGATATAAATAAGGAAATTTAGTTTTCCTTTCATTCTGAGAATGTCAGTTATATGCCTCTTTCTAAAAATGAAAATCTGAAACCAAACACCAAAATAGTCAATTATTTCTTTACCTGAAGAATCACCTCTTCTAATTGACCACCTTGAAGCTGGTCTTCTAATTTTTGAACATCTGGTTCCTATAATTTCAAGGGGAAAAAAAAATTAAACAAACATACTATCTGAATGTTTTGATATCCTATATTTTAAAATTCCATATAAAAATATGCTTAAAAAATTTAATTTTTCTTTCATCATATTCTTACTTTTTACTAAATATTTGGTGAAAATTCATTTCATCTCTGCTATTTTATTGCTTTTTTTGTCTTAATATTGAAAAGTGCTAAATGTTTATTGACATGCTGATCAAGGGACAGAAATACGATGTCAAATTCAGTCTTTTCTAAAACAAATGTTAAAATACCACTTTGCTTTCTTACTGTTTCCTGTATTTCCTCTGAGAGCATTAGAATTAAAAATAAATGCTATCCTATGACCTAGAAAGTAGACTCCTAGGCATAACATCGAACAGAAATGCATAATATATTTTTTAAAAAACATGTTTGAGAATATTCATGGCAGCACAAATTACTGCCCCAAACTAGAAACAACCGAAATGACCATCTGTAATATAATGGATTAATTATAATATTTGGATATAATACTATATAGTAATAAAAATAAATAAACTGTATGCAATAACATAGATGATTCTCTTAACCACGGTATTAAGCAAAAGCCAGAATACAGTACATACAAGACAGTACATACTAATGATTCCATTTCTATAAAATTCAAAAAGAAGTCCACATAGTGATTAACTTTACACGTAGTAAATTGAAGGGGAAGAAGCAAGAGTTTTATTGTTCTGGAAAAGTCATTTTTTTCTACACATTTTTAATGTACATCATTCTTTAATAAAAGTTTTTAAAAACAAAATTTTAGTAAGTATAGCACCTAGAACATTCGAAGATATTGAATTATTTTCTAACTGAGCTTTTTGAGCCAGAAATTATGCTCTGTAAATAAACCCACGTACATAAATAAATCTTTGCCATTTCAGGCCATTTTTCTGGCCCATAAGTGGAATAAAGAGGGAGAAAAATAAATACATTTTGTTTTTCAACACAAGATTGATATGTTACTGCCTCAGAGTATCTGCTGGATGGCCCAGGGTATTTGCATAGCTGGTTCCTTCACTACCTTTCAAATCTTTGCTCAAATAACACCTTCTTATTAATAACTACTAATTTATATTGTGATAGGATAAATAATACCACAAAAGATATACATGTATTAATTTCTGGAAACTGTGGTTGTTAACTTTATACAGCAAAGACTTCACAAATATGATCAAGTTAAGGATGCTGATATGGGGCAATTTTCCTGAATTATCCATATAGTCCCTAACTGCAATTTTAAGTGTCCTTATAAGAGAGAGGCAGAGGGATATTACATACGGAAAAGGAAAGGTAATGTAACCACAAAGGCAGAAATTGCAGTGATGAGACCACAAGCCAATGAATGTCAAAAGCCACCAGAAGCTGAAAGAGGCAAGAACAGATTCTACCCCATATCCTCCAAAGGAAGCACAGCCCTAACACCACCACCTTGATTTGGGTCCCTGATATTGATTTCCAACTTCTGGCCTCCAGAAATCTAATAGAATAAACTTATATTTTTTTAAGCCACCAAGTTTGTGGAAATATTACAGCAGCCATAGGAAATTAGTACATATTATAACATCCCCCATCCCCCCCCATGGCACATATTTTCCTTGTTTCATTTTTCTTCACTGCACTTACTATTTTGTAACACACTAGGTACTTCTTTACTCAATTTTTACTTTTTTTTTTTCTTTCGGTCTCCCATCATTAACATGTAATCTCCAAGAAGGCAAGGATTTTTATCTGTTTTGTTCACTGCCAACTAGGCACAAGCCTCCATGCCTAGAACCACACGTGGCATTTAACAGTCATTCAATAAATGTTTCTTGGCTAAATAAGTGAATAACTAAAACACAGTTCAAAGAGGGAAAAGAGGGGAAAAAGTAAATGAGCATGTTTAAGACAGATTATTTAACAGGGAATTAACTCAGATATAAGACCAAAAATCAAAAACAAAAGACTCAGGAGAGTGAAAGTAAAGAAGGTATCAACAACACTTTCAATTTAGAAAAAGCCTGTGTTAGGCGAACAATTCAAAATTTGTCTTACTGATAGTGAATAATGTGATTTTTAGTCACCAATGGCATATGCCATTAAGATTGAGATGGTACCATGTACTGAATGCTCACTATATATTTGTGACTATACTAAGCTTTTTACATACATTACGTCATTCAGTTCTAACAAAAAGTGTTGAAGGTGGGTAATATTATATCCAAGTATTAGATGATGAAATTGAGACAGAGAAAATGAGCAATATGCCAAGTCACTCCACAAATTAAGTATTAGAACTAAGATGAAAATCTTGGACAGGGACGCAAACCAATATTTTCACCAAAAATGATATTACTGATCTCCCTAGTCATAATCTGAAAAAAAAAAAAAAGGTACTTTTATTTCCACTTTAGGCTTAGTAAATAGATATTTTATAATCATGGCAATATTCACTGAAGATTTTGTGTGTGACTCTATGCAGGGTTAAAAGTCTGTGACAATTTTACCAAAAACAGGAATCAGCGATACAACTATTATCAAGTGTTTGGGGTTGTATCTAGCCTTTTGGATAAAGAAACATTTCTAAGGAATCTTACGTGCCAGATACTATGCTAGATTCTTAGGGTACAAAGTTGAATCCAGCATCATTCACAAGTAGCTTATGGTTGGTGGAGGCATAATACAGTATGATAGGTACAATGGAAAGGAGTAAGGAAGTTGTAGAACTCTACTTAAGAAAGTAAGAAAAGATTTCACAGAGGAAGTGATGGCTTATGAGGAAAAAACAAGAACTACCAGACAAGATAAAGGCATTCCTGGAAATGAGAAAATACAAATGAACAGAAAAAATATGCATGGAAACCACAGAACTGCCAGCAGTTTAGTACTGCTTAAGTATACAGTATACAGTTAGTATACAGGAAGCAACAGGATAGGATTGAGAAAATAACTAAGAGCCAGAACTTGGAGGGCTTTCTATACCATGCTAAGGACGTTATCCCTTTAAGACAATGGTTCCCAAACATGGCCATCCTACATCAAAATCATACACATAAAGGTAGCTAAGTAAGTTTCATACAAGCAGCTCAACAAAAATCCTTAAACTCAGCCTTTGAGAAATACTGAACAGAAAATCACATTAAGATTTTATGCTAGACAGTACAGCTGGCCCTCAAGATCTGCATCTGTGTATTCAACCAAGAATGGATTCAACCAACTCCAGGTGGAAAATATTTTTTAAAAACACAATAAAAACAACAATACAGCAATTTTTAAAATACACCATAACTACTTACAAAGCATTACATTGTACGTATTATAAGTAACATAGAGATGATTTAAAGTATACAAGAGGATGTGCACAGGTTATATGCAAATACCATGCCATTTTATATAAAGAAGTTGAGCATCCCTGTATTTTGATATCCATGGGAGTCCTAGAACTAATCCCTCATAGATACCAAGTGACAACTGTACCATCATAAGATTTACATATTGAAAAAAATCACTTGATTATTGTCTGTGTGGTGGAGCATGTAATGAAGTATAATTAAATTACAAACAGAACAATTAGTTATAAGGCGGTATAAACAACAGAGAAAAGCATTTTAGAACCAGTAAGTAAAGAAGTAAGAGGGTAAACTCTTCTTTGGTTGAAACTGGCTATGGGAGAAAACAGAAAAATAGGGGAATAAGTAAAGGAAAATATAAGCATATAGTTTTTTCTTTTAAGATAGCAACAAGCTAAAAACATTTGAGGCTATTTGAAAGATGATGATAAAATGGGAGAGGCACCCGGTGCAGGTAGCTCATGCCTGTGATCCCAGCACTTTGGAAGGCTAAGGTAAGAAGATCACTGAAGCCAGGAGTTCGAGATCAGTGAAAACTCTGCCTCTACAAAAAATTTTAAATATTAGCTGGGCATGGTGATGAGTGCCTGCGGTCCCAGCTACTTGGGAGGCTGAGGTAGGAGGACTGCTTGAGACTGGCTGTGATCATGCCACTGCACTCTAGGCTGGGTAACAGACAGAGATCCATCATATAACACAATACAAAATACAATATAATACAAACGGCATTGTTTTGTTGTGTATCTAAGAGGAGACAGGAATTCTCTTTGAACTATATAGTCTGGTAATCTAATAAAAAGAAATATATGTGACTAGAGTCACTTACACCTTCAGGATTTCTTAACGCTATTTTAGATAATTACTAAAAGTCCATGAAATGATTGCTTGTGTGAAATTTTAACAATAGTGCAATATAGTTTGGTATGAATCACAGTCTAGTCTTTTATTAACTGCTACTTAGTAACAGTCTAGTCTTTGGACAGTTTTCATTGAAAAAAAATGCCCTTTTTTTGTTTTTATTGTTCTCTAAGATTAGAAAAAGGAGATCAAGATTGATATAACCACAGATAAGTAGCAAAAGGACTAAATAGAGAAGAAAGGTAAAAGCAACAGCTACAATGTTACTTCAAGGAAGGGCCCTATCCTAGTGTCAAACTACAATATATTCTACAGCCCTGCATATAGAAAACACTCACTAAACAAGAGTTTGCTGAATAAAAGGGAGCAAAGATGGGAAAAGAGCACTGAAGGAAGAAGAGTAGAAGAAAAGTGTGTTGAATATTCAAAAAATTAGGAACCAAATTTTTTGGTTAAATGTTACACTGGATACCACAAATCCAAGAAAACTGATTTAGCTACTTACCGTTTTAACCATAGCCAGCTTCTCATTTATAATCTGTTCTGTATATTTTCTATAAGCTGCATTTTTAGGGATATCCTCAAGAACATCAAGAATCTTTGTGTACAATATTCTCAGCCTCTGAAAAGACAAACCATACAAATATCCATAGGCTAAAATATTACCAAAGATTTAATGGAATAAGACTCATAGGCAAAACAAATAAAACTTTCTTCTGTTTTTTTTTTTTAATTAACTCGTCTTTGCTGTGACTTCTTTATGTCTGTGCCCTATCTACATCCTTTACAACTTAGGAAAAACCTGTATATAAATATGGGAACTTTCTGTATTTTCTATGTATAACAAGTTCTAGATAAGTCAAGTGTATGATAACAAGTATAAACAAAACGAACTCATTGCTAATGACCTTGTTGGAAATCAAATCATTTAGTAAATCAGTATCTATCTTTCTTTCTCTTTCTTTCTTTCCTTTTTTTTTTTTTTTTTTTTGAGACAGAGTTTCACTCTTGTCACCCAGGCTGGAGCACAATGGTGTGATCTCAGCTCACTGCAACCTCCACCTCCCGGGTTCAAGCAATTCCCCTGCCTCAGCCTCCCAAGTAGCTGCGATTATAGGCTATAGGCGCCCACCACCATGCCTGGCTAATTTTTGTATTTTTAGTAGAGATGGGGTTTCACCATATTGGCCAGGCTGGTCTCAAACTCTCGACGTCAGGTGATCCGCCCACCTCAGCCTCTCAAAATGCTGGGATTACAGGTGTGAGACACTACACCCAGCCCGAACCAGTATTTTTCAAAGTGAGGCCCTAAGTACTGAAAATTCTCTTTTTTTTTCAATTTTTCTTATTTAAATTTCTGTACAAATAAACATTTACATATAAGCATTACATCAGTATGACCGAATTTAAGTAAATATAGTCATAATACTTCAGTGTTCTTGCTTCTGATTATGAATGTGTTACAACATAAAGTCCGCATAAAAGGTTCAACAGAAAAGTGGCAAGAGAATTGAGTTAATGCATAGAATGTATTGAAGCACAATGAACTTTAACTTCAGTATAGAAGTTAATCCCTTAGTAAGAAATTGTTTTGACAGACCCTTACAACAGCCCATAAGTAGTAAATACCTATATAATGAATTTTTATTTTTTCTTAATATTTAATTTTAAATTGTATGACAGTCACAGAAGCTAAGACCTAGTTTAATTTACTTATACACACACACACTTTTTAAGGGGCAAAGAACTGTTTTTCTTAAAAAGCAATCTGAATATTTAACCATTATTTATTTATATATTTAATATGATGTTCCATAATAGAGTACTTTACTATACTAATGTAAAGCTTGTCAGATAACATATAATCAAAATTGTATGGGTTTTTAAGTTTTATTTTTGACTGACACAAAATAATGATACGTATTTATGGGTTTCAATGTAGTGATTCAATATATGCATGTGTTGTATAATAAGCAAATCCATCACCTTAAACGTTTTTCTTTGTGGTGTGACCATTCGAAATCCTCTCTTCCAGCTATTTTGAAATACAGCATATTTCTGTTAACTACAGTCATCCTACTGTGCAATAGAACACCAGAACTTATTCCTCGTAACATTTTATCCACTGACGTGGGGTTCCTTTAACCTCATTTCTTCTTAATTTTAGAAAGGATATAACAGTAGAAAGCCCTGGTGAAAAGACATGGGTTCTAAGTATTTATTCCTTTTCTATTTCTGCAACCATTGTGTGCAGATATAACTACTGGAGCCTATTAACAGTCATTTGTGCATTCTATTTTACAGCATGTTGTTTTCACTATGTTCTATAATAAACATCAGGTCATCACATTTATCATGTGTTCCCTGCAGTCAGTACACACAGATAAAAAGAAGAAAGTACATCACACATAATCCCAACTCCCTAAAACACCTTTTTAATATCCTATTTTTAACAAAATGTTTTACAGGAAACCAAGGCAGGAGGATCACCTGAGGTCGGGAGGTAGAGGTTACAGTGAGCAGAGACTGCGACACTGCACTCCGGCCTAAGCAATAGAATGAGACCCGATCTCAAAAAAAAAAAAAAAGGGGGGGGAGAGAGAGAGAAAAGAAAAAGAAAAAAATATTTTAGCAAAAAAAAAAAAGTGGATTTACAAATTCAAGTTTGGTAAGTATATATTTTATTCTTTCTTCCTACTATAAATATACAATGCATTACAATTTTTTTAAAGTATCTTAATGCAAAAGTTTTACTCTGATTTAAACTGTTAATTTATAAATACTTTCTATCCTCTCCAATTTAAATATATAATGCATATACTAGGTTTTAATATAGCATTTTAATTAAGTTTTAATCTGATCTAAAATTCAGGTTTTTAATTTTCGTATTCATTTTTCCTAACAAAAATATATCAGTTTCTAGAGAAATACAGATGAAAACAGGGAATGCTTAATATAGAACAAATAAAAGAAAAAATGTTATGAACAGGGTAAACATTTAGTTTATCATCCAAACTTGGACACTTATGTCACTAAAACAATACCTATTAATCATTATGCTAAAATACAGGTATAAACCAGAACAGTCAAAACAACAAGACAAGATCCCTTCAAGGTATAAGTCTTTCAATAATTATAAGTATACAAACGCTTCTCCTAAAGAGCAATCTTTTTTTTTTTTTTCAATAAAAAAATGTGTGCGGGCTTAATAAAAGAATAGGGGAAAGCAAAAATTAAAAGCAGATAAGGTATAAGTCTGCCTTTCTTCATGGTCCAGGACACAGTCCTCCTGCACAAATAACTCACAATCTTCCTGTGCCCAGCTATCACCAGACCCTCGCCTGATAGAAAAATGCAAGTTAGCTCATTGCAACCAAGGTGTTATCAGTACTGCATGAAGACTTCTTCAGCACACAGCACAAGCACCATCTTTTAAGAACCCCAGCAAACCTTTGTCACTTGCAGTCAGCTCCTCTTTTGCTGATTTGCCAGTAGCTTTTTTGCAACGTATTTTCATACTTTCTCTAACAAATCTGCCTTTACTTACCTCAACTATCTCGGTAAATTATTTTTACCACCACTCAACCAGCCCCAGACAGTCACTACCAGTGGCAAAATGTACTTAGTACTCCCATGCACAATACTACACTGTTTGCATATAAAGATAGGCTGGACATGGATCACACTCCAATACATTTAAGGTACTATAGGGTATATTTGTCTGTTCTCATGCTGCTAACAGAGACATACCCAAGACAGGGTGATTTATAAAGAAAAAGAAGTTTAATGAACTCACAGTTCCACATGGCTGAAGAGGCCTCACAATCATGGCAGAAGGTGAAAGAGAGGCAAAAGAACATCTTACATGGCAGCAAGCAAGACAGCATGTGCAGGGGAACTGCCCTTTATAAAATCACCAGATCTCATGAGATTTCATCACTATCACAAGAATAGCACAAGAAAAACCCTCCCCATAATTCAATTACCTCCCATGACATGTGGAGATTATGGAAGTTACAATTCAAAATGAGATTTGGATGGGGACAGAGCCAAACCATATCAAAGGATAATATATAGAAGAAGAAAAATAATAAAAATGATAAAAAGAAAAAATAAGTTTGCGTTTGGCAGGGATGAGGAAATACAGAGAGCAAAGAGATATTATAATACTTAGCAGCAATTAAGGGTGTGCTAACCGGAATCTAACTGCTTGAGTGTATACTGGCCCCACTCCTTAAGTGCACTGGACAAGTTACTTCCCTCTCTGTACCTTCATTCCTCATTTGTAGGACAGGAATAATAATAATACTGCCTCATAGGGTATATATAACTTAGAACAGTACCGGGTACACATTGTGTCACTAAGTATTGGCATTACTTTTCTGTAACAGAAGAATTCACTTCAGCCGAGACCAGAGAAGGTTCACATTTCAAAAAGGTAGCATTTAAGATAGAACCAGAGGGATGGTAGATCACAGAAAGTTAAACATGTTGGAAAAGGCAATTACATACAGAATACATAGAATTGAATGGCAGAAAATAAAGGGAAGTGGCATATAGTTCTATTTTCTTGAACTGTGCTGTCCAAAACACTAGCTACTAGTTAATTATGTCTATTGAGCACTTGATATGTGGTTAGTCCAAACTGATACCAGACTTTGAAAATTTAGTATGAAGAAAACACGATAAAATATCATTAATTTTTTTGATTATATACCGAAATGGCAGTATTTTAGATGTATTAGGGTAAATAATTAAATTTTACCTTTTTCCTCGTTAAAAAATTAGTCCAAGATAACTTTAAATTACATACAAACATGGCTTACATTTAAGGCTCGATTTTTACTGGACAGCATTTGGTTAGAATACAGTAGCTCCCCCTTGCCCGTCTGTGGTTTCATTTTTCAAGGTTTCAGTTACTAATAGTCAACCTCAGTCAGAAAATATTAAACATGGAAATCTGTTATCAGTGTATAGGTGGTATTTAAAACCATTTTCTATCTGGATTTGCTCTCTCTTGGTGACTGAGTACAGGTCCAAAAGAAAAGGTCCAATAATTAAATCCCAAATGACTCAAATTTTAAAGTGGGCATAATAGAAATAACCAGTAAAAGAGAAAGCCAAAGAGTAGGGGAAATAACCAGAAGACTGGGAGTGTCCTGAAGCCCAGTAAAAAAAATCCCATGATGGAAAAAGTGTCAAATGTGTCAAAAACAAAAAACAAAAAAACACTGCTATTAGGTCAATGAAGGTGAGAAATATGAGCTGACCATTAGATTTGGCAGCATGAAGATCACTGGTGACCTTGAAAAGAGCAGTTCTCGCCAAAAGGGACTGAGTGCATTCAAGGATGAATAAGAAACTCGAGAAAAGAGAGATAACTCCTTTATCTATGAAGTGAGAGAAATGGTGCGATTATAGAAGGAACAAGAAGGATCAAAAAATTTTGTGGGTTTTTTTTTTGTTGTTTTTGGTTTCTTTTTTTTTTTTTTTTTTTGACAAAAGCATTTGTGAATACAGATGGAAAAGACCTAACAGAAGAAAAAGGGGAGCAGTACCTTCATTAAGCTCAAATACACGTAATCCCACTTACCTAAGCAAGAAACAGCGAGGCGGAGAGAAAAGGTGGAAAATGGAAACAAAAATTTAAGGTGTCGCTGATAAAAGCACGTATAAGTGAAGCGACGAGAATGTCAAGGAAAAAGCCAACAAGAAAACTCGCTTAATAAAGAGGTCATGGCAAAAATAAACAAAAATGTGGCATCGGATGAACGAAGTAGGTGGATAGCATCTGTGTCTCAAGAGCTCACGCGGGTTGTAACTTAAGGCTTAAAATATCTGAATCCCATTAATCTTGCAATAAGCAAAGTGACGGGGATTTGGTTTTCCTTGGGAACTCGGGAACGAAGAAAGAACCAAGGTACATACCTCGTGTGGAGTGTTGCACACAGCCAATCCCACGAGGCCAGTGGTCTGTTCAAAGACAAAACACGATTCATGCTGTTTACTACGGGTTCCATACGTTCCGCACGCTAAGGAAATACAAAACCACGAATTCCCTGGCTAAAGCTGGTCTAAAGCCAGCCACTAGTCTCTCAGTCTCGCTTGTTGGGAGCTTTTTCTCTGACTCTCCGAGCGGAGCCACTAACCTGTCCTATCGGGTAGGGCATACAGAACATGTCTCTTTAAAGGACCGCCAAGCCTGCGACAGTGAGGGTCAACACCCGCGGGAAGTGGGGCTACCGTGCTGTCTACCCCCACAAACTAAATTCCCACCGTGACCCCCATGCGGCTCACCTTCTTCAGCACACCCGCCATGACAGCGCCGACGAGTCGATGACGCACAGCCCTCTGGGAACAAAGATCAGACGTGCTCAGTCGACTACCGAGGTCTCCGCTCTGTCACCCTGGAAACAGCTTAGCTCTACCCACTCAGGATCTCCAAAGGAGCAAAGACTCTGCTCCGCCCATCCTAAAAGACAACAATCGACGCTCGCGCGATGGGCCCACAAGCCAAAAGCTAAGCTTGAAGACCACTGGGGAAAGGGTTTTCAGGTGTCTGCTCCTGTCCCTGCCAATGCTTACGGCTTGCCCAAAGATCGAGGGAAACATCCCCAACTACAAAAAAACTCCAGTCGCCGTAGGAACCTGCACTCTGTTTAACCGCGGATCTATTTCTCAATCTTCCTTTCTCAGTTTAGTAAAACGAAGATGGTAACGGAGCTTGAGCATCCTCTGAACTGATCTCTCAACAGCAAAAGTTAGTTCTTCGCACAGGGATATCAGTATTCTCTGTGTCTTACGAACCAAAGCTGTATGCAGTGTGAGGTCATTTTCCATCGCTGTTTTCGATTTCACTGGCTGAAGTACAGCATCCATTTTCTCATTTTTCCAATTGTAGTAATATCAGACCTTACCACTTTTTCCTACCTCCACAAACACTGAGCACTCACTATGTGTCAGTTACTGGGACATAATTTCTAAAATGGGATTTCACATCCTGCAATTCACATAATAACGAAGAAGGTGTGTATTAATTACTAATTTGGTAACTGTTCTAAAAGAAGTTGGTGCAAAGTGTGATGGTAGCAGGGAAAAGGAAAACTAAAAAGTGTGAGTGCCTGGAGTTAAAGAAGGCATTTTCTAAGAAGTCAGTAGGAGAAAAGAACAAATTGAGAAAAACACAAGTACAAAGGAAAAGAGGTTAAAAATATATCTATAAATTCCAGGTGAATTTATGTGAGTGGAAAGTTGGATTTGATTGTTAAGGTAAACTAGTTAAGATCATGAAAGGTGTCGTCTGCCATTCTACAAATTTGAATTTTACTTTGTAAGGAATGGGAACAATGATAAGACTTTTAAGCTGCCAAATGACAACATCAAATTTGTGTTTCAGATACACAGACAACTTTAGCAACAGTTGAAGAGAATGAGTTGGAAGAGGTGAGGTCTTTCATTAGAGGTGTGAAGCTAGAAAAAAGAAAACTAAACCAAAAGCAAACAGAAGAAAAGAAATAATAAAGATTAGGAAAGAGGTAGACAGAATATCAATAAAGAAAATCAATGAAACCAAGAGTTGTTTCTCTGAAAAGATCAACAAATTGGCAAACCTTTAGTGAACTTTTGTTTTAAAGTGAGAGGTTTGCAACTCTTCCTTTCACATGAACACTCAAAAGGGCCTTGTAGCATTATTAATTGGCCTAATTTCAACATTGTTGTATCTCAGGAAATAGGGAGGCCAGAGGAGAGGGAGAGAGACAGAACAGCTACTCGATGGAGCAACCAAAAAACACACACATTTAAGTCATATATGGGTGTGGTTTTTTGAACTCTAAGACACAACACTAACATTAAAGATTGGTAATTACAGATCACCATAGTAGGTAAGGAAGAAGTTTGAAATATTGAGAGAATTTAGCAAAATGGGGACACAGAAGCATGAAGTGAGTCAGGCTGTTGGAAAAAGGGTGCTAATAGACTTGCTTCTTACAGAGTTTACAAGAATTTTAAAAAAATGAAGAGTGCTATCTTGAAGCACTTTTTATAGACCCAGTTAACATGTTGTCAGCTTGGAATGCTTTGTGATACCTCACATTTCCTTCTTGGTGACTGCTCCTGAAGACCACATAACTGTCTCAGGACCCATCTTATTCTCATCAGGTTTCAGAACTGATCTCTTCAGACCTCACTGAGTGCAACCTTCATACCATTTTGGCACCAAATCCTTCCCATTCTTGGTAGCTTACATATTCAGATGAACGATTCTGTGTTTCTTGGACCGATTTGTTTCCATTTCTTCTGAAACCCACTGCAATAAATTCAGTTTGGGAATTCTGACATGAACTTTCAGAAGAATATTTTGAAATATAACAAATATGAAAAGCAAATTGGCATTCGTATCAAGAATCTTGAAAAACAGAAGTTCATACCTTTTGACCCAGTAACTCCCCTTGTAGAAATCCACTCACCTGGAACAATGGCTCATTCCTGTAATCTCAGAACTTTGAGAAGCAGAGGTAGGAGGCTTGCTAGAGCTCAGGAGTTTGAGACCAGCCTGGACAAGCTAGCAACACACCATCTCTACAAAACATAAAAATTAAACAATTAGCCAGGTGTGGTGGCTTGTACCTGTTTCCAGCTACTTGGGAGGCTGAAGTGGGCCACACAGCAAGATTTCATGTCTACTACAAAATTTAAAAAAGTAGCTAGGTGTAATGGCATGTGCCTATAGTTCTAGTTACTCAGGAGGCTGAGGCAGGAGGATAGTTTGAGCCTATGAGATCATAGTTGCAATAAGCTATTATTGCACCACTGCACTCAAGCCTGGGTAAAATGCTGAGATATCTCATTAATGCCTTCTAATTTGGAGGGAAGACTGAGCACCTAGCACTGAAGAAAGAGTGAGTTAATGAAATGCTGAGATGTCTCATTAATGCCTTCTAATTTGGAGAGAATACTGAACAGGTAACATGAGGAAGAGCCTCAGGAAACTCTGCAAATTTAATCCCCTTCATACCACATGGGGGTTAGCAAAGGAAAGATGCCAAGGCCTTTTATTCTACTGTGTCATTTAGGAGACAGGCTAAAGATGAAAGAGCAGGACCTCAGAGGAAAGAGCAGAGCTATGTTCCCCCTACAAGAACTTACTGCATTTCTACATTCCATTCCATATGTTAGACTAAGAGAAAGGGAAAAAAGATAGGAGTAGCTAAGAGTTAGGTAGCACTCTGTCCTCAAACTCAGAGGAAAATGAAGAAAAAAAAAACCTTCAGATAAGCTGGGAAAGTCATTAAGGAGTCATAGACACTATATTATGTTAAATAGAAGGTCTGGACAACCATCCCGAGCAAGGTCCTTTAGAAAAGGGAGAGATGGTCAGGCCACAGTGGCTCACACCTGTAATCCCAACACTTTGGGAGACAGAGATGGGAAGATCACAAGGTCAGGAGTTTGAGACCAGCCTGGCCAACATGGTGAAACCCCATCTTTACTAAAAATACAAAAATTAGCCAGGCATGGTGGTTCATGCCTGTAATCTCAGCTATTCAGGAGGCTGAGACTGGAGAATTGCTTGAACCCAGTAGGTGGAAGTTGGAGTGACCCAAGATTGTGCCATTACACTCCAGTCTGGAAGCCTGGGCAAGAGAGCAAGACCCCATCTCAAAAACAAAAAAAAAGGAGTAGGGTGCAGAGGGAGAGGGAGAGGGATAGAGAGAGAGATCATTGACCAGCTGCAGGATAATAAAAGGTTGTTATTTTATATAAGAGTAAGATTATTCTTTTCTTTGTATAATAAAAGATCTATGGCTATAGAACATAGATGAGCGACCACATCTGAAAGAAAACAACTTAAGAAAACAGGTGAAAGCATTCCAAGTGATTAAGTGCTTTATGCCATAGAACTTAAAAACATCAAGTCAATAAAAGAAAGTAGTAAAGTGAGAATAAGAAAATAACACAATGAGATTAAAAAGAATATTGAAGCAATCGTTAAAACATTGAGAACTAAAACAACACGATTAGAACAAACCAGAAATAGCAAGAAAAAAAATAGATGAAAATAAAAATTAAGTTGTCGGAATGAGGAAAATCTTGAGGTAATCACAGCGAATGCAGAGAAAAAAGCAGAAAGTAAAGCAATTAGAAGGAAGATGGAGGATGAAGATAATCTAACACAAGGATAATTGGTATCCCTGATATAATACTGCAAAAGAACAGGAGTTCTTTTGAGACATACTAGTGAAAGACAAAATCTTTGAAACAAAGTAAGAACTAGATCTGCAGGTTGATATTTGTGAGATATTATAAGTAATGTTCACCAGGGATATTGGTCTGTAGATTTCTTTTTTTTGTCATGTCCTTTCCTGGTTTTGGTATTAGGGCGATACTGGCTTCACAGAGTGATTTAGGGAGATTCCTTCTTTCTGTATCTTTTGTAATAGCTTCAGTAAGATTGGTACCAATTCTTTGAATTTTCAATAGAATTCAGCTGTAAAGCCATCTGGTCCTGGACTGTTTTTTATTGTTGACAGTTTTTAAATTACTGTTTCAGTCTTGCTACTTGTATTGGTCTACTCAAAGTTTCTGTTTTTTTCCTGATTTAATCTAGGAGGGTTATATATTTCCAGGAATTTATCCATTTCCTGTCGATTTTCTAGTTTGTGTGCATAAAGGTATTTATTGTAGTATTGAATGATCTTTTCTATTTCTCTGGTATCCATTGTAATATCTTACATTCTGTTTCTAATTTAGCTTAATTTGATTTTTTTTTTTTTTTTTTGAGATGAAGTCTCACTCTGTCACCCAGGCTGGAGTGCAGTGGTGCATCTCAGCTCACTGCAACCTCTGCCTCCTAGGTTCAAGTGATTCTCAGGCCTCAATCTCCCAAGTAGCTGGGTCTGCAGGTGCATGTCACCACACCAGCTAATTTTTTGGTATTTTTAGTAGAGATAGGGTTTCAGCATGTTGGCCAGGCTTGTCTTGAACTCCAGAAGTGCTAGGATTACAGGTATGAGCCATCATGCTCTTTCAGACTTTCTGATGTAAGCATTTAATGCTATAAACTTTCCTCTTGGCACCTCTTTTGCTGTGTCCCAGAGGTGTTGATAAGCTGTGTCTTTATTATCATTCCATCTTTAATTTCTATCTTGATTTCATTGTTTACCCAAAGATCATTCAGGAGTAGATTATTTAATTTTCATGTATTTGTATAGTTTTGAGGGTTCCTTTTGGAGTTAGTTTCCAATTGTATTCTACTGTGGTCTAACAGGGTACTTGATATAACTTCAATTTATATCAAGTTTATTGAGCCTTGTTTTGTGGCCTATCATATGATCTCTCTTGGAGAATGTTCCATGTGCTGATGAAATAAATGTATATTCTGCAGTTGTTAAGTTGAATATTCTGTAAATAGCTCTTAAGTCTATTTGTTCTAGCTTATAGTTTAAGTCCATTGTTTCTTTGTTGACTTTCTGTCTTCATGACCTGTCTAGTGCTGTCAGTGGAGTATTGAACAACACTGTAAATTGTGTTGCTGTATATCTCGATTCTTATGTCAAGTATTAATTGTTGTTGCTGTGTTTGGGTTTTGTCTTTTTTTTTGAGACAGAGTCTTGCTCTGTCACCCAGGCTAGAGTGCAGTGGCATGATCTCAGCTCACTGCAGATGCAGTGTTCACACCAAAGTCTTGAGACAGCTAGCGTGACTCGCCGCATTTTGGCTGCTGGACCTATCTGCTCTCCCCCCGACTCTCGAGGGCTGTCGAGTTGAGGCAAGGGTTGCAGGCTGAGCCACTGAGGCAAAAACAAGATACAGAGCAAGGGCCTGCGGTTTACGAGGGCATTGTGCTGACTGCTTTCATATCCCCTTTAATCTCTGTGTAAGCAACAGACTTGCTGCAATTGAGATGCCTGACAGGGGCAAGGACCCCTGCCCATATTTTCTCAGGAGCTGAGCCTTTGCTCTACCTCCTGATGGAAAACATAATTAACAAGCCACCATGAGGACACCATTGTTTGATTGCACTGTGTACTCTTAAAAAACATATATTAACCTTTAAACTGCTTTGTAAGCTATTACCACAAGCCCTTTTAAACTGCTTTGTGAGCTGTTATCACAAGCCCCTGATAACTATTTTTACGTGGTTTCTGTTCCCTTTTCTGTTTACCCCCTTTTCTGCTGAGCTAAAAAGTAAATGTAACAAGAAAAATGGTATAAAAGCTGTAACCCACATAAATAAAGCTGCTGCCTGACTTAGGGTCACACAGACCTCCAGACTCCGCTTTTCTTTCTTCTTTCACTTCCGTGCACTCTCTCCCTTAGGTTGAATGAGACATCTGCGTTGGCGGTCTCGGGGACTCCCGCAGGTCAGCAGCCCCCCAGCAGATGTGCCGGACCCCAACAGATTCTTACGTTGAGTATTAATTGTTGTTGCTGTGTTTGGGTTTTTTTTTTTTTTTTTTTTTTTTTTTTGAGACAGAGTCTTGCTCTGTCACCCAGGCTAGAGTGCAGTGGCATGATCTCAGCTCACTGCAACCTCTGCCTTCCAGGGTCAAGCAGTTCTCTTGCCTCAGCCTCCCATGTAGCTGAGATTATAGGCATCTGCCACCGTGCCCAGCTAATTCTTGTATTTTTAGTAGAGACAGGGGTTTCACCATGTTGGCCAGGTTGGTCTTGAACTTCTGACCTTGTGATCCACCCGCCTTGGCCTCCCAAAGTGCTGGGATTACAGGTGTGAGCCACCACGCCCAGCCCTAATTGTTTTATAAATTTGAGAGCTCCTGTGTTAGGTGTATATATGTTTAGGATTGTGATATTTTCCTGTTGGACTGATCCTTTTATCATTACGTAATGTCCCTTTTTGTCTTTTTCAACTATTTTTGCTTTAAAGTCTGTTTTGTCTGATATAAGAATAGCTACCTCTGCTTGCTTTTGGTTTCTATTTGCATGGAATGTCTTTTTTCATTCCTTTACCTTAAGTTTATGGGAATCCTTTGTGTTAGCAGATATTTGGTTGGTGGATTTGTATCCATTCTGCCACTCTGTATCTTTTAAGTAGAGCATTTAGGTTATTTACATTCAATGTTAGTGTGGAGATGTGAGATACTGTTTTATTTACCATGCTTGTTGTTACCTGAATTTTTTCATTGTGTTATATTGTTTATAGACCTTGTGAGTTTTATGCTTTAAGGAGGTTCTATTTTGGTGTATTTCAAGATTTAGAACTCCTTTTAGCATTTCTTGTAGTGCTGGCTTGGTAGTGATGAATTCTCTCACCATTTGTTTGTCTTAAAAATACTTTGTATCTCCTTCATTTATGAAGCTTAATTTTGCTGCATACTAAATTCTTGACTGGCAATTATTTTATCTGAGGAAGCTAAAAATAGGAACCAAATCCCTTCTGGCTTGTAGGGTATCTTCTGAGAAATCTGCTATTAATCTGATAGGTATTCTCACCGGGTGGGGTGGCCCATTCCTGTAATATCAGTGCTTTGGGAGGCCAAGGTGGGTGAATCATTTGAGGTCAGGAGTTCAAGACCAGCCTAGCCAACATGGTGAAACCCTTACCTGTAATAAAAATACAAAAATTATCCAGGACTGATGGGGGGCACCTGTAGTCCCAGCTACTCGGGAAGCTGGGAGGCTGAGGCAGGAGAATCACTTGAACCTGGGAGGCAGAGGTTGCAATGAGCCAAGATTATGCCACTGCACTCCAGCCTGGGCAACAGGGCAAGACTCTGGTCTCAAAAAAAAATTTGATAGCTTTTTGTTTGTAGGTTATCTGATGCTTTTGCCTTACAGCTCTTAAGATTCTTTCCTTTGTCTTGACTTTAAATAACCTGATGACTATGTACCTGGGTGATGAGTATTTTGTGATAAATTTCCCAGGTGTTCTTTGAGGTTTTTTTATTTGTATGTCTAGATCTCTAGCAAGGTCAGGGAAGCTTTTCTCAACTATTCTCTCAAATATGTTTTTCAAACTTTTAGATTTCTCTTCTTCCTCAGGAATACCACTTATTCTTATTCTTAGGTTTGGCTGTTTAACATAATCCCACATTTCTTGGAAGCTTTGTTTGTTTTTTTAAAAAAATTCTTTTTTCTTTGTCTTTGTCTGATTCAGTCTTGTCTTCAATCTCTGAAGCTCTCTTGTCTACTTGTTTGATTGTACTATTGAGACTTAACAGTGCATTTTGTATTTCTCTATGTGTATCTTTAATTTTCAGAAGTTTTTATTGTTTTCTTCTTTATGATATCGATTCCTCTGGAGCATTTTTCATCCGTATCCTATACATTTTTTTAAAATTTCTTTAAGTTGATTTTCACCTTTGGTATTTCCTTGAGTAGCTTAATAATCAGCCTTCTGAATTCTTTGGCAGTTCAGAGATTTCTTCTTGGTTTGGATCCATTGCTGGGGAGCCAGTGTGGTCTTTTGGAGGTATTATAGAACCTTGTTGTGTCATATTACCAGAATTACTTTTCTGATTACTTCTTATTTGGGTAGACTGTCTCAGTGGAAAAATCTGGAACTCAGGGGCTGCTGTTCAGATTATTTTGTCCCACAGGGTGATCCCTTGATTCAATGCACTCCCCTTTCCTCTAGGGATGGGGATTCCTATGAGCCAGACTGCAGTGATTATTATTGCCCTTCTGGGTCTAGCCACCCAGTGGGGCTACCAGTCTGTGGGCTGGTGCTGGGGAATGTCTGCAAAGAATCCAGTGATGTGATCCATCTTCAGATCTCCTAGCCGTGGATACCACCAGAGTACCTGCTCTGGTGGAGGTGGCAGGGGAATAGAGTAGACTCTGTGAGAGTCCTTGTTTGTAGATACGTTGAGTGTACAGGCTTTCTCAAATGCTGGTTACGCTAGCAGTGAAGTTGTCATGTGGACACACTGAGGACCACTGGTTAGCAAGGATGTTGCAGGCAGTGGAATTAGCTGTTGTTTTCTCCTTCCTTGGAGCAGGGTTGTTCTGTTATAAGTTGCTGTAATGTCCTGAGTTGGTTGGCCTCCAGCCATGAGGTGGCACTTTTAAGAGAGCACCAGAGTTTTTCACCTGTCTTGTGGAATTTGCAGCAGACTGTCACTTCTTTCAAAGGATCTGTGATTTATTTCGGTTGTCCTGGTATGCTTTTGCAGTGGTTCCTGAGTTCTCTGCTCAAACTATTGGCCGGATGAGTTCATCTAGGGTTCAGGGTCCCTTCCAAGTTCAGTCATTATTGGAATAGTAGAATTCATTTTCTTCTTAGCTTTCCACGTGCCTCCTCCGTCTTCAAGCCAGCAATTGTGGGTGTAGTTCTTCACAAACTTCAAATCTCTCTCATGAGTCACTTTTCTGTTGCCGCTTTTAAGATTGTTTCTTCTGAGAATTATAAAGTAATAATAAATCTAACAAAGGATGTGCATAGCCTATATGCTTAGAATTATAAACGTTTACTTAAAGTCATTAAAACCTGGATAAATGATGAGAAAGTGCAGTACCATAAAGACACCAATCATTTCTAAATAGACCTCCTGACTCAGTGCATCTCTAATTAGATGCCTGTTTTCAATGAAACTTGACAAGCTAATTATACAATTTATATGGAGGAGTAAAAAGCCACAAATAGTTAAGACATTCACTATGCCAGCAGATATTTGGGTTTATCATGAAGCAGGAGTAATTTAGACCCACACTTTGCTATATGGGAGAGAAGACAAAACTGATACATTGGGGAAAATGGGGGCTATTCAACAGATGGAGTTTGAAAAACTGGTTATCTATATGTAACTAAGTAAAAGTAGATCTTCAGTTCATAAAAATACACTTCCAAAGGGTTAAGAATTATAAAAAGTTCTGACTGGGCATGGTAGCTCCCACCTGTAATCCCAGCACTTTGGGAGGCCGACATGGACACATCACTTGAGGCCAAGAGTTTAAAACCAGCCTGGCCAACATGGCAAAACCCCATCTCTACTAGAAATACAAAAATTAGCCGGGTGTGGTGGTACATGCCTGTAATCCCAGCTACTCAGGAGGCTAAGACATAAAAATCACTTGAACCTGAGAAGTGGAGGTTGCAGTGAGCCGAGATCATGCCGCTGCACTCTAGCCTGGGCAACAGAGTGAGACCTTGTCTCAAAAAAAAAAACAAACAAACAAACAAACAGTCAAAAAGTTCTATCTTTTTAAGCCAAATAATGAAAATGTAGTGTGTAATTATAACATATGTAGAAGTGAAGTGGCATGACAGAGACCAGGAGTGGGGATATGAAAGTATATCATTAAAAGATTTTTGGCCGAGTACAGTGGCTCATCCCTGTAATCCCACACTTTGGGAGGCCGAGGTGGGTAGATTGCCTGCACTTAGGAGTTTGAGACCAGCCTGGGCAACACGATGAAACCCTGTCTTTACTGAAATACAAAAGAAAAAAAACTTAGCAGGACATGGTGGCCTGCACCTGTGGTCCCAGCTACTTGGGAGGCTGAGGAAAGAGAATTGCTTGAGCCTGGGAGGTGGAGATTGCAGTAAGCTGAAATCGCACCACTGCATTTCAGCCTGAACAACAGAGTGAGACTCCGTCTCCATAAATAAATAAATAAATAAATAAATAAATAAAATGTTTACACATTATACAAAGTGGTAACATAATACTTGAAAACAAACTATGATAAGTAAAGACATATATGTTATATGCCCTAGAGCAACCACCAAGACCAAAAAACAAAACTCATACACATACAAATACCAAAACAGTAAAAAGAATCATAGTTAAAAAAACAAATGAACAAAATGGAATGATAAAAATAATAAATTCATTCAAAAGGCAGAAAAACAGATTATGTAGTCAGGATGGTAGATTTAAACCCTAATATGTCATTAATCATTAAATATAAGTTTAAATTAAAAGGCATAGATTATCAGATTAAATTTAAAAACAACCAGCTGTATGCTGCATTTGAGAAACCCAGATTACATCTAATAACATAATAGCTTAAAAGTAAAAGGACAGCCAGGCACAGTGGCTCCTGTAATTCTAGCACTTTGGGAGACCAAGGCAGGTGGATCACCTGAAGTCAGGCCTAGCTAATTTTTTTTTTTTGAGACAGAGTTTTGCTCTTGTTGCCCAGGCTGGAGTGCAGTGCCACAACTCCTCGGCTCACCGTAACCTCCGCCTTGCGGGTTCAAATGATTCTCTTGTCTCAGCCTCATGAGTAGCTGGGATGATAGACATGCGCCATGATGCCCGGCTGATTTGGGATTTTTAGTAGAGATGGGGTTTCGCCACGTTGGCCAGACTGGTCTCAAACTCCTGACCTCAAGAGATCCACCTGCCTCAGCCTCCCAAAGTGCTGAGCCACTGTGCCTGGCCTAATTTTTGTATTTTTAGTAGAGATAAGATTCCAACATGTTAGCCAGGCTGGTCTCAAACTCCTGGCCTCAAGCAGTCTGCCTGCCTCAGCCTCCCAAAGTGCTGGGATTACAGGCATGAGCCACCATGCCTGGCTGACATAAGACTTTAAATAAATGTCTTTTAAAATGCTCAAGGAGAATACAGACAACTAAACAAAATCAGGAAAAAAATATATGAACAAAATGCAAAATGACAGTATCAGCAAGGAGATGGAAATTCCAAAAATAGAGCTAAACAGAAATCTGGAGATTAAAAATACAACAACTGAATTGAAAAGTTCGCTAGAAGTGTTCAACAGCAGACTCCAGCAGACAAAAGCAAGAATCAGCAGACTTGAAAACAGATCATATGAAATTATTGAGTATGAGGAAGAAAAAGAAAATAGAATGAAGAAAAGCAAACAGTCCTAAGGGACTTATCAGACACCATCCAAGTATACCCATGTATCTGTAATGGAAGTTCTGTAAGTAACTTTCTTACATAAAGTTACTTTCTACATAAAGGAGTAGAAAGCTTATTCGAAGAAATACTGGCTGAAATTTTCCAAATTTGAGGAAAGATATGGATCTACGAATACAAAGCCTCAATGAACTCTAAGTAGGAAAATCCCAAAAGAACCTGCACTGACTCCCACAGTCAAATTGTGGGAGAGGAAAGACAAAGAGAAAATCTTATCCTTGGAAGTTTCTTAGATGTTAGTTTTAAAATAGTATACCTGATGTTTTCTTTGTGGTAATTAACTCTTCCTATTTCTTTTTGTGATAGTTTTGATAAATTACATTTTTCTAGGAATTTCTCCATTTTCTCTAAATTTTCAAAGTTCGTAGCATAAAGTTGATAGTAATCATATCTTTTTCTTCTATATCTGTAGTTATGTCTCTTTTTTATTTATTTATTTATTTTCTTTTCAACCCCACCACCCACCTCTTTTTTATTTATAATATTATTTCTTTACGCTTTCCCTCTCTTTCTTGATTAATCTTGCTAGAGATTTGTCCTTTAGTCTTTTCAAGAAATGACTTTTGCCAGGCACAGTGGGTCACACCTTTAATCACAGCACTTTGGGAGAACAAGGCAGGAGGATCGCTTGAGCTCAGGAGTTTGAGACCAGCCTGGCCAACATGGTGAAAGCCTGTCTCTACTAAAAATATAAAAACTAACCAGGCATGGTGTCACACACCTATAGTCCCAACTACTCAGGTAGCTGAGGAAGGAGGATCACTTGAGCCTGGGAGTTTGAGGCTGCAGTGAGCTATGATTGCACTACTACACTCCAGCCTGGACACCAGAGCTAGACCCTGTCTCAAAAAAAAAAAAAAAGGATTGTTTTTCTAAATCTTCTACAATAAATCTTTGTTTGTCAATTTTTATTAACTCCTTTAAAAAAATTTTTTTCTGATGATATCCTTTTTTCCTTTAGTCTTTTTTTTTTTTCCTTTTCCCTGGTGCCTTTTGCTTGGAGTCTTAATTAGAATTAATTTCCCCTTTGACCCATCAGATTTACTCAATTATTTTAGTCAGAAAACATTATCTGTTTTAGGAGTTAGCAAACTTTTTTCCAACAGGGTAAACCTTCCTCCCAGCCCAACTCCATCCTGGGCTGCTCTTCTAGTCACATGATCCTTTGTCCTATTTGGCCCAGTTGGTCTTTGAGCTCATCCACTTTTTCCACGTGGCTCGGAGGCAAGGGTGAGATTTTTCTCATTTATCGTGGGAGAAAAGCAAGCTCTGCCAAGCCCAGAATTTCTGGTCTCTCCTGTCCCAGCACAAACCATTCACAGTCTTCCTGCAATTATTTCTGGTGCTGGGTTTTATTTCTAGGAAGCCTTCTGTCCCTCAGCCTCACCAGCCCTTGGCTTTTCAGCCTAGAAGCTCAGGCCATGTGAGGATTGCATGTTCGGCTGTGGGCATGGGGAATGCAGTGACTACACCTGGTTGGCATCCCATACCACAGCTCGGGTAGTGGGGAGGCCAAGAAGTGGGCTGAACACAGGCTCAGTCCTCTCTCTCCTTGCCCCTAAGGGCATTCTCTCCAGCAGGTGACTGGGCATGACCACTACAGTGCTGGTCTGAAACCAGTCAGTGGGTTCAATGGGAGGGTCGGCTGCCGCCGGAACACCCCAGCCCTCTGTGGGAGCATGTCCGTCTTTGGCGAGGTCACCCACTTCTCTCTGTTCTTTCTAACAGCATCTCTTCCCTTCATAGCCCTCAACCTGAATTTCTAAGACAGATGTTTAGATGAACTCTCAATGGTATCTTACATTTTTTAAATGTATTTGTATCTCCAAGGGTGCTGTTTCCTCCCTGAGATTGGAGGAAGGAGCCAGCTCTACCCTCAGCTTCTGTTCCCCCTGGAGAGGAGGTGAGAAGAGAAAGGGCTTCTCAGGCCTCCGCCCTTGCACTCCATATCAAGGAGTGCCAGGTTTGAAAGGAGAGGCTTCAGTTCCCCCCTGCCAGGGGGATAACAAGGAGCCACATTACTCAACCTCAATAAAGCACTTCCCTAGTTATCAGCAGGGCCCCAGGTCAGTGCTGGCTATTTCCATCAAGTACAGAGCAAAGGCCAAGCTCCGTGGCTTACAACTGTAATCCTAGCACTTTGGGAGGCCGAGATGGGAGGATTGCTTGAGCTCAGCCTGGTGGATCATTTGAGACCAGCCTGGGCAACACAAGGAAACCCCGTCTTTACAAGACATACACACACAAATACAGAAACAGAGAGTGTGTGTGTCTCTGTTAGCCCACAGTGAAGTGCACTGGTGTGCTCTCGCCTTACCGCAACCTCCGCTTCCTGGGGTTCAAGCAATTTTCCTGCCTCAGGTGCCTGCCACCACACCCAGCTAATTTTTTTGTATTTTTAGTGGAGATGGGGTTTCACCACATTGGACAGGCTGGTCTCGAACTCCTGACCTCACCTCGGCCTCCCAAAGTGCTGGGATTACAGGCGTGAGCCACCATGTCCATCCCAGGATGTCATTTTTCAAGTATTTCCTCTCAGTTTATTAGTGCCCAAGGGAAAAGCCAAAGCAGATGATAGATAATTAAGAAGGTGGGGCTTTAGAACACCCAGGGTGCCAGAACTCTAGTGCGGGTGGAACTTGATTTATTGAGTCACCATAAGTGGCCAAGAAAGGAGCTCCTGATAGGTGAAGGGGGTATAGCTCAGCGGTAGAGCATTTGACTGCAGATCAAGAGGTCCCCGGTTCTAAATCCAGGTGGAGCATCTGACTGCAGATCAAGAGGTCCCTGGTTCAAATCCAGGTGCCCCCTTCCCGGATGTTTTCTCACTTCCATTTAAAAGGAAATGTTGTGAGTCACAGTGTCACCACAAAAGATGAAGGAACTTTTAACGTTCCTCCCATGTTCCAGCTGACCACTAGGACAAAAAGCCCCTTTAGGAACTCCTTTGTCTTCAATGATGACCAAGTCCTAGCCAGGCATGGTGGCTCATGCCTGTAATCCAAGCACTTTGGGAGGGCAAAGCAGGGGATCCTGAGGTCAGCAGATCAAGACCATCCTGGCCAGCATGGTGAAACTCCAACTCTGCTAAAAATACAAAAAAAAAAAACCAAACCCAAGTCTCTGAGGAAATTCTAAATCTGTAAGTCTGAGAGCTGTGAATACAATTTGGCTATCAGGTATATGTCGGTGTATATATAGAAATGTTCCGCCGGGCGTGGTGGCTCACGCCTGTAATCCCAGCACTTTGGGAGGCAGAGGCAAGCGGATAACAAGGTCAAGAGATCCAGACCATCATGGTCAACATGGTGAAACCCCGTTTCTACTAAAAATACAAAAATTCGCCAGGTGTGGTTGGTGCGCACCTGTAATACCAGCTACTTGGGAGGCTGTGGCAGAAGAATTGCTTGAACCCAGGAGGTGGAGGCTGCAGTGAGATGAGATCATGCGACTGTACTCAAGCCTGGGTGACAGAGACTCCAGGCACAATGGCTTATGCCTGTAATCCCAGCACTTTGGGAGGCCAAGGCAGGCAGACCACGAGGTGAAGAGATCGAGACCAACTGGCCAAGATAGTGAAATCCCGTCTCTACTAAAATACAAAAATTAGCTGAGCGTGGTGGCGTCCACCTGTAGTTCCAACTACACAGGAGGCTGAGGCAGGAGAATTGCTTGAACCTGGGGGGTGGAGCTTGCAGTGAGCCGAGATGGTGCCACTGTACTCCAGCCTGGCGCCTGGCGACAGAACCGGACTCTGTCTCAAAAAAAAGCACAAACTCTTTGATGACATCCTTTGTCATGGTCCTTAACATGTAGTAACAGAGTTCAGTCCCCTCTCCTTTTCGGCGATGCCACGTAAAGGCCTTTAATCACCTTCTGGTTTAAAAGACGTGCTTGTAGGTAGAGGCAGTGGTTGAACATATCCTTGAGGGCTGTGACTGGAGGTTGCAACTTGGGGCTGAGAATGACATGGTCTCCTGAGACCCAGTGGGATCCTTACACATCCCTAGGGTTTAACTGCTGATATATTTGGAACTGAAAAAGCAAAGAGAACCAATATTTAGGTGCCTGGTGCTATGCTAGAAGCTTTACAAGGTTAATTCTCACAACCACACTGGAAGGTCTGCAGTAGTGTTCTCATCTGACAGCCTATGATGCAGACTTTTAGAGGATCAAAAGCCCAGCATGGCTGGGCACACTCCCAGCTGGCCTGAGTCCCGGCAGGTTCGGACCCTTTCTACCACCATCACACTGTAGAGCTTCTCCCCCTGTTTTCCTTTCCCTTCACAGCTTGTGGATTCTTTTATATTTCCAGGAAAGGTCAGTAGCTTTTCCTTAAGAGGAAAATTAAGAATTGGCCAGACATGGCAGCTCACGCTTGTTAACCCAGCACTTTGGGAGGCAAAGGTGGGGCGGGTCACAAGGTCATAAGAGCAAGACCATTGTGGCCAACATGGAGAAACCCCATCTCTACTAAAAATACAAAAACATTAGCTGGGTGTTCTGGCATGCATGGAAGTTGAGGTAAGAGAGTTGCTTGAACCCAAGAGGTGGAGGTTGCAGTGAGCTGAGATTGTGCCAGTGCACTCCAGCCGGGCGACCGAGCGAGACTATGTCTCAAAGAAAAAAGAGGAAAGTTAAGAATCCAGGTACCTGTTAGTGTTGTCCAGCAGCTTAGCTATGATCATTTCCATTGGCTCCGAGGTTCTCATGGCCAAGGGCAGGAGCACTTTGTCACTAACAGTAACTTTATCTTTCACAGAAGGACTCACTGGCTCAAAGATTAAGCAAGTTGATCTAGCCTATGACACCAGCTAAGCTTCCAGCATTTTTCAAAATTTTATAGAGATGGGGTTTTGCCATGTTGCCCACGCTGGTCTTGAACTCCTGAGCTCAAGCAATCTGCTGCCTTGGACTCCCAAAGTGCTGGGATTACGGTTATAGGCATGAGCCACTGCTCCTGGACAGCTTCTAATTGTTAAAATAATTTTGAATAGGGCCGGGAGTGGTGGCTCACGCCTATAATCCCAGCACTTTGGGAGGCCGAGGCAGGTGGATCACAAGATGAAGAGATAGAGACCATTCTGGTCAACAAGGTGAAACCCTGTCTCTACTAAAAAATACAAATATTAGCTGGGCATGGTGGTGCACGCCTGCAGTCTCAGTTATTCGGGAGGCTGAGGCAGGAGCATTGCTTGAACCCAGAAGGCGGAGGTTACAGTGAGCCAAGATGGTGCCATTGCACTTCAGTCTGGGTAACAACAGTGAAACTCCGTCTCAAAAAAAAAAAAAAATTGATTGAATGTTAATGTTGCAGCTATATTTGCATTTTCTACTTCAGACCTACCATCATTAGGGAGAGACAATGGAACCTACAATCGTAATCTGTAATTCTTATCGTGAATAGGATGTTTTAGTTACGGTACAAAATCTGAGCACTTCTAACTCCTCTCTTTCTTTCTGTATTTTAATTTCTATATTTTCAGTAGAGATGGGGTTTCACCATGTTGGCCAGGTTGGTCTTGAATCCTGACCTCTAGTGATCCGCCCACCCTGGACTTCCAAAGTGCTGAGATTACAGGCGTGAGCCACCGCACCTGGCCAGTATTTATGGGCATTTTTGGTAACCAGTGTGTGCCATTGATTGTCATCTCTAGAAGGCTATAAGCAAGCAGACACTGGGCTAGTTAGCAAGGGGTCTATCACAGCTCAGTGCTGCTGTCACAATCACCTGCTCATTCGCTACCTTTCATTGTCACCTGGGGAGTAGGGCAAAATGGAAACCCTTCAAGGCCAGGCACAGTGGCTCACACCTGTAATCCCTGTGCTTTGGGAGGCCAAAGTGAGTTCTAGACAAACCTGAGCAACATGGCAAAATCCCATCTCTACATAAAAAGAAACCCCTCAACCTGAAAAGCCAGGTGAGGTGGTATACACCTGTAAATCCAGCTACTCAGGAGGCCGCGGTGGGAGGATTGTTTGAACCTGGGAGGTAAAGGCTGCTGCTGCCGTGAGCCAAGATCACACCCGCTGTACTCTAGCCTGGGCGACAGAGTGAGACCTTGTCCAAAAAAAAGGAAAAATACTGGAGACTGTGATATATTAATCTTTATGACACCATTGGTAACAAGCAAACCAGTCAAAATGCTTTATCAACTTCTTAGCCAAGTTTAACCCTTTTTCAAGGAGCTGGATATCTTAAATGCTGCATGTAAGTGGAATTTTACAGTATTTGTGCTTTTTAAATTTGCTTTTTTTAATGCTGAATAATATTCCATTCTGTGTATATACCACATTTTATTTGCCCATTTGATGGACATTTGGACTGCTTCTACCTCTTGGCTATTATAAATAGCATTGCAATGAACCTGCTATGCAAATATCTCTATGAAGTCCTTCTTTGAATTTCTTCGGATATATACCTAGAAGTAAGATTGTTGAATCATGATAATTTTATTTTTGATATTTTTGAGGAAGTTTCACACTGCTTTCCATAATGGCTGCACCATTTTACATGTTCACCCACAGTACACAGGGTTTCAATTTCTCTGTATCCTTGCAAACACTTGTTATTTTCTGTCCTTTTAAAGATAGCCCTCGTAATGGACAATGGTTGTTTCTATGTTGTTCTATCAGCTTTGCCAGCCAGACTTTTGGCAGGGATATTGTACAGCAAGAAGTACAGGGATATTGTCCATCAAGATGGAGGATGCTTGGGTGATCTCAATTATAGGCTAATAACAGAATTGTAAGTGTTGCAAAAGTCACAAATCTATACATTCATTTAATGTGAAATGGTGTAATAATAGCGAGTAGTTAAATAGCGGTGGCTTCCATGCACAGTAGCAGTCATTGTGGACGTGACAGCTGCAGCAGCAACGTTGTCAGAAGAAGATAGCTTGGGTCTCCCAGTCCTGTTCATAACACCATCTAGTCATGGGATATGGGAAGATACTTAACCACTCTGAGCTCATTTTCCACATTGTGAAGTAGGGATGACAATATCTCCTGCACCACACATTGTTGGTATGAGGATTAAATGAAACTATGTACATAAAGAGTCTGGCATATTATATGCTCTCAACAAATCTTAGCTTCTTTACCCTTAATCTCCAAAGCCATTTCTCATGCAAGTTAATGTATTGAGAGATCAAGACCTGAATTTTTAATAAAATTCTGATATGAAGTTTCAAGAGACATTTAGCAGCTCCTGTAATTTTTAGGAAGGTTTTTCTATGGTTGTCTATACCCAGCATTCAGCCTGAAGAGACCCTGCATGAAGAGGAGTCTACTCAGATAAGATTTCAGGAATTCTTCAGGAGAAGACTTTCCTCGATCCTTGGGTTTATTACAAAAGGTTTAATCAAAAATGTTGTTTAGCGTGAACTCTTCTAAAATCTTAAGCAACTAGGGCTGAAACTCTATTGCTGCTGCTGCTGTCACGTCCACAATGACTGCTACTGTGCATGGAAGGCACCGCTATTCAACTACTCGCCATTAATACACCATTTCACATTAAATGAATGTATAGATTTGTGACTTTTGCAACATTTACAATTCTGTTATTAGCCTATAACTGAGATCACCCAAGCATCCTCCATCTTGAATTGCTTGCTGTACTCTTAAGCTCAAATGGACAGAAAGAAGACCTCACTCTGATGTCTCCAATAGTCCACCAATCCATTCTATTTGATAAATGCAATCTGTTTACAACAGAGCAGACAGAGAGGTTTTAAAACATGAACCAAGTCACATCATACCTCTACTCAGAACTTTGCAGGGTTTCCTACTAGAATTTGTAAACCTGCAGAGCCAGGATTTTTTTACTGTTTTTTGTTCTTTTTTTTTCACTGCTGTAAACACGGTATATAGAACAATGCCTGACAGAAAACAAGCCCTTAATGCCTATTTATTCAATAAACACACACATGAGTAAAGGCATAAGTGAAGAATTCAAACTTAGAGACTTTCTGCATAGTATCCCTGGGTTCTGCTGGAACGTCATCTTGCATATGCTTCTAGGCATTTCTTGGCTTCTAATCAAGGATTCTGAAAAGTGGTCACTCAGATGTTTGGATCCATAATCAGTGCAGGCATCTCTCCCAAAAGACATCTGGGCTTAAACATTGTGAACTCCTTTCGACTCTTCTCCCAGAGCAAAGTGTTGCTCTAGTTCAGCCCCCAAGTCAGGGTACAGACTCAGGGCCTCCGTGTTGGGGATAAGCAAGTCTAGGACACAATTAGTACTCTCAGCCCATCGAAGATGCTCCTTTCACAGATGGAGGCAAACAAGGGTAAGTTAAACAGTCAATTATCAATAATGTTTTGCTCCTTCTTTATAAATAAGTTTACCCCAGGACTTTAAAGGTTACACTTAACTGAACTGAGTTGTTCAAGTTTGATCAGTCATTTCTTTCTTTGGATAAGATAGCCTTGCAAGAATGATGGCCTATCAGGAAACAATTTTCTTAAACCAAGTAAGCTAGCAATAGAATTTTATAGGAATCAATTATATTCTTGACAGCCAGGGCCCCTAAAATTACTGAATCAATTAAAGTGTTCTTCAAACCTATAATGTTTAACCAACTCTCTACTTTTGACTAGAAAATTAGATTTTACATGCCGACTGTTAGGCTGTGTGTGTGTGTGTGTGTGTGTGTGTGTGTGTGTGTGTGAAAGAAGTTCTTTGGCTTGCTGAAAATTCAGTACTGGAATAAAATTCATTTAATGTTGAGCCTTCCCTACAGAGTTCTCCTGGCATGCCCTGTTGTGCTGCAGCAAAAAGAGAGAGAGAGAGAGAGAGAGAGAGAGAGAGAGAGAGAGAGAGAGAGAGAGAGAAAGAGAGAGAGAGAAAGAGAGAGAGAAAGAGCGAGCGCTCTGAACTGGCTTACCAATTACGTCAGGAATTAGGGACTCTCATTGGTTTGCCTTCACATAGTTCATAAATGATCTGACTAATATTAACTCTGATCAGTGCAACCAAGAAGCCTTGAACTCTATGAATGTGGGTGAGAGATCCAGAATGATTAAAAATAAATTTATTCTCTAAAAAAACATATAAGGAGAGAAGAAAGGCTACTAGATTGAAGGATCAATGAATGGAATAGAGATAAATGAATACAATGTCTTTGAAATTTAAAATCTACACATACCGCCTGAGAATCTTGTTAAAAACACAAGTGTTCATTCACTAGGCCTGGACAGGGACTGAGATTCTACACTTCTAACAGGTTCCAGAGATGCTAATGCCGCCGGGCCACAGACCACACTTTGAGTAACCGCATTTCAGAACATGCAGACGCAAAAGGCCTAGTTTCACAGGTTGAGCTAACCACACAATTCAGGTAAAGTCCAAAAGCGATTTTAGAAAGTGCATGAATCACTGACATGACCATGATTGCATTATGGGAAGGATTAGTGTGCTATAATTCGAGCTGTCTTCCTCTCACAAGTGTGAATCGCTGATACTTGGTCTGGGGTTGTTATCCTGAGTCTTCACTGCTGGAGTCCTAGAGCTACAGGATGAGTCTTTTCTCTTTTTTTCTCACTGCTTTTTTTTTTTTTTTTGGAGATGGAGTTTTGCTCTTGTTACCCAGGCTGGAGTGCAATGGCGCGATCTCGGCTCACTGCAACCTCCGCCTCCTGGGTTCAGGCAATTCTGCCTCAGCCTCCCGAGTAGCTGGGATTACAGGCACGCGCCACCATGCCCAGCTAATTTTTGTATCTTTAGTAGAGACGGGGTTTCACCATTTTGACCAGGATGGTCTCGATCTCATGACCTCGTGATCCACCCGCCTCGGCCTCCCAAAGTGCTGGGATTACAGGCTTGAGCCACCGCGCCCTGCCTTCTCACTGCTTTTATGAACACTGAGGGGATGAGTCTTTTCTTACACTATTTTAACATATATAGGATAAAGAAACTGATGAGTATGCAGAAACACTGTATAAATAAAACTGAGTGCCCCGAATGACTGACATAAATAGGGAGAAGCTGTGAGTCATTGGAACAACAAAAGCTCTCGTAGAAGTCTGCCTGTGGACAGGATTTGAACTCTAGGAAAATCTACAGAGTATGATGAAACCCGATAGGAAGGCCTGGAGAAGCTCTGCCCACTTGCAGCCCCGCAGCTTGATGCTAACATGCCTCTCACATCAAGTGCCAAGACCCATGGTGGGCCATTGTGATCATCCATGTCTCTCCCTAGGCATGTTCAGCATCAGAGGCCGTGCATTTGACAACAGGGAACAAAAGAAAAGAGACGATTATGCAAGAAAGCTCTGGTGAAGATACCAAATAAAACCACTGAAAAGAAGTTCTTTGGCTTGCTGGAAATTCAGTACTGGAATAAAATTCATTTAATGTTGAGCCTTCCCTACAGAGTTCTCCTGCATGCCCTCTTGCACTGCCGCAAAAAATAAAGCAAAGTCAAGTTATTTTCCTCACCACAGACTGAATAGAAGTGTAAGTTGGAAGAAATGTGAGTATATCCATAAGCAGCAAATTCACCCACCTACAGTAAGAAGGCTCATAGACCTTTGAATCTGATGGCTTCAGGGGTTGAAGCTCTCAAATAATAAAATATGAATAGTGTGTTTAACAACACATAAATACTATGACCCATAATATAGTTCTAGACACATTTATTTTGGTCATGATATGTCAAATTGAATACTGAGTTGAAGAAAATGACTTATTCTTTATTCAGCAAGTGTTGAAGTCAGTGTGACTTGCCTGAATATTGCAGAAAATGTTCTAGAATGTGCAGGGTAGACACATTCTAATAGGTTGGGCTGGAGGCCTGTGAGTATTGGAGTAAAATGGGTGGGGGAAATGAAGCCCAAAGGAATGCAGTTATGGAAGAAAGTATAAAGAAACAAGACAGAGGGCCAAGGGTTTAGCTTTAGGAAATTTTACACTTAGGGGCAGGTGGAGAGAAAAGAACCATGCAAGGTCTAGAAAAGGAGTGGTCAGAAAAAATAAAGGAACAGGTAGGATACATGTGAACAGAAGTCAAACGAAAGAACAGCTCAAGAAAGGAAGAGAGGTGTCCAGCAGTGTTATATATTCAATAAAGATCAAGGAGTATGAGCCTTCATAAAGCTTATCAGATTTCGTAGTGGCTGGTCATTACTTTACCTTGAGTGTGAGCTTTATTAGATCCAATGAAAATGAGATTAGAAAGGTACTATGATTTGGATCTGTGCTCGCATTCAAATGGCATGTCTAATTATAATCCCCAGTGTTACAGATAGGGCATGTGGGAGGTGGTTAGATCATGGGGGTGGATCTTTCATGCATGGTTTAGCACCATCCCCTTGGTGCTGTTCTAGTGGCAGAGTTCTCATGAGAACTTTTTGCTTAAAAGTGTGTGGCACCTCCCCTCCAATCCTGGCTGCTGCTCCAGCCGTGACAAGTGCCTGCTTCCCCTTCACCTTCCACCATGATTGTAAGTTTCCTGAGGCCTCCCCAGAAGCTGAGCAGGTGCTGCCATGCTTCCTGTACAGCCTGAAGAATTGTGAGCCAATTAAACCTCTTTTCTTTATGAATTACCCAATCTCAGGTATTTCTTTATAGCAATGCAAGAATAGACTAATGCGAAAGGGTTAAACTGAAAGGATAATTTGTTGCTGAGGAAGTGGAGAAGTTTGGCTTTGTATGAAAGAAGATTAAGCAGAAACAACAAAATTAGGTTTTTGAGAGCCGAATAGAGAGAATAGGTTTATGTCAACATGACAGAGAGGGGATCCACGCCAGGTGGCTTCCATCTCCTCCTCACAGTAGATGGTGGCAGTGCCATTTCTGAGACAGAAAGGTGGGATAGTGCTGGAGTGCTGAAACAGTTGGGAAATTAGCAAGAGAGGAATACAAAGACTGCTGAGCAAAAACATAGGTACACTTGGAGGTGATATAATTTAGTATTGAAATTATCTTAAAAACATATTTTATTTTAAAATACTGTCAGTTTCTTTATTCCTTTAGTTTTATCCCTCAAAGTATATCTTTAGAAAACAATTTTTTAAGAAAACCCTTCCTAAACAAATTTATTATATTCATCTCTCTGTACATAGCTCTACTTAGCCAAAATCAGAACAGTAAACACAGAAGACACGGCAGGAAAGAGACCTGAAGTTCTGCTCCAGCCAAGGAGCCCGTTCCTTGACTCGTTGAATATGCAAAACTATAATTATCACTCCCAGTCATAACCCACTAGCTTCCCTACTCCAGTGTTAAGAGAACACACAAAAAAAGTACATAAAGATCCTACAGTCCTCTTAACATTACATAACCAGCCAACAATAGATCAAAATTCCCAGATCTCTTGTTTTGAGGCCCAGTCCTTGTCTCAAGCATATCTCTCTTTTTTGCTAGAACTCTCAACATAGACCTGAGTTCACCCAACATTTGATATATTTGGTAACTGGTCAATTTAATGCTTAAATCTAATAGGATTTACCAAAGGGATGTGTCATCATTTTAAAATGTTTAGTCAATTTCATAGTTGTGCTACACAAAATAACTCTCAAAAATGATTCTACTGATTATTTGATGATCTATAGTTATTTTAAGTGGACTCTCTGATTACGTTCTCTTAGTCCATTTTGGCTACTATAATAAAATACCGTAGACTGTGTGACTTACAAATGACAGAAATGTATTTCTCACAGTTCTAGAGAACTAGAACTTCGACGTCAAAGTAGAATCGGTATCTAGTGAGGATCCTCTTTGTGGCTTGCAAATGGTGCCTTCTTGCTGTGTCCTCAAATGGTGGAAAGGGCGAGGGGCCTCTTCCATAAGGGCACTAATCCCATTCACAAGGCTCCATTGCCCTGTCTTTATCACCTCTCAAAGGCCCCATCTCCTAATACCATCACCTTTGGGGTTAAGATTTCAACATATGAATTAGGAAGAAGAGTGAACAGAAACATTCAGATCAAAGTATTGACTAACTAATTCTTGGTATTTCTTCATAGATAAGTTACCTATGTGTTTATATTATCTTCATATAAAGATTTCTTCCTTCCCTGTAGTCACCAAGGGGTGTGTGTGTGTGTGTGTGTGTGTGTGTGTGTGTGTGGTATGTGAATCGTAGCTACTATTGGCACTGGGCCACCAGCACTCTTTTGCCTAGTTCCTTGTGATAGGGTGTGAATTCGTGCAATGTTTGACCTATTTAAAAGTATAGTCTAAATGAAACCATTATTTCTTTTGTATAAAGCTAGTTGCTGATAATGGGATTAAGCCTACAACTTTGGACTCATTACTATTGAATTCAAACTGTCTTAGTAACTCCCAAGGGCATTATTACCCTGAAATACATTTGGTTATAACTCAGAATACAATCTCATAATAATATATTAGTATTGTTGGAATATGAAATGCTCTGGCAGTGTGTTATAAAGCAAGGAAACAGGAGCAGGGATTGCAAAAGAGAGGGACATACTAGCATCCACCAAACGTGTGCAGTGGTAAGCAACCAGAATGTTGGCTGCTTCTCATAGAGCTGAGGGTCAAAAGCTGGGGGAGTAGTCCAGGGTAATTTATGCTGGTCAACCACTCAGAGCAAAGCAAGAAGGATATCCACAGGCAGGAAGGTAAGACAAGAGTTAGAGAAGCAGCAAGGAGAACCTCTTGCTGAGGTCAAGCTCCACCAGTGAAGCTCCTCTTAGGGAGAGGATCAGTTTTTGTTGTAAACCCAACACACTAGAAATTAGTGGCTTAAAACAACATCCACTCATTATTTATCATGAGTCTATGGATTCATTGGGCAGTTATCTCTGATGAGCTGAGCCAGGCTCCACTGATCTTAGCTAAGCTCTCCTTATGTGTCTGTCTGTGGTCTGCTGGTATGTTGGTCAGGAGCTGTCTGGTCTAGATGGCCTCACGGCGGAAGACTCAGTTTTTCTCCAGGTGGCTCTCTTATCCTTTCAGCGGATTGGCTGGGGCTTGTTAGCATGGCAAGGTAAAGAAAAGAGGCAGAAATATTCAAGAATTTCTTCAAGCCTTTGCTTGCCTCTAATTTGCAATTGTCCCATCGACCAAAGCAAGTCACGTGGTTAAGCCCAGAGTCAGTGTAGGAAGGCACTACCAAAGAATGCTAGTGCAAACGGAAACCATTAATGCAATCAATATTCCACAGGAAGGAGCTAATATCAGGGCTCTGGTGGTTCAGACCCAAATGATGAGGACAGGTAAATGCATATACTTTCAGATAAAGGATAGTTTGGGGCCTGATGTATGGAAAGAAAGTATTTAGCTCATAAATACTTATTCACTTGCTCAAAAGAAATTAAAGAAATAAAGACCATTCGAATCCTGGCTGCACATTTCTACCTGCTGGTCTCAGGTCTTATATTACTTATTAAATATAATATATATATATCTTTTTTTAGAATTTGTAATCTTAGAATATTCAAAGTATGAATAAGTAACAGTTCTTCTGTGCCTTGCTTTTGTTTATTTTGCAGTGTATCTTGGAGATTATCCCATATTAGCCCTTAAAGATTCCTTTTCTCTTTTTTAACTAGATTCTCTATCATAGTATGGATACCATAATCTATGCAATCATTCCACTGGTGACTGGCATTTAGAATGTTTCTAATCTTTTGCTATTTCAAAAACGCAGCAATAATTTGTAAATACATTACTTCGTGCACATGTGAGTACATCTCTAGGATAAATTCTTAGATGACGGATTAATGAGTCAAAGGTACAGACATTTGTAATTTGGATAGAGCTCTCCATAGGGTTTGTACCAATTTACACTCCAAAAGGGTTGTATACAAGAGAGTTCCTCACCCTCCTCTCAGTGTGATACTGACCTTCTCTATCTTTGCAAGTGTGATTGGTTAAAAGTAGCATCTCAATGTTGTTGTCATTTGATTTCACTTACCTGTGAATGTGTGTTAGTCCATATTTGCATTGCTTTAAAGAAATACTTGAGGCTGGGTAATTTATAAGGAGGTTGAATTGGCTTATAAATTACCCAGGTAATGCATAATTAAGTTCCATGTAGTGAGAAAATGTGTAGATTTCTGAGACAATCTTTTGCAGAGGGGTGGGGCTATGTAAGGTGGTGGCTTGAGAGTGGTATTCTAGGCTAGTGACAGTAGAATTAAGAACATCATCCTTGGCATCAAAAGGGGATTTGAGAATGTCTAAATGTGAGTAAGCAAGGGGATGAAATGTGCTGTGTTCTCAGGTGGGAGAGAGTTGCCAGAGGAGTAAATGTTCTGATCCTTTTCAGGAAAAAGGTGAAAGTTGGGAAGTTCTGGTAAATTCGGTTAGTAGGTCAGGTCCAGATGACTTAGAGCAAAAATCTGGGTCTCACATTTTACAAAATTTGCTTTGCGAGGCCTCTAGCCTATCCAATAAAAGAGTTTTTGTTTCTCCAAAAGTAAGTGTTGGAAAAGTTAGGACCTCCTACACTATTTCTCAGTAATGCAAGACTCTTTTATGAGGGACTGGGTCTTACCAAAATTAGGTGGTTAAAATGTTAGCCTGGAATCTAGGATTCTGGAGCGCTGCTGCATAGCCAATTCCTGAGAGAGGCATGAAGAAAAACCATAGAAAAGGAAGAAAGCATCTCAATTCTCAGAGCATGGGGGGTTCATTTCCGAATATGTGCAGGGGATAAGTACGACTTAGCCAGTTTCCCCTTAGTTTTCAAGACTGGGAGCAAAAGCAAAAATCACCCAGAATCAGAGAGTATTCTTTCCTCTCCCAACCTTGGAATGAAAAAAACACATTCTGCTAAGTTAATAATTAAAATAGATGAATGTATCAACATTCCAGTCAAGTGTCCAAACCAGATAATTATGGTATTCAGATATGGTGATTTTCACTTCATTCTAAAATGGGCTGAAATTCAAATAAAAGCCATTACCCAGTTTTATCTTAGTGGCTATCTGCCTCTATATATTTGAATTAATCAATGTGTGAAGATAGGGATAATCCCACACTCCTACTCAGATTTGGATTAAGTTTAATACTGAGGTTAAATATAGTTGTCTCTACTGAAATTTAAAACTTACGGGAGGATTGAATATTAAATATTTCTAGCCACCTCACCCCTGCTTTTCAGGGAAGGCCTAACTCCACTTCTGTACATGAAATGTTGTTTCCCATTTAAAAGCAAGAAAGAAAATAAGTGATGAAAGGTAAAAACGTTTGTCTAAGGAGATAAAAACTATTTTGTGGGATTAAAATCAATAAGCATTATTAATGTAAATGATAAATGAGAATATACAAATCAACAAAATGGTGATAAAACAGTAATTACTTTAAAAATGAATACCTTAACATAACTTAGATATAGAAAGAGAAAATTAGGTATAAAAAGTTGAAAATTATGAAAATATATAATAAACATTGATACTGCATTTCCAACTAATCTCTTCCAACATACAATGACAAGTGAAAGAAACAAGATAAAATGGGAGGCAGAAGACAACAGCTAAAATAGAGAAAGGTCTTCAGAAATGTGAAAAGAGTATGATCTTTTTATTTAAAAAAAATACACAACAGTACAACTAAAATAATCATGTATTAAGCCAATGTCTATTAGTGTTTACTTTGTGTCAGAACCTGCTGTATGTGCTGAGGATTCTGGGGACCTGTCAGTGAACTAGACTTGCAGTTCTCAACCATTAAGGAATCATTTTTGCCAGGAGGTGGTGCTAGAGAGACAGATGTAAATGGCAATCTTGGTAACATCTTAACACAGAGGGGATAAAAAGCTTTTCTTCTTTTAAATGTCCTGGGAAATTCAGTTGGGTGAAAACATAACAACCAATACAACATAAAGGAGTCTGAGCTAAATGATCTCAGATACATGTAAATAGCAGGAGGAAAAAATGTGGTCCAGCAATGGCTAGGATCCAAAAAAAGCCAACATAATATTTTAGAAGTCATTACTACCTGGTGTGGGTGGTGTTGTGTGGCCCTGCATGGCCTTAAAATGCTATTGCATGCATTTTTAATAGTTAGAGGATGTGTGAGACTGACTTAAGGGACCATAAAAGCAGGAAGAAGTGAGCGAGTCAGTGCATCCCCTGTCAGCGCCTAGGGGAAGGGGAGTAGGCAGGGAAAAGGAAGAGGCTGAAGAAAGGTGGACAAGGTTATCATAAAATCCAGATAAAGAAGAAGATGAACGCACAGTAGCACAAGGCCAGTAAACAAGGTAGAAAATGAGGCTAAATGGAATTTATTTGATATCTTAAATGCATAGTGTAGCTGTGGTGGTTGTAGGGACATACGGGAAACACTCCTGAGGTAACTGAGGGGCAAGCACATTAAGTAGAACTAATTTCTTTGGCAAGTTACAAAAAAGTGGAAGCAGAAGGGAATTCAAATGTGATGAGAATGCCTTTGTATGGATGACTTAGACAATTAGAAGTTAGAAGCAAATAATGATTGTTATGATTATGTTTTTGACTAAGGAAAAACTGCATTATGATGGGATATGATTAAGTCATTGTCAACAATTCCTAAAGTTTACAACTGTTGCCATATCTCTTATAAGTATGAAAGGTAGCACTTTTAGACTACATCACCCACCGCGATAGTTCCCAGACTATCCCTTCCACTGAGGGTAGCAGGGAATGTTACTGGTATAATATTCATGTGAGCAGCCATGTGATGCCTCCTTGAATGGCCTTTTCTTTATTTCTGGAATGATCTGGGCATGAATAAGGAAAGCCAAAAGACGCTAAGAAACTGGCTTTCGATGTCCCCACTTACTCTAGCAGGCATGCTTGCTTACCTCTACCCTTAGCCTTGAAATGACTCACCTTGAAAAATTACAGGCCTGAGCAGAATGGCCCTAAAGAGTCTTTGGTAAATCATGTATTAGTTCCATAAGGAACACACTGCAAGGATGATATCAATTTCTCCCTTCTTGTTCTTAACTTGAGTCAGGTAGGTTTATGTATCTTTTCTTCTTGAGCTCCATTCATTTCCCATTACCACTGGCATGTATTTATTTCTTTTTCGAACAAATTTACCTGTCCATATGGACTTCTCTTCAAAATCACTAAAACTGAAAAGAACTCTCAGCAGGAATATAGCTCTACAACTTCTCAGCTGTATGGCTTGGGTGAGTCCTTTAACTCCTCTGGATTTATGCCAGTATTTCCATCTGTAAAGCACACAATGGTTTGACGAGGTCATCATTTCCTGACCACGGCTCAAGAACCCCTAGCTGTTCAAGTCTGTGTTCCAGGTCATTTGGGTCAATAAAAGTTGTAATATAAATAATAATTATTTTAAATTTACCACAAAAACAAATACAATTGAGAGGCCCCAACTGCACAGCAGTTGAGTATGTGCTATGGTTAGTGGAGGTCAAGTGAGATTGGCAGCACTTTACCAAACCTGTACATAGAAAGCCTCAACAGTTTTGATTATCATTCAGTATTGTTTTGCATTTGGTCTTACTGTGGTTTTTAATTGCATTTAATCATTGTTTAAGACAAGCGTAAGGAGCATTGATGTTCACCTCTGAGTTAAGGAAGAATGATACGAAAATGCTAACTATGTAAAATTTACTTAAAAATATTTGGACTTTCATTTTATTAATCACCCAATGAGAGTGATGAAATATCACAATAATATGTTCCAGGGATACTAATGAAACCATTTTTAAAATAGAAAATATGATTTTTAATTTAGTTTATCTTTTTATTTATAGAGAATAAAGTGTAACCAAGCCAAAATGTGGGTTCAATTCCACAAAAGAGAAGTATTATGTCAAAAAATATAAATAGTTAAGGTCCTTGCCAAGCCTTTCAAAGCAGTGGTACTAATTTACAATATAACTAGCAATGTAAAAGAGATGCTGTTTCACCAAACTCACACCAGCAATATGTTTTAGCTAAAAAATATTTTTAAGAAGAAAAGTAAAACGCGTTTGTGATATAGTCACACTTGTCCATTTTCACATTTTTTTCCTGTGCTTTCAGTGTCATAAATCAGTATCAAGACCAATGTAAAGAAGCTTTTCCCTTATTTTTTCTTCTAGTGGTTTTACAGTTTCAGGTCTTACGTTTAAGTCTCTAATCCACGCTGAGTTGATTTTTGTGTATTGTGTAAGACAAGGGTCCAAAGTCATTCTTTTGTACGTGCATGTGCAGTTTTCTCCACATCATTTATTGGAGAGACTATCCTTTCTCCATTGACTGCATACATGTGGGTTTATTTCTGGACTTTTTATTTCCTTACTCTGGTCTGTGTGTCAGTTTTTAGGCCAGTATCACACTGCTTTAATCTTATAGTTTTATAATATATTTTGAAATCAGAAAGTGTGATGCCTCCAGCCTTGTTCTTCTTTCTAAAATTCTTTGCCCATTTGGGGTCTTTGTAATTCCATGTGAATTTTAGGATCCAGAAGTTCCACTTGTGGGTATATGTTCATAAGAAGTGAAATCAGGATCTTGAAGAGATATGTGCATCCGATGTCCACTTGTAGCATTATTCACAATAGCCAAGATATGGAAACAACCTAAATGTCCATTCAGAAATGAATGAATAAAGAAAATGTTGTATATACATACAAGAGAGTATCACTGGGGCTTAAAATGTTGGAAATCCTGGCATTAGCAACAATACGGGAAAACCTGGAGGATATTATGCTAAGTGAAATAAGATAGTCACAGAAGGGCAAACACTGACTATTTTCACTTATACAAGATAGCGGATAGTCTAACTCATAGAAACAGACAGTAGATAGTAGTTGTCAGGGGCTTTGGGGAGAAAGAATGGGGAAAGATGGTTATTGGATATAAAGTTTCAGTTATGCAAGGTAAGTAAGTACTAGAGATCTGCTCTACAACATAGTTCCTATAGTTAGCATGGTATTCTGCCCTTAAAACATTTGGTAAAAGGGTAAATCTTATGTTAAGAGTTCTTACCACACAAAAAAGTACATGGTAAACACTAAGTACACACTATCCAGAATTAATGTTAGCGTTTTGCACATTTGCTTTAAAATTTTAAAAAATTATGAATAAAGTTGAAGTACTATAGGTTACCCTTCCTTCTTGCAGGCAAGCATTGAATCTTTGATATACTTAGTCTCTTTTATTTTGTATGTATATACGGTCAATATCTTTACACTTTTTGTGAATGGTGGTTTTTTTGAATTTGTTAAAATGTAAGTAATTATATACATATTCTAGAATATCCCCTTTTCAGCTAACATTTATTTTTAAGAACAATCATACTGATACTTAGATACCAATTATTGCTTTTAATTTCTGCATAGTATGCTATTATATGACTATAGCATATTTTACATATTTATTTCTCTTTATGTAGTAAATTGCATTATTTCCAATTAGTCTCAATTGCAAGTTATGCCACATGTTTACTTCTGCTTATGTACAAGAGCTATTCAAGCAGTAATACCTAAGAGCAGAATTACTGTTTGTAGAATGTTTCTTTACATTTTATAGATAGAGCCAAATAGTCTTCCAACTGATTGTTCCAGTTTTCATATCCAATAGTAGTATCTGAGAGATCCTCATCTTAACATTTAGCATCAGAATATATTAAACTAATAGCTGTGAAATGTATCTTTTTGTTTTAATTTGCATGTCCTTGATTTCTAGAGAGGTTGAGCACTTATTCATATGCTAATTTGCCATTAGGATTTCTCTTCTATGAATTGTTTCTGTTTATATCCTTTGTTTTTCTTTCATGTTGTTTGTCTCTCATTTGTTTCTTTTTCTGAGTCAGCATCTTGCTCTGTGGCCCACGCTGGAGTGCAGTGGCATGATTATGGCTCCCTGTAACCTTGACCTCCTGGGCCCGTGTGCTCTGCCTACTACAGCCTCCTGAGTAGCCCCCGCTACTCAAGACCACAGGCATGCACCATCACGCCCAGATCGTTTTTTAATGTTTTTTATAGCGATGGAGTCTCACTACATCTTTTGTAGATCTTGCCGAGGCCAGTCTCAAATTTCTGGGCTCAAGCAATCCTCCTGCCTTGGTTTCCCGAAGCACTGGGATTACAGGTGTGAGTCAGTGTGTCAGACCAGTTATCTTGTTTTACAGTGATTGTAGAATTTCTTTATGTAGACTGGATACTCCTTCTCCTTATAATTCTGCCAGATTTTGCTTTATATATTCTATGCCTTTTTTAGGTGCATATAAATATGTTTACACCTGATATATCTTCTTGGTGGTTGTTCCTTATATTGTCATATTTTTTCTTTACTTTCTTTATTAATGCTTTTTCTTTTAACTTCTGATATGTCTGATATTATTGTCCCAAGGGTTTTTATTTGTTTTTGTTCAACATTTTATTGGTCTAGTCATTCTATCTCTTTTTTTTTTTTCAATTTTCTTCAACGTTATTTTAAATGTGTCTACCTTGAGCAGTATATGTTTGTATTAGATGAGTTTTATACATTTGTTACATTTATTATAACTGAGGTACTTTATTTTTTCATCCTTTTAGTTTATTATGCTTCTCTTTGCTTTCTATACCCTTATTTTATGCTAAGTAGTTAATTGTCAACATTTTTCTTTTTATCGCTTTTTTGTCTTTTTTTCTTTTGTCCCTTTTCATTTTCTAATGGTGACCTAACAAATTTTAACAAACATTTTACCTATGTATTCTTCCTGAAAAAAACGCAAGGATTTAACATGCTCTAAAAGTACTCCCTGAAGTCACCTATTCCATGTCCTTTTCTATCATTGTGTATTATTTTAATTCCATCATTTATGTAGAGATTTTTTTTCCTGGCAAGTAAGAATTAGTTAATTTTATTTTCTAATATATTTTACTTATTTTATTACTAAGCTTCCTCTGCCCTATAATCTCTCCTTTCCCTCTGGATTTGCTATTATTATTATTATTTTTTTGTCATCTTAGTGTTTGCAAGTTTAGTTTAAACACTCATCTTAAGTGGAATTTTCTTTTCTCCCATCACCCAACCCTTCTTTGTGCATTTTGCCTAGAGCTGCCAGTCGGTAACTAAGTCTTACTTATTTATCATCTGTTTATTTATTTATCTTTCGTCTTGGGGCCTTTGAATATCACAGTTCTAGTCCTCAAGCAAAGAAGCAGCTTGGCTCATGTCCTGATCTGTGGGGTCTTTGTCTAAACTTCCTCCTTCCAGCCTCCCTCCCTTAGCCATCCAAACACTTAGGTTTATAAGAGCTGTGGCCCTAGCTCTTAACATAGTTTTTCTTAGCCTCCTTTCTTGAGGAGACAGTCTGGCCCCAGCCTTAAATTTCATGTGGCAGAACTGGCTTCTGCATCCTTCCAGGAGTGGAGTAAATTTGGTTCCCATTACCCAGAAAGTCTCAAATTTCTAAACTACTTCAGATCTAAGTCTAAAGACCAACAAGTTTGTAGCTTCAATCATCACTTAAACATACGCTTCAGTTTTGTTTCTGTTCTACAGAAATGTTTATATTATTCTTAGCATGACTGGGTCTTATTAATTAAAAAAAAAAAAACTTCAGTTGTCTTGTGCTTAGGTCAAGCAGGGGCCAAAACTTACAAATTTACGATATTATTTTGGTTGAACTTCATTAAATCACTTTTATAAACACCTAGGAATATGATAGCTCCAAAAAATACCTATTACTCATTGAATTTGCTATGCTTCTGCTAACAGTGATAGCGGTCTATTTCCACATGATTGTTGACCAGTTAAATATCCCCTTTGGAGCACCACATTCTTTGCCAAAATGCTTTTTGGAATCATTTTTATTATCTTTCCTTTTTTATATATAAAATTGATCACCAGGTTCTATCTCCTTTTTTTTGATTCACTGTTGCAATGCTTCTACCCATTTCTAGTTTCTCAACACTTCACTCCTGTACTGTATAATAGCCTTCTAAGCATCTGCTTAGCCAGGACCATCTTTTTTTTTTTTTTTTTTTTTTTTTTTTGAGACGGAGTTTCGCTCTTGTTACCCAGGCTGGAGTGCAATGGCGCGATCTCGGCTCACCGCAACCTCCGCCTCCTGGGTGCAGGCAATTCTCCTGCCTCAGCCTCCCGAGTAGCCGGGATTACAGGCACGTGCCACCATGCCCAGCTAATTTTTTGTATTTTTAGTAGAGACGGGGTTTCACCATGTCTACCAGGATGGTCTCAATCTCTTGACCTCGTGATGCACCTGCCTCGGCCTCCCAAAGTGCTGGGATTACAGGCGTGAGCCACCAAGCCCGGCCCAAGGACCATCTTTTAAAACGGTGGTTCTCAAATTTTAGTATGTGTTGAAATCACCTGAGGACTTCAAGTGATTAAATCTGTTAAAACACAGATGGCTGGCCCCAACTAGAGCCTTCCTGAGCCTATCCCCAGGCTCCCAGTTTGTGATATAGTAAGTCGGGGACACGACCTGACTCTGAATTTCTAAGCAATTCTCAGGTGATGATGACGGTGGTGGTCTACTGACCACACTTTAAGAACTGCTAGTTAAAAACACTGTTCATGTGTTAGCACTACAGTTCTCAATACCCTTCAGCAGTTTTCTATTGCCAGTAGCATATCTACATTCCCAAGTTTGAGGTCCTCTAACGTTGAACCTCATTCCACTTTCTGATTCTATTTCCCCAGCTCTGTGGCGGTCTTATAGCGAATTATTTAACCCACTATACGTTATTCAAAAGATCTTACATCAAGCAGTATTTTTTTTTCATGAAGAGTGGATTCTTTTCTTATCCAGTAACAAACAGCTTATACATGTTTAAGTAGTTGCAGCGTTCTTTTCTTCCACAATACTCTATTTTTTTTTTCTATTTCAGCCTTGAAGACTTTACTGGATTTACATTACACTTTAACTCTCCACTCCCCTGGGCTGTATTTAAGACATATAGGAGAGTAAAATATGGAGACAGAGGTAAGAATCCACCATGATTAAGTTACACTGATCCTTTTCCCTAAGCAATGGGTTAGGCTTACTTGCATTTAATAATATGACAGCTTTGTTTCCCCCTTTTTTTTTTTTTTGGTAGTTCTTAAAAAATATCTTTGCCTATGCAGCCTGTTTCAATTTTGTGTATAATTTTCAGATATTTAAGAAGATTTGTATTTTTAATTTAAGGTTTGACATTATATTTATATTATATAACTTGGTTTTCCATTATTCTAGACGATACCTGTCAGTTCCCTACTAGGAAAATAATTAACTATCACATTGCTTATTTCTCTCATCCTTTGCGCATCCTCTTCCACTGATTCTAGTAAAAAACATTGCCTATCTTAGTGTTTGCCTTCATGTGTTAAATACATTCATACTTCTGTTATTTGGTATGTCCGATACAATGTGTCTCCTTTCACTCCCAGATACCCGACATGAGGCAATCAGTACCACTTGCCTTTTTTATTTTCCTGTCTTAACTTTATTTAATTGCATCACTTCTATATTGTCAGGGCAGATAGTATCAACATTCTGCTTAGTAATTCTAATTCCCTACATTGATTTTATTATTAGTTTTACAGTGAAATATTTTCAATGTTCTCTACTAATCAGTTTGTCATAGTTAACCCAAGCCATTATTGTTTGGCTATAACAATATGGTTTTTTGTAACCTTTATCTTTGAAGGATAGCTTAGCCAGATATAAAATTGTTTGCTTATATTTTCTTCACTTACGTATATTGTAAGCGATATTTGTGCCATATGAATTTCATATTTGTTACTCACTTTAAAATAAGTTGGATTTTCCTTAGCCAACTATGTCTAAGTGGTAACAAAAAGACTGCTTCCCATAGCCCTGAGTCATTTATGAGATTCTCTGTGTAGCTCTACATCCTCAGCTTCTCTGAGTCAAATCAGAGCCAAGGAGGTTTATACCACCACCTTGCTCTCTTTAGTTCCTGTATGAATTGCTGCAATAAAAGAAAATAGCTTTTACTACACACTTCACTCTGAAGATGAGTTCTTCACCTTTAGAAAGTATGTTTTTGCGGCATGTCTAGATGTGCTGCCACTAGGCTTTCTCACCACTCTTTACTTTTACTAGTCCTTGTATTTCTTGGGGAGTCTGCTGATTACATTATTCCAGTTTTTGTGAAAATGGAATTTATGTTTTGTATTATTTGTCATTCTCCTTGTTGCTTTTGCACAAATTTTCAGGAGGAAAAGGAGAAAGATGTCAACTTTTGCAACTATGGTCAAACAAGAAGACTTTCTGTTATCTATTTTAATATGGAAATTATTCTCATACTAAGATCACATAAGATAACATTTTTAGTTATAAAAATAGCTTTTGCATAAGCACCTCCTACTTAATTAACTGAAGTCTCTGTCTTTTTCATGTTATTTGCTATTAAGCCAGATCTTCACTTTATATACCTACATGACTGATGTTTTGAACTTAGATGTAAAGGTTTACTATGTCATTTATATCTTCCATTGTTGAGTTTTTTCCATTATTGCAGCCTATTGACATGATTTTGCATTTTATTACAAAAATAGCAATTGTGTTACGTGTTATTTTGGAGAATGTTATTCATTCTTATTCTGGTACTAGGAAGAACTGTCACTTGTGTTGAACAAGCACTATGTCTTACATAAAATGCTTCTGTGACCGGCCTGGTTTCCCTTTCCTTAACAGCTGTTAGAAAATGACAATCCCATTTTTCATTCACTTAAGATAATTGAACACATCACAATGGCATTTGTTTTTATTATAGCTTCAGTTTTTTATTCAGATAACTTTAATTAATGCCATTTGTCATACCTTATTTAACACTGTAAGTCAAATTAAATTCTTTCTGCCAGAATTCTCTTCTTCTCAGGATCTGAAAACTTCAAAATGCAATGCTCTTAGAAATTGATCAAAAATGGTAATAAATATAGCAAACATGTTGAACAATACAGAGTCAAACTGACATCAATTAATTAGATTTTCTTTGGATGTGGTTATGCAAACAGTTTTAAATTCACTAACTAACTGTTCTCCATCCAGCTCATGTTTCCTCATCTTATCCCCAGGGTTGCAATGACAATTTCTATCAAAGGCATTATAGACATCATGTTCTTTGTTTGCAAATGTCCCTTTTGAAAAAATACCAAGTGTAGTCCTTACAGGTAGAAATTACTTTTTAAATGTTGATAAATTACTTTTTAAATGTTGAATAAAAGGATAAGTGAATAGTAAAATAAATTTCAAAGTATGAAAGTTATTCATAACCCATACTATATAATCTATTTCTGTTTTCACTATTCACAAACTACCTGCTTATATTTTGTATCAGTTAAAAAAAATCATGACAAAATTTATTTAAAGCCTCTTGATCCCTCTTCCATTTTCAGTTTGGCTCAAAAATTACCAGCAGTGTTTCTGTGATTAGAACTCTGTTTTTCAGTCTCTAGGAAGTAATTTGCCTTGGCCTAAACATCTGTCATTTTAAAGTTTGCCATTTGTCTAGACTGTGAACATACCCTTCTTTGCTCTTTCTACTTATTTTTCTGGACCTTCAAGAAGTTTCCTCTCTGCTTTTAGTGCTTGTTTTTTTATTCATTCACTATTCATTTATGCAGACTTAGTTAATTTCAGGCATTTGCTTTTTTACTATTATTACCAGACTGATACTTATCCTTATTATAGAGACCTTCGCCAAGCTTTGTATATACTCTTCTAATATCTGAGCTAATGAGAGAGATTGCTATTCACCACAGCAATTTCATTCAATGACTTAGTCTTTTCTTTTTCAGGGAGACATTGAACACATGGTAAGGATTTTATGTGCAGAAGTCTACCTTCCTCTTACAGAGATTCAGGCTACTGAATCATTGCTATCTTTAAACTATTTTATAAAATCTTATTAACTCTACTTTGTGAATCTGTTTGAAATAACTAGTTCTGTTTTTCTTCATTAATATAAATCTATGACAATGTAATTTATATGCAGGGTATTTTATTTTCTTTTAGATTCAGGTGGTGCATATGCAGGTTTGTTACATGGATATTGTGTAAAGCTGGAGTTTGGGCTTCTTAGGAACCCATCATCCAAACAGTAATTGTATTACTAATAGATGGTTTTTCGACCCTTGCCCCTCTCACTTCCTCCTTCCTCCCTTTTGGAGTCCCCGGTGTCTACTGTATCCATCTTTATGTTCATGTATATCATTGTTTAGCTCCCACACATATGCAGTGTTTGATTTTCTGTTTCTGTATTAATTCACTCAGGATAATGGCCTCCAGCTGTATCCATGTTACTACAAAGAACGTGATTTCATTTTCTTATGGCTGTGAACTATTCCATGGTGTATATGTACTACATTTTCTTTATAAGTGTAACTGGGAAAATATCAGAAAAAAATACTTTATCCATTATAGTTAAGAATAAGGATCTTAGATTTACATTTTCAATTAATAATTATTGTTAAAATTCTGTTTTGCTGTGTAATCACTGTAGAGGTTACAATAGTTATGTGTTTGTTCTATGATTTATTTTGTATTACCAGTTCACTTCCATGCAAAGTAAGCTCTTTATAAATAGTCTCAAAAATACCATAAATAGTTGTCTGATTTTTTTTCTCTCTACCAGCTGCCTGACTGTAGCCTGAGGGCTTAATAGATAATGGCAGTCAAAATGAAAGTTAAAAATTAACTTAGAACAAGTTTGCAACGTGCCTGGTACCTTGGGATTTGCAAATCTATAACTCCTTTTGCTCCTGGGAGCTGAATTAATTATGGCGAATCACACTAATTAAATTATTCACTAGGTCTTTATTAGAAACAAATCTATTATGCTATAGAATGCATTGTGGATTTGACTCCCAGCTTGTCATTATTCAGTATTATAAAATTCCTACTAACACATTTAGTTTAAATGAGAACTTGAAGCATATAATAAAGCTGCAGGCTTCTCTTGCCATTGTTTAGGTCCCTAGGCCTTCCATTTAATTCTCATTTATTGAATGGCCACATTATGCAAAACCCAAGTGTTACACCTCCTGTCCTCAAAAAGGTTACACTAAATCCCGATGTAACAAATTGTACATAAATAATTACTATACAGGGCAAATAAAAGAAATATGATAGGGAAATAAAGGAAGAAAAGAGATTGGCAGGAGGAGAAAGATGTACGGAGATGGAGAAGGATGCTCTAAATTTGGTCTTAAAGGAGCAGAAGGATTTCTACTGAAGGAAATGGGGGAGTGGCAAGAAAGGGCATTTAAAAGGACAAGATGAATAAGAGCCCAGGGAAAGAAGGTGTCTTGCCTGTTCAGAGAGCAAACAGGAGATATGCTAAAGTGTCAGGTGAAGTCCTCAGGTGCATGGCAGGCCCAGGTTCTCTGTTGCAGTGCTTGTTACGTTTTTGGTTTTGCTTATTAAGGTTTTGGTTTGAGTTGCTTGAGTCAGTGAGTGAAGCGATCATCACAGTCAAACTTGCTAGGTACAGGAGAGGCTTTGAGCTTGCCTCTGCTTTGAGCCACTTGAGCAAAAACTCAAAAACTTGAGCTCAGGGTAGTTATATGGCCTTAGGCAGTTTTACTTAACCCCCTATGCCTTACTTCTTCCTTGAAGATGGTCACAATAATATGACACCTACTTTGAAATAATGCTGTGAATTTAAATGAGATAATGCATAAAGGTGCAGAAGTGCCTCATGTAGCACCTTTGTGCAGTTTAGAACATTTTGGTCATCTCTCCAAGTGAATGCAACCCTTTTCTAGGGAACCCATGTGGATGAGTGGAGATGAAGATGGATTCCAGGCTCCTCATTCCCCCCACCCAAGCAACCTTGTATGGGATACAACCTGCACAACTGCACCCAGAAGCCCTGATATGAGGGCTTAGCAAAATGCTTAGGTATAACAAAATCTCAGTAAATATAGCCAACATTATAATTATTAAACCGAAAACCACTAAAATAAACACAGTATTGAAGCTTGGTCAGAGACTATCTGGTTAGGTCTATTATGAAAAGAGACTGATATTAACAATGTACACATAAGTCTCAGAAAAGAGTTCAAAACACAGAACTGGAAAGCAAACAGGCGTCCATTCTTGTGTGCCTCTCCTTCCACTAGATGGTGCTGGCTTTCTTCAGCTTGTTGCCTTGGAACTGCCTTCCATTTAAGAATGGCTTCTATTTACCAATAACTCAGTTGGTATCTGTGTCCCACCAGCCTCCTTCAGCTCTTTGCAGAGAAGGAGGTGTTTCTCTGAGAGCATGAATGTTGCTCAGAGCATGAACATCGTTCAGAGGATGTGATACTTACTGGACAGTAGAAGGGTATGGGAGCTCTGTAAGGCACTAAGGAGAAACTCCATTAACTTCCTAACACTTTGAATTCAAAACCAGTCTATCATCAATAATTAATGTATCAAATAACACCATCATTTTACAATTTGACTTTCTTGGGCGTTGTTAGAATATGGGAGTGAAAACAGAACATGATCATTCAAGTGTGTACTTATATATTTTAAAAAGGTATTCTCCAGATAACTAGACCCTATGCCAGAGGAAGGGGATCCCACCCAACTTATGTCCTAAGGGCATATTTTTGTTATTTCTACCTTCATCTTTTTTGATGTGTCATGTTCTAAAGACCTTGTGAGCTTTGCTACATATTATGTTTCGAAAGTCTTTTGGTTAAACTGATACACATCAAATTGTGAGAACAATTTGCTACTTAAGAAACGATTTGCTTGAACAGAGCCTGAACACCACTCAGAGGAAATGATTCTTACTAGATAGTAGGATTGTAAAATTCTACTAGAAGTAGGTTGTAAAATGAAAATTATCTTTTATTGCTGTTAAAGTCCAGCTGTGAATGTATCCCATGTTTGTATATTTTCTCCCTTTTTGTCACTCCCAAGTCTGACAAGTTTTAAGGAAAAGACATGAGACTTCAAGAGTACTTTTCAAAAGATTTCTGCAAACCATTCAAAACTATACAAATAAACTTTTTAGGTAAAGCAAATGGATTAACTAGCAATCTGTCAAGAGCTTTTTACCTGTGTTGGCCATGCATTCTGGGCAGAAATTGTGTTCTGTTGCTCCATATCTATTTGGGAATAGAGAGCATCTTTTATTAATTTAGATGAAAATCTCTATCTATGTTTTAATGGCAAAATATCTGCAAAACAAGCAAAGGGAGGAGAAATTGCTGAAAATGATCATGATCTTTTCCAACCTAAAATTCTCCAGTGGCCTCTTGTCTTTTGCAGTGGTTCTCAGGCCCAGACCACTTTGAGGGAGAGCTTCAACACACAGTATGTGAAGGTAATGTCCCTGTGGAAGGAAGGATGTGTGACATCGGGAGATGGGGAGATGGGGGACAGGTATTACAATATCCAAAGGGAATGAGTGTTTCAGACGTTAAGACTTCACAGATGGCCTTTAGTGATTCTGATGAATAACACCGCTACCCTAGTGCACCCAAAAGAGAAAGCCTTTTCTCATTGCCACTGTTCTGGAGAAAGAAACAAAATAAAGCCCCAAATTCTTTTTTTTTTTTTTTTTTTTTGAGACGGAGTTTCCCTCTTGTTACCCAGGTTGGAGTGCAATGGCGCGATCTCGGCTCACCGCAACCTCTGCCTCCTGGGTTCAGGCAATTCTCCTGCCTCAGCCTCCTGAGTAGCTGGGATTACAGGCACGCACCACCATGCCCAGCTAATTTTTTGTATTTTCAGTAGAGACGGGGTTTCACCATGTTGACCAGGATGGTCTGGATCTCTTGACCTCGTGATCCACCTGCCTCAGCCTCCCAAAGTGCTGGGATTACAGGCTTGAGCCACCGCGCCCTGCCAGCCCCAAATTCTTTACTTCAGTATGTAGTTCAGTATATACATACGTCCTGTATATTCTAACTCTTACCTAAATATCCTGCTCATTTTCTCTAGGTTCCTCAATGCATTCAGTGACCAACAAGAGTAAATGTTCAGCATTCTCCCCAGATATGCCATCTTCCCTCAGGTCTATATGTATTTTCTCTGCCTGGAATGCCTCTCCCTTTATATATTATCTCCAAAAAGTTCTTCTTATCCTTCAAGTCTCAGCTCCAGCCTGTATACTGTCTAAGGCATACTCTTGGTCCCCTCTTACTGTCACCTTCTTTTGGTCATCTACTCATCTCCTCCACTGATTGAGAGTAAGAACTGCCTTGTTTAACATTATTATGGTACCAGGCACATAGTAGCTAATAAATACATACCTGGCAAATCGATGAATGCAGTATTATTCAAAGAGGAATATAGCTCATTTAGGATGTTCAGAAAGGATAACTTAGGACCATGAAAAAAACTAGCGTAAATCTTGTTTTAAAAATTAATCTACTAGCCTCGGTTTTAAAATTTAATTCTTATAGCAGGCGAAGAGATGGCAAGCATCACAAACAAATATTTTAGTGGCGTCTGAAACTTTAAAAGCATAGAATGTTCAGATGATAGAACTAAAAATGATAACATTGTAGACTTCGGTGCAGTGGCTCACTCCTGTGGTACGAGCTACTTGGGAGCTGAGGCAGGGGGACTGCTTGAGGCTGGGAGTTCAAGATCAACTGGGGCAATTATAGCAATACTGTCTCTAAAGAAAGATAAATAAATAAATAAAAGACAGCATCATCGATTCTAAAATTGAACAGAAAATCAGAGCAGTTTTGGGCCTAATTGCAACATTTCAGCTGAGGCTTATATCATATGAGGAGATATCATGGAAAGTGGGAACCAGAGACACACGACAAGGGAGTAGCATTCCTAGACTTAGGAAATTGTGTATGGGTCTTATGATCCCTTAAGCATAAGAGCACTGTCTCTTTTCTTCCTAACATCTTCATAACATACTGAGAAGCAAAGTAGAGGGGGCGGGAAGATGAAAAATCAGGAAAGGAAGTCTAGTGAGATGATTCCACAATTAAAAAAAAAAAAAAACCTAAAGGTTGTCAAATCCAATAGTCAGATCTCTGTCCTCATCTTACTTGACTTAGCAGCAGAATTTGATATAGTCGATCACTCCTTTCGGCTGTAAATCTTTTTCTTCCCTTGGCTTGTATTCCATCTCATAGCTCTCGTTTGCCCCAGGGTTCATCTCTTAAATGTCTCTATTTTTACATCTGCAAGTATTGCTTTGGTGAGCCCTTCCAGCCACATGGCTTTCAATGTCACCAATTTATTTATTCAGCTCAGACTTTTCTTTTTTCTTTTTTTTTTTTTTTTTTTGAGACGGAGTTTCACTCTTGTTACCCAGGCTGGAGTGCAATGGCGCGATCTCGGCTCACCGCAACCTCCGCCTCCTGGGTTCAGGCAATTCTCCTGCCTCAGCCTCCTGAGTAGCTGGGATTACAGGCACGCGCCACCATGCCCAGGTAATTTTTTGTATATTTAGTAGAGACGGGGTTTCATCATGTTGACCAGGATGGTCTCGATCTCTTGACCTTGTGATCCACCCCCCTCGGCCTCCCAAAGTGTTGGGATTACAGGCTTGAGCCACCGCGCCCGGCCCTCAGACTTTTCTTTTAAACTTGGACCACATTCACCTGCCAACTTAACATTTCTTGTTAGACTTTGACAGGTATTTCAAATTTTACATGATCCAAACTGAGTTCCTATTCTTTCTCTCTAATGTGGCTCTTTCTGGAACCTTTTCCATCTTAGTTAATGGCAACTCTATCCTTCTAGTTACTTAGGCTCCATCCTGCTTTAACCTCTCCCAAACCCAACATCCAGTCCAAGATAAATACTGTAAATTTTACCTTCATATTTTATTTGAATCTGAAACTTCAAATTTTACCTTCAGAAAGATAAGAAAATCCTTACATGCTAGATGGTGATGTGTTTTATTCATTATCACATCCACAGTACATAGACCAATGTATCTGGTGGATAAAGCTTCTTATAAAAGACTTGTTGAATAAATGAATGGATGATTTTGAGAAAGTATGAATGGGAACATGTCAAAAAAAAAAAAAAGAAAAAGAAAAATCTTTTTTTTCTTTGTTGCCCAAGCTGGAGTATAGTGGCACAATCTTGGCTCACATCAATTCTCCTGCCTCAGTCTCTCTAGTAGCTGGGATTACAGATGTCCACCACCACGCCTCTCGTGCATTTTAGTAGAGATGGGGATTTCACTGTGTTGCCCAGGCTGGTCTTGAACTCCTAACCTTGTGATCCGCCTGCCTCACCTCCCAAAGTGCTGGAATTACTTACAGATGTGAGCCACCGTGTCTGGCCGCAAAAAAGGATTTTAATAAATCAGATGGCCAGGTTAACAATTAGGAATGAAATAAATACATATTTTTATGTCAGTGAGCTTGTTATTTTAGATTATAAATAAGATTTTTTGAGGTGGGGGAGGATCTGTTGAGGTCAGGAGTTTGAGACCAACCTGGGCAACATAGCAAGTCCTAGTCTCTACAAAAACATTTTTAACAAGTTGCCAGGTGTGGTAGCATGTGTCAGTAGCCCCAGATGCTCAGGACGCTGAAGCAGGAGGATGACTTAAGCCTAGGTGACCAAGGCTGCAGTGAGCTATGATTGTGCCACTGGACTCCAGCTGGGTGACACAGCAAAGCCTTGTCTCCAAAAAACAAAAACAAAAAGGAAGGAAAAAGAAAGAAGTTTTAATGTCCTAATGACACAGCAAAGTGTTGTTTCTAAAAAAAAAAAAAGAGAAAGAGGGAAGGAAGGAAGAAGGGAAGAAGGGAGGGAGGGAGGAAGGGAGGTAGGAGGGAAAGAGGGAAGGAGGAAGGAAGAAAGAAAAAAGAGAGGGAAGGAAGAAGAAAGGAAGGAAAGAGGGAGGGAGGGAAGGAGAGAGGGAGGAAGAAAGGGAAAAAAGAGGGAAGAAAGGAAGGAAGGAAGGAAGGAAGGAAGGAAGGAAGGAAGGAAGGAAGGAAGGAAGGAAGGAAGGAAAGGAAGGGAAAGGAGGGAAAGATGGAGGGATGGAGGAAGGAGTTTTAATGTCCTGATGCCCAGAAATGAGCGTGTCTGAGGGAGGGGGCCAGACATCACTGTTTTCTAAAGCTCCCCAGGTGATTCCAATGCATGTCAAACCTAAGAACAACTGCTGTATAGAAGTCACGCTTAGAGTTTATATACTAGCATCTTGTTCTAAATGTTTCCTAGTATAATATATCTTTCCCCTTGTTAATAGATCAGTGTAATATTTCTCATAAGCTTTCCAACCACTCAACATAATGACATTTTGTAATGTACAGAATGCAAGAAAATCAACCTAAAAATCATTAGAATGAATAAAAATTCTAAAAGTCAGTTCATTCAAAATAAATACACAAAGAGTATTAGCTTTCAATGTGCCAGAATAACCAATTCAAATATACCAGGGGAAACACTTCTATTCACAAAGAAATAAAAATCACAAACTATTGAAGAATAACTATCTCAGGAATATTCAAGACTTCAGTAAAACTATGAAATTTTACATTAGTTCAAAAGAAAAGTTTTGAATAAATTAAGACATTTTTCTGGGTGCGTGAGATTCAATGTTTTCGAGATGTAAAAATACTGAAAATATGTTCATTCTTTCCAAAGGAATCTTTTCTTAGTGCACTTCCAGTCATAATTCCATTTTGACTAGATGATTTTAAGAGTCACCTGAAAGAAACAATGAGTGATATCAAAATATTTTTAAAAGAAAAATTATGAGTAAAGATTTTTCCCCCAAAATGGACACATTACACATAGGGATTCATATATAAAATTGCTGGGTTAACACCAGCACCCTTTGACCTGGATTTCTTATTACGTTTATGCTTTACATTCTTTTTCAGCTTTATTGAGGCATGATTAATGAATAAAACACGTATGTACTTAATGTGGCAATGTGATTGATATACTTACACAATTTGAAATGATTATCACAACCAAGCTAATTAACATATTCATCACCTTAGTTACTATCTGTGTGTGTGTATATGTGTGTGTGTGTCTGTGTGTGGTGAGAACACTTAAGCAAACTCTCTTAGCCAACATTAAGTATACAATACATTATCGTTAACTATATTTACAATGCTGTACATTAGATCTCTAAAACATATTCATCTTATAACTGAAATTCTGTTTCTATGAGTTCAATGTTTTTAGGTTCCACATGTAAGAGATATGATGCAGTATTTGTGTGTCTGTGACCGGCTTATTTCATCTACTATAAGATCCTTCCGTTTGATTCATGTCACAAATACCAGAATTTCTTATTTCTTAAGGTTGAATAATCTTCCATGATAAAGATATATCACATTTTCTTTATTCATTCATCTACTTATGGACACTTAGGTGTCCATTGTGTCTTTTGCCTACTGCGAATATTGCGGCAATGAATATGTCTGAGATACTGATTTCAATTCCTTTAGCTACATACTAAGCGGTGGGGTTGCTAGATCATATAGTAAATTTATTTTACACTTTTTGAGGGACCACCATACTGTTTTCCATAATGGCTGTACCAATTTACTTTCCTACCAAGAGTGTACAAGACTTTTTATTTCTCCACTTCATCATCAACACTTGTTATCTTGTGACTTTGACAACAACCTTCCTAACAGGTGTGATGTAATGTCTCATTTGCATTTCCCTAAGGATTAATGATGTTGAGGACCTTTTCATTCCTGTTGGACACTTGTATATCTTCTTTAGAAAAATGTCTATTCCGGTTCTTTGGCTGCTATTTTAGTCAGCTTATTTGGTTTTTCTCTATTGAGTTATAAAAGTTCCTTCTGTATTTTGGATATATGGTTTGTAAATATTTTCTCCCTTAGGTTGTCTTTTCTTTGGTTGATTGTTTCTTTTATTGTGCATAAACTTTTAAATTTAATTTGGTTGTACTTGTTTATATTTGCTTTTATTGCCTGTCCTTTTGGTGTCATATCCAAAAAATTATTGTCAAGACCATTGTCAAGTAGATCTCCCCCAGCCAAACTTCGTTTTTCTTCTAGTAGTTTTACAGTTTCAAGTCTTAAGTTTGTCTTTAATGTATTTTGAGTTGGTTTTTGTATATGGTATCAGATAAGGATTGAATTTCATTCTTTAATATATGAATATCCAGTTTTTCCAACATGATTTATTGAAAAGACTATCCTTTCCTCATTGTGTATTTTTAGTACCTTTGTCAAAGATCCGTTGATTATACATGCATTGGTTTCTTTCTAGGCTCCATATTCTCTGTGTTGATGTTTCTGTTTTGATGCAAGCACTATACTGTTTTGATTACTATATCTTTGTCTTTGTATTGTAATTTGAAATCAGGAACCATGATGCTCACAGCTTTGCTCTTTCTCAAGATTGATTTAGCCATTTAAGGTCTTTTTTGGTTCTATACGATTTTTCCCCCATTTCTGTGAAGAATGTCATTGGAATTTTGGTAAACATTGGATTGAATCTGTACATCACTTTGTAATATGAACAGTGTTAATTCTCCCAAATTCCATTTATTTGTGTCTTCTTTCAATGTCTTTTATCATTGTTTTATGGTTTTCAGTGTACTCACTTTTCACCTCCTTGTATTTAATTTTTATAGCTATTGTATATGGAATTTATTAAAATTTATTTCTGATACATCATTGTTAGTATATAGAAATGCTACTAATTTTTGTAGGTTAATTTTGTATCCTGTAACTTTACTGTATTTGTTTATGAGTTCTGACAGTTCTTTGGTGAAGTCTTTGAGGTTTTTTTATACATGGTATTATGACATCTGCAGAGATAATTTAACGTCTTCCTTTTCCATTTAGATGCCTTTTATTTCTTTCTGTTTCCTAATTGCTCTGGCTATTGAATAGAAGTGGTAAGAGAAGGCATCCTTGTCTTGTTCCAGTTTTAGAGGAAATGCTTCCAGCTTTTGACCTGTATGTTCACTGTAGGCTTATTAAATATGACCTTTATTGTTTTTGGGTACATTCCTTCTATACCTAATCAGCTGATTTTAATCTCAAAGAAAGATGATATTTATCAAATGCTTTCTCTGCATCTATTGAGATGATCATAATTTTTATCCTTTATTCTGTTAATGTGGTATGTCATATTTATTGATTTACTTATGTTAAATTATCCTTGCATCCCAGAAATAAATCCCACTTGAGCATGTTACATAATCCTTTTAATGCACTGCTGAATTTGGTTTGCTTGTATATTGTAGAGGATTTTTGCATCTATGTTTATCAGGGGTATCGCCCTGTAATTTTATTTCTTATAGTGTCCTTGTCTAGCTTTGGTATCAGGATAATGGTGGCCTTGTAAAATGAGTTTGGAAGCATTCCCTCCTCTTCAACTTTTTGCAAGAGTTTGAGTAGAATTGAAATTAATTCTTTAAGTGTTTGAAAAAAATCAACAGTGAAGCTGGCAGGTTTGGGTGTCTCTTTGTAGGAAGATTTTTGATTACCGATTTAATTTCCTTTCTCATTTCCATCTGTTCAGATTTTCTGTTTCTTCATAGTTCAGTCTTGGTAAGTTGTAGGTTTCTAGCATTTATCTATTCCTTCTAGGTTATACAGTTTGTTACTGTTTAATTATTCATAGTAGCTTCTTATAATCTTTTGTATTTCTGTGTTTTTATATCTATGGTTTTATTCATTTCATTTGAATCTTCTCTCTTTTTTCCTTAGTTAGGCCAACTAACGTTGTCTTAATTTTGTTTATCTTTTCAGAAAGCCAACTTTTGATCCTTTATATTGTTTATCTTGTCTCTATTTCATTTGTTTTTGCTCTGGTCTCAGCTCTTTTTCTCTTTCTTTCTCTCTCTCTCTCCCTTCCTTCCTTCCTTCCTTCCTTCCTTCCTTCCTTCCTTCCTTCCTTCCTTCCTTCTTTCTTCCTACTAACTTTGGGGTTATTTTGTTTTTCTTTTTCTAGTTGTTTTATAATTACAATTGTTATATTCTCTTAATAAATGGACCCCCTCATATTTATATAATAATGTATTAGAAAGTATTTGCCTGCATTGTGGGTGCATGGGCCATATCGTCAAGACTGGAAAATTACCCAGACATTCCAAGCTGCATAAAAACACCTTAACAAAACCTCAAAACTCAACGTGATTTAAAACTTTTGATATTACTGTATACATAAAGGAAATGTAAAATTTTGCTTTATTTGAATGGTAATTACATTTTAAATCTTGAAATCAAGCCATAACTAAACCAAATATTTGGTAAATAATTTGGGAATGTCCAGAATATTTTGTCTCAGTACTTACGCTGTTCTACTAAAGATAAATCTAAATCTAGCATAAATCATCATATTTTTTCTACCTTCTGGATGGAGTTATTAAACTTGACTTTTATATTAAAATCATTTTGAGGGGAGATCATGAGACCATTAGAAAGTGTCTTAACATACACAGATATCACACAAAGTGGTGTGATATAAAGATCTGTGTCAATAAGAAGCAAGAGTGATATCTTTCAATGGTAGAAAGTGGATGGACTTACATTGAAATTTTCGGGCTGGGCACAGGGCTCACACCTGTAATCACAACACTTTGAAAGGTGGGAAGATTGTTTCAGCTGAGGAGTTTGCAACCAGTCTGGAGAACATGATGAAACACCATCTCTACAAAAGAAACAACAACAACAAAAATTAGCCAGGTATGGTGGTGCATGCCTGTAGTTCCAGCTGCTTGGGAGGCTGAGATGGGAGGATTGCTTGAACCTGGGAGGCAGAGATTGCAGTAAATGAAGATCATGGCACTGCACCCCAGCCTAGGTGACAGAGGAAGAGCCTGTCAAGAAAAGAAAAGAGAAGAAAGAAGAGAAAGAAAGAAAGAAAAAAGGGAGCGATGAAGAAAGAGAGAGAGAAAAAGAATTTGAATTTAGTATGGTAAGTTTTCTTCTTTAAATTCATATAATTTCTTCTATAGTATGTACTGTTAAAATGCTCTTTTAATAATCAAATATTCATTAAATATAATTATGCATTAGCAACTTCATTTAGAAACTGAAACAAAACACAAATGCACATGAAAAGATCAATTCTTTTCAGAAAGAATAGAGTACAATCCTGAATTTTCAATAATTCAAAATTTTGTCATATAGAGCTTTATTGTAAATCCTGATTATGATTATGTTTGGTTTGTATTAAATAAGGTAGTAAGAATAGTGACAATCTCTTTGCCTTAGCACTATCAATTTGAGATATGTAAGAAGTCAGAATTACAAGAAACTAGAAGAAAAAGGAAGGTTCTTAAAAGATAATCCCTCTTACACACAATTTTACCTGTTACCCCAGTAAAAATGTTAAATGGAAAATTCTAGCAATAAACAATTCGTAAGTCAAATTGCATGCCATTCTGAGTAGAGTGATGAAATTTTGGGTCATCCTGTTCTGTTCCACTTGGAAAATAAATCACCCCTTTGTTCAGCATATTCAGTCTGCATATGTCACAAGCCTATTGGTCATTTAGTAGTTTTTCTGATTATCAGATCAATCATGATTTCATCACAGTGTTCGTGGGCAAGTAACCTTGATTTTATTTAATGATGCCCCAAAGAATATTGATGCTGGCATGTTGTCATAATTGTTCTTCATTATTAGTATTGTTAACTGTGCTTTATTTATAAATTAAACTTTATTATAAGTATGTATGCATAGGGAAAAAAACACAGCATACATAGAGTTCTGCACTACTCGTGGTCTCAGGCACTCACTACTGTGGGTCTTAGAACACATCCTCCGTTGCCTGGGCTTGTTGGCTCACGCCTGTAATCTCAGCACTTTGGAAGGCCAAGACGGGCAGATCACTTGAGGTCAGGAGTTCGAGAACAGCCTGGCCATATGATGAAACCCTGTCTCTACTAAAAATATAAAAATTAGCCAGTCTTGGTGGCGCATACCTGTAATCCTAACTACTCGGAAGACTGAGGCAAGAGAATTGCTTGAACACAGGAGGTGGAGGTTGCAGTGAGCTGAGACCTCACCACTGTACTCCAGCCTGGGCAACAGAGAGACTTCATCTGAAAAAAATATATATCCTTTATAGATAAGGGGAAACTGCTCTAACTTTAATGATCCATTAATGTAAAACCATTTTCTCTTTTTAAAGCTCATTTGTGTGTGTGTGTGTGTGTGTGTGTGTGTTTGTGTGTGTGTGTTTGTGTGTGTGTGTGTTTGTGTGTGTGTGTCTTTGTTCTCTGACCTTCTCCTCCACAGCCTTCTTAGGTCTCATCACTCTACTTCTTTGTTCTCTACACAATGGTCAGCTTTTGGGACTAGAATGATATGTCCCACCCACCTTGGCATGCCCTGAAGTGCCTAGCATCACATTCTGCATATACTAAAATGTGTGTCTGGATGTGTAGAATAGAAAACCAAATGTAATGGTTTCCCTTATGTCCATTTTATGTCCCCAGGAGTATAATATACTTCTATATCTAGACTATAAGTCCTGTATCTGTATAGGGATTATTAGTTTTTCAAATAACTTTCATAATTATGCTCTCATTTTCATGACAATGATATGAAATAACAAGAGAAGTGTTATTACACGGTAGGAAACGGAAGCATAAACCTTTAGATGCCATTACATGATTTGTCTTACTTCACAAAAATCAACAGATCTTAGACTAAAATACATATTCTCTCCTTTTAATCTGAGTTTGCTTCTCTTAGATACACTTGAAATACCTTTCATCATAGTGAAAATTAAGCACTTTGTTCGCAAAAAGAAACAAGAAAAAAAGAAAGATCAACCAGCTTTTAAAAAATTCATTATGACTCAAACTTAATTGACTTAAACTTTGGTTAAACAGGAAATAACTGCAAACCCATTTGAACAAGTCAGCAGTGTTCAAAATATTCAACACATATTTGATGAGTATTGAACACTTTGCTAGACCAAGTGATAAACTGGTAAATATAACTGAAACCCCATACAGGAAGACCCCTGCCATTTGTTCGTCATTGATTAAATGTAACTACCTATAGTGCTACCTTACTAAAAATACTATTTTCGTCACTTGCCTTTGCTTGGCTGCATGGCAACCAAATGACCAAAGTAATGCCAACCACGTCGATTCTTCCAGGGGCCTGTGACATCAGCGCTGTTGGAGGAGTTCAGTGCTAATAGATTTGGCTCATGGTTTTAGTTGTTTGATTTCAGTCTGGAAAAAGAGAGGACGGCATAGCAAAAAGAAACCCTTACCAAGCTTCAGGGAAGCATACTAGAAAGAAAGGATTTATTTTCTTTTTTCATATTTTTTTCTACTGTTTTATGCCTAACCAAAATAAAATGTGAATTTATTAAATCACAGATCCCAAGGCCAAAATAATGGTCAAGTACAACAAAGGAAGCAGGAGAAAAAGGAGAAAGCCTGAAATATATCAAAGTAAAAATGAAGCTAAGTGAGATGTATATAGGTATTGCTTACTAAACAACAACATAATGGGATATCTTAAAAACAACAAAAAAGAAAATACAAAAAAAAAAAAACCCACACAAAACAAACAAGCAAACAATAATAGCATAACTTAGAGTAGGACTCTCTGAGGTGTTTGAACAACACCATTTTTTGTAGAAGGAAGAGATAGAGCTCCAGTTCTGATAAGGCTTCATAAAGAATGGGCCGGATCAGAAAGGACGTAATAAGTGGCTTAGTAGCAGGTAGATGTGATTGTATGACTAATCATAGCAAGAGCTGTTTCTTAAAATCCAGGGCTGCAAGCCCCACACTTGTTTTCAGGAAGACAGAGAACCTGTGGACAGTGAGGCTGTAGTAGCGGCAGGTGCCTTGAACATGAAGGCCGAGCTGCCACATTGCTCCCTGGAAATTCACAAACAATGCTACCTAAATTTCTTATTCCCAAAATAGAAATAGGTGGGTCCAAGGACAGTTCCTCTAACACTGTGCTCCAACTATTTTAACCTAAGACTCTTCATATCAGTTGCTATAATTGTCATCTTGAAACAGGACATGCATTTCTTGCTATATATAGATAGAAGGAATGTATATTTGGATATCAGTGTCACTTTCCTTGGAACAACAGTAGTATTCGACTAGTCCTTCACTGTCAAGCCTGACCCCTCCCTGAAACTCACCCACCAGACAAAACTAGAGACACTGTTAGAAAAGCTAGGACTAGTTTTATCTCCCCTTTAACAAAATCCACAGGAAAGCCAACTTCCAAAAGAGGCAAATATGGAGGCAATTAGTAGCATTATGAACGCATCATTCTTTCAAATATATGAGTTACTCAAAATATGTCTGATTGTGTGTGTATAAATGACAAACTACCTGAGGAACAGGCGTCATTAAAATAGTGGTGCTGCGGTCATTGCATCGTCATCATCACTCCCGTACTACGGATATCATTTTATGCATTATTTTAAATGTATGGCATAGGTAGATCTGTAACAACTATTATATAAATGGGTAAAACAGGCATACATTAATTGGTTTAAAAGCAGAAAAGTCGGCCTGGCGCGGTGGCTCAAGCCTGTAATCCCAGCACTTTGGGAGGCCGAGGCAGGTGGATCACGAGGTCAAGAGATCCAGACCAACCTGGTCAACATGGTGAAACCCCGTCTCTACTAAAAATACAAAAATTAGCTGGGCATGGTGGCGCGTGCCTGTAGTCCCAGCTACTCAGGAGGCTGAGGCAGGAGAATTGCCTGAACCCAGGAGGCGGAGGTTGCGGTGAGCCGAGATCGCGCCATTGCACTCCAGCCTGGGTGAAAAGAGCGAAACTCCGTCTCAAAAAAGAAAAAAAAAGAAAGAAATGAAAATGAATATAAAATTTGAAATCAGTTTATAATGTAAATCAGAAAGAGGTCACTGAGACCCACGAGAAGAGTTATTTTAGTGGGGTGAAGGGGATAGAGGCCAGATGGCTTTCTGAGTGCTGACGGTGACCTGGGTTACTTCAAGGCTAGCTATGTCAAAACAAATTTAAGGCAGACTATTTTTATTGGGAAATCAGTAACACGATAAACTGGTTTTTTTGTTTGTTTGTTTTTTCTTTTTTTAAAAAGAAAGCAAACAACCTTCCTCAATTAAAATTCTGATTTTTTTTTTGCTTGTTTTATTAATACATTTGCTACTCACTTTTTTAGACTATACGTGCTCAATAACTTGACCTAATGATTCTTGATCAGATTAGATGTCACTGACTGCCCTATCTCCAACTGTATATTAAACTAGCAAATATTAAACAAAAATCAAAGACAGCAATTAGTATGACAAGAAGATTGTATTTAATGAAATTTGACCTGAATCTTAAAGATGGCCAAAGAGAAATAGTGTGTATTAAAATATGTCAAAAGTGAATTAGGGTCTGCCAAAGCAAAGACTTACAGATTTGTCTCTTGACCAAACATCTTTAAAATACGTGCTAATTCTAAGCGGTTTTGTTTTGTTCTATCAGTAGGAACACTCCCTGCAGCTGAATTGGCAGATCCTTTGTTTTCATAAGAGTTCTTTGAACCAATCAGGACACAGATAATCTTATTATACCTCTGTGGGCTTGTGTTTCTTTTGATGAGAGTCTAGAGAAGTCACGGGTAATACTTTACCATGTGCCAGAGACAGCTTATGTTTCAGTTGTACAAGGTCAGATCTTAATTTAACCACCAACTGGATACTTAATTTTAGATACACAGAGGAACACATTGGCTCCAGGGCACTTCCTCTGATTTAGGAAGGTAAGTCCCTGGATAAGAATGACAAGATGATCATTCCAAAAGGTGAGATTATGAAATATTTGATCTTTAGCTCACCAACCAGCTTATTGAATATTGTTCAGTATTGGAAATATTTTAAACAGATGGAAGTGCAGATGGTAGTAGCTACTCATTACTTTCTTTCTGGTTGATCACCTATGAGCTTACCTGTCTAGGGCCTTTTTAATTAGAGAATAAAGCTAGAATTTGTTTGTTTATAGACCACCAACTAAATTGCATAATTACTAAGCATAAAAAATTATATCATGAGAAAAACAGATTAAGAATATCCTTATAGAACCTGTCAATATATTTACTATAGAATCCTCAGAAGGATTTCAGCTGACTTCTTGGTTTCTGATTAAAAACAATTAAATAATTTTTGTGAATAAATAGAGTAAATCTCTTTTAAGGCTTTTTCATCACCTGTTGAAAAAGATGAATGCTTTCTGGCCAGATTGAAAAATTTCTTTAAATTAGTTAGATTAAAAAATAATAAACTGAATAGAATTGGAAATTTACTCCTGAAAATTATATCAGAAAACCTAAAGGTTGGAAAGTCCTTAAAATTTATGGGATATCATCACTCATATTGTTCTTAAATGTGCAGTTAACTTCTAAGGAGCCACCTGTATCTTAAATGATTTGACTTTCATGAAGTAGAGCAGTGAAGTAGACAAGAAAAATCTTATTGCTGCTTTGTGCTGAGAGCATCAAGTTATTGTGATAAAAATTATAATTTTACACTTCAGTTATGTTAATGGGAATATTTTATTTTCAAATAAAAATTTTTCTACAAGTTTTATATTTTCTCTGGAGTTTTTGGATGAATTTGCTAAGTGTTTGCTTAAACTTTTTGAGAAAACTTTTTCTCAGGCTTATGAATTTTTAGGTTACAAAATAGGATCCTCTTTTCATTAAATTCCTTCAGAGTAGCTGAGTCATCGTTAGAGTATATTGGTTAAGCCTGTGTTGCCTCTATTGTCAGATGACTGGGCTATATCCCAGTCTCCACTGCTCACTAGATGTGTGGGTTTAGGTAAATTCCCTAAGTGTTTTGTACTTCAGTTTTCTCATCTGTAAAGTGGGGGAGAATTATGTCATAGACATTAAATGACATCCATTTAATGTACTTAATGTAATGCCTGTCACAGGTAAACACCCAATAGATGTTAGTTATAATAATTATTAAACTCAATATAAAAATATTTATTAAAGACCTGCTATGTACTTGACTGTGTGCTAAACCTTAAAGAGAAATTGCTATTATTTCTGGAGAAAAATCTAAAATATATTATTTAAAGGCAGAAAACTCCCTGAGGGCATGGATCACATATATTTGTGTCTAGCCCGGTGCCTAGAACATAGCAGACATTGAATGTATATTTTTTGCATGGACAAATAGGAGAGTCTGAGCATCCTTAGGAAAAAAATAATCACTAACGATTGGTGGGTTAATTTTTCTCCTTTGTCTTTTTGATTAGCAGAGCAGAGGAACGTAGTATCGTAGATACATGCATTTGTATTTTACCAAGGTATCTGACAATATTCCTTGATGATGGTCTTGTTATCAAAAAGGAAACATTAATACTAGGTGGTGGTGTCTTTAAAAGGATTTGTAAGTGGATAGACGGCTTTTCTGGGAGGGTGCTAAATAATAGATCAACGTCAACATAGAGGCTTCTGTCCTGTGCCAATTTCTTTTCAACATTTGTCTTTATCAGTGGAGTTTAAGGACATATAGAAGGCATGCTTATTAAGTCAGCAAATAAAACAATACTTGGAGAGGTAGAAAATGCATTCAATTTTAGCAGAAGGAAATAAAGGCCAAATTGAAAAAGATAAAATGTAATAAGAATAAATAGAGTCCTGCATAAAATCGCACAGAAAACAGTGTGGGGAAAACATACGATTTGTAGAATTCTTTAGATACTGGGGTCTAAATCAAGTGTGTAACATGATAGCCTAAATATTATTATCTGAGCTTGAGCTAAATTAACAGATTTATAGTGTTTGAGAAAAGGGAAGTGGTCACATACACTTAAACTTGTGTTGGTCTGACTGTAGCTGTTGTGCTATATTCAGAGCCTGTGGTTCGGTGTCACTTTTAAAAAGAGATGGATGAACCAATGTGTTTACAGGAAAGCAATCAAGACGGTGCAGGAGAAACCATGTTATGGGCAGAACAGTCGTACAGCCTTAGAAAGAAAGGCTCAGTGGAGACCTGACAGCCTTCCTGGGGGATATTTACAGGGCTCCTGTGTTGCAGACGAACAATACTTTCTCAGTGCAGCTCTGAGAAAGAGAACTAGAAACTGTTAGAAGAGAATTAGAAACATTATCTTCAGATAATATTTTGAAGGGGTGGATTCAACTTCACTGGTTTTTCTAATTGTTAAAGCTGGCTAGGCTGGGTGCAGTGGCTCATGCCTATAATCCCAGCACTTTCGGAGGCTGATGGGGGAAGATGACCTGAGGTCAGGAGTTCAAGACCAGCCTGACCAACATGGTGAAACCCCATCTCTACTAAAAATACAAAAATTAGCTGGGCATAATGGCGGGCGCCTGTAATCCCAGCTACTCAGGAGGCTGGGTAGGAGTATCGCTAGAACCTGGGAGGCAGAGGTTTCAGTGAGCTGAGATTGCACCATTGCTTCCAGCCTGGGCTACAGAGGGAGACTGTCTAAAAAAAACACCAAACAAACAAACAACCTAGCTAAGGAGAAGCACCGTGGAGATAGCAAGCTCCCTGACACTTTGATGTTCAAGCTGAGGCTACCAATTACTTGCTGGGCATGTTGTAAATAAGATTTACAGGTAGGGCTATACCTGATGAAATTTGGTGATTCTAGGGAAAAGGAGGGAGAAGAAAATAAAACGGGGGTATCAGATTGACTGTTCAAGGGTGAGGAACGAAACTAAACTTTAAAAAAATCCTAGCATCATACTTTTTCATTCCACAGGAGTTCAATCACGAGTAGTAACAGGCAATGTTTACTATTTGTGACACACCAGACACAGTTAACCAGGCAGCTAATGCAGGCAGGTCAGGGTTTGAACAAAGATTCAACCATTATGATCAGCTGCTTCCAACAGAAGGAACTCAATGGCCTGTATATGATTTCAAACAAGATATGAAAAAATGCAGTGACTCATTATTATTTGAATCCATTTTGAAGGGGAAAACATTTGACTTGAAGCACCAGACAGGATTGTTTGCCATGTTGAACAAAATACATTATGCCAGGAATGAATTTTTTAGACAATATATGTATATGTATATGAATACTTATATGTATATGCATAAGAATAATATTTTTTTAAATGCTCAACACTCCTAATCATTAGAAAAATGCAAATCAAAACCACAATGAGATACCATCTCACACACCAGTCAGAATGGCTATTATGAAAACGTCAAAAAATAACAGATGCTGGTGAGGTTATGGAGAAAAGGAAATGCTTATCCAATGCTGGTGGGAATGTAAATTAGTTCAGCCACTATGGAAAACAGTTTGGTGATTTCTCACATAACTTAAAGCAGAATTACCATTCAATCCAGCAATCTCTTTATTGGATAGATACCCAAAGGAATATAAATCATTGTACCATAAAGATACATGCACGCGTATGTTCATTGCAGCATTGTTCACAACAGCAAAGACATGGGATCAACCTAAATGCACAATGACAGTAGACTGGACAAAGATAATGTTGTGCATATACACCACGGAATACTAGCCAGCCATAAAAAAGAATGAGATCATGTCCTTTGCAGCAACATGGATGGAACTGTAGGCCATTATCCTAAGAAAATTAACACAGGAACAGAAAACCAAATATCCCATGTTCTCACTTATAAGGGGGAGCTAAACTTTGAGTACATATGAACACAAAGAAGGGAACAACAGATACCAGGACCTACTTGAGGGTCGAGGGTAGGAGGAGGGCAAGGAGGGAAAAACTACCTATGAGGTACGATGCTTATTACCTGGATGACAAAATACTCTGTACATCAAATCCTTGCAATATGCAATTTACCTATATAACAAACCTAAGATAAAACTTAAAATGAAAGTTAAAAAATAATACTTTTTAAAAGTCTAGAGATATTATTATTATTATTATTGAGATGGAGACTCACCTGCCACCAAGCTGGAGTGCAATGGTGCGATCTCGGCTCACTGCAACCTCCCTCTCCCTGGTTCAAGTGATTCTCCTGACTCAGCCTCCCAAGTAGCTGGGATTACAGGCACGCACCACCATGCCCAACCAATTTTTTATTTTTAGTAGCAACGAGGTTTCACCATGTTGGCCAAGATGGTCTCGATCTCCTGACCTCGTGATCCACCCGCCTTGGCCTCCCAAAGTGCTGGGATTACAGGTGTGAGACACCGTGCCCAGCCGAGATATCATTCTTATTGTTACTACAGCTAATTAATGTAGTCAACATATTCTTTACTCACACTACAACTCAATTGTGCAAACCAAAAGTAGCTTTTTTATTGTCTGTAACTGGCCAAACCTTTCTTAGGAGCTGCCATTGACTAATAAATGGAAAATAAACTTTTGGTTTATGCAGACAGACACAGTAACTTACGTAATGAAGCCTCTGCCTGGGTGATACAGATAATGAATTGCTCTTTCAAATTTCTGCTCCTTCCCAAGCCAAGAAACTCTCCCTGCCAAGTTCTACTTGCTTTCCTGTACATGTGGGCAATCTTCTGTCTTCTTGAGATCACCAAGGTTCCTGGCCTGCTCAGCCCTGAGAGGTAGATGCCAAGCTAATTTTCCTGAGAGGGCTTTGTAAGCTTTGCCTCTGTAAAGTCCATCTTAGTTCCCTTTTTTTGTTGTTATTGGTGGTGAAAACTTTAAAATCTATGCCCTTAACAAATTTCAAGTATTCGATACAATATTGTTAACTACAGTTCCATTGACATACATTAGATTTCCAGAATTTATTCATCCTGGTTAACTGAAACTTGTACCCCTTGGCCAGCATCTCCTGGCCCCTGGCAACCAACATTCTACTCTTTTTTTCTATGACTTCAACTTTTTAGATTCCCAAGATAAATATCTCGATATTTGTCTTTCTGTACCTGGTTTATTTCATTTAGCATAGTGTCCTCTGGATTGATCCGTGTTGTCACAAATGTCAAGATTCGCTTCTTTTTTAAGGCTAAGAGTCCATTGTAAATACACAGCATATTTTCTTCATTTATTTATCTGTCAATAGACATTTAGGTTGTTCCTCTATCTTGGCTACTGTAAATAACGCTGCAACTAACATGGAACTGCATATATCTCTGTGAAACAGTGATTTCAATCCCTTTGGATATGCACCCAGAAGTGAGATTGCTGGATCATAAGGTAGTTCTATTTTTAAATTTTTGAGAAACCTTCATATTGTTTATTACAACGGCTGTACCCCAGGAAAAGATAAACTATGTGAGAGAATGGATAATTTACTTAGCTTGATTTGTGGTGAATATTTCACAATGTATACATGTCAAATCATCAAGTTGTACATAGTAAATATATATAATTTTTAATTGTCAACTCTATTTCAATAAAGTTGGGAGAAAAATCCATCTTAGTCTCTTAAAAGTGGTTAGTCATATTTGGTTAAATAAACATCACACTTAAACTGACACTTTACATAGAACATTAAATATTCTTTCAAATATATGAAAATTTTTTTTGAGACGGAGTATCTCTTTGTTGCCAGACTGGAGTGCAGTGGTGCAATCTCAGCTCACTGCAATCTCTGCCTCCTAGACTCAAGCAATTCCCCTGACCCAGACCCCTGAGTAGCTGAGACTACAGGCGCGCACCACCAAGCCTGGGAATTTTTTTGTATTTTAGTACAGATGGGGTTTCACCATGTTGGCCAGGATGGTCTCCGTCTCCTGCCTTGGCCTCCCAAAGTGCTGGGATTACAGGCGTGAGCCACCACGCCCAGCCAAGTACATGAATTTTAATAACTGGATAGTATTACATTTTTTATGTGTATGATAATGTCTTAGACAAATTTCCCATTCTGGGACATTTATGTTGTTTCTAATATTTTGGCAATTTAAACACAGATGAGATAAGCATTCTCACAGATACATCGTTTTTTACATCTCTGATTATTTCTTTTATTTACTTACTTAGTTTTTGAGACAGAGTCTTGATTAATCACCCAGGCTGGAGTGCAGTGGCGTGAATTTGGCTCACTGCAGCCTCGACCTTCTAGGTTCATGTGATCCTCTTGCCTCAGCCCCCCAAGTAGCTGGTACTATAGGTGCATCCCACCACATCTGATTAATTTTTGTATTTTTTGTAGAGATGAGGTTTCACCATGTTCCCAGGATGGTCTCAAACTCCTGAGCTCAGGCAATCTACCCATCTCAGCCTTCCAAAGTGCTGGGATTACAGGCGAGAGCCACCAAGCCTGGCTTTGTGATTACTTCTATAAGACAGATCACTAGATGTAGAATTACAGACAAAGGATAGGGATTTTAAAATCTTTTTATCATACTAACTTGTGATCAGGACAAGTATATTAGTAAGTTGTATCTTCATGGGTCTATCTTACTCTAGTCTGTTATTCTATAAGTTTATATTCCCCTAGACACACACAAGTTTGTGAGTCTAAACTCCTTTCTAAACTGTTGTGAGCGTAGTCCTCAAAAGCTAACATGAATCTTCCCAAAGTTCTAATTAAATCTGTTGGAGACCAATAATTAAATCTGTTGGAGGCCAAAAGTAAAAATTTCTTTTTTCTCTGTTTTTTTCTTATTGCTTTTATTTTATTTTTACTAGTCCTAATACCAATTTCATTAAAAGTCTTTACTCTTGTAATATGAAACTAGAGATAAGCAAAACTAGTGAACAGGTTCTATCATTAGTATATTTACATAGAAAATAAGCATCAATCAGTGAAGCCACAAAATTTGAAGAGAATTCAGCAAAAATATATCTATGACCTATAGAGGAAGCACAAGGCTAATTTTAAGAGTTGTGTTTATTTAATCATACAGTTATTAGTTTATTTAGTAAACACTGAATTTTTAGCACATGCCAGATATCATGTTTAGTTTCTACAGACCATTTTGCCTTTTATATCTTTTTCTAAAAAGGTGCGTTGTGTTTCTTTGAAGTAACGTAAAAGTAGCATTTGTTTTTTGGACTAAGATTGTTCATCTGTGTGTGTGCATGTTTTCAGTTTCTCAAAAGAACATACTGTGCTGTTAAGAAAGATTCTATTTAAACTGATCTAGTTCCCCCCATCATGCCTGGGATTTCTCTCTAGTAGAAAAGGCAAATACCATAAAGAGGGAATTGCTGTAACTTATTGCTTGTAAGTAAAAGTTACCTGTGACTGTGGGATAAAACCTAATTCTGACAGAGTTACACTCTTCTCTGAAATTTCTGGGGGACTAGTTGATTCTGTTGTTTAAATCATCCTAATGAATCCATTCATATGATTTGCCACTTTGCGCTATGCAATTCTTAAAAAATAAGTGTTCAGCCACCAAATAAAAAACAAAGTTGTAGCAGAATTTTGTTTTGTTTACTGATTTCTTCACATCTTTAAAAGTATGCATATGTGATCAAAGTATATCAAAATGAGAATTAGCATTGTTTTGTATATGACAACTGTATTTTTTTGACAGTACCAAAAAAAAAATACAAAAAAAAACCACAAGAAAATGTCTTTTAACTTTTGCCATTCCTCTGATAGGATAAATCCTGATGATTCTCTCAGGGACCTCCAGTAGATAAGCTCAACACTCAAGAACCATTGCAGCTTCAAGGTAAAAGAAGAATTCCCAGGGCATCAGTGTCCCCCATTCCACACAGCAGAAACTTGCATCTCCTTTAGAACCCCAGGGTTTCTATTTGGGCTGGCCTTGGACAAAATCATAAAGAAAACCAAATTTTACTGAATGCCCTTTTCTTGTCCCTTCTTATCACCTCCCACTAGAACCTAGCCTTACACTTTTTGCCATGTTCCCAGCCTCATGGCACTCCAGTAACTATCGCAAGAGATCTTGGTTCTAAACTAGGAGCCAGTATATTGCTATCTAAATTTTAAAAGGGACGCTGGAAGATGAAACAATAAGCCCTAAAGGACAGAATCTCTTGCTGATGCAATAGAATGTCACTGATGTGACAGGTGCTGGGGGCAGTGTGTTATTTATGGACACGGAGCCCTTCCTTGCACCATGGAAGCAACTGTCCACTCTGCATACTCTCAAGGCCAGCCTTGCTTAGGACTCCTAGAGATGGTTTTAATTTTGTGATGCCCAAGACAGAGTGTGAGGGTAGATGGGGAAAGCAGATCTGTATGTAAGCAGGAGTAAACCAGCTAAACAATTCACGAGAGGAATTGTTAGGGGAAAGGAAGAACCTTGGTTCTGTGCTGTGGGAGCTACTGTATTTCCAAGGAAGCTCTGAGGGGTGTCAAAAATTTATCAACTACCTTTACAGGAAGGCATTAGCTCAGATCATGGTTTGGAGGCAGTTTAGCAAAACCGAGGCAAAGAGGTATCGTATGCTCATGTTCATTCCTGCATCATACCTTGCAACGTTACCAACCTCCTGACCGCTTCAGTCAGGCACAGACTGATACGTTGATTCTGTGGTTTGGACCATGATGTTTAGACTCCAAGGCAAAGTACAGAATGAAGGTAAGCTTAGGACATCTCAGACCACCCGAAGTAACATAAAGCCTTACTGCATGAAGTCAAAGAGAAAGATTTATGTGTCCCTGGAACTATTTTTTATTTTTGGAAGTGATTGTCATCAAAAGCTGGCTGTTAAAAGCAAGATCACGGTGTTTTCTTTTAAAGGCAACAGACTGTGAGATATTTTCCTCTAATTTCTGAAAGACCTTAAAAGTGAAGGTATGCCTGCCTGGTCCAGAGTCTACTTATTAGTTCTAGGACATTTGCTGGGTCTTTTAACCTCTTGAATCTATAATACCTGTAATATAGAATTGGAATAAGGATTTAAAACAAGGTAATATATACAAAATGTTTTACACAGTGCTTGAAACTAAGTAAGCACTTGATAACTCATGGTTATTATTACTATTGCCAAATGTGTTAAAAATTTTACATGATAACCAAACTTTCCCTTTTCTCATTATCTGAATTAAGGATTTAACTTAGCCTATCTGTAAAATAAACTAACACTTATTGATAACTGAGGAACATATGTGGCATTTAGCATTTAGGGATCCTTAATTCAGTGGTTGTTTACCAGGAGAACATGAAAAAAATCTCTGAGATTACATAAGTTCCCTAAAATTGCATGCAAAATTTGGAGAGGATGGGTTTCCCTCTGAAGGGAGAATCCATAGCTTTCATCAAATATTTTCATGACCCTAGACAAGGTTAACCAGTACTTTAAATGAAGAGGCTGATTGTAAAATATGATTGCATCAGTTACTTTGTAAATCAGCTACTTATGGAGAACAAATGATTTCCCTAGTGGTCTTCCCTGGAAGAAGACTGAATGTTAAATGGCAAATTATTATAAGAGTTAATTTCTCTAGGCTGGGTGTGGTGGTTCATGCCTGTAATCCTAGCACTTTTGGAGGCTGACGCGGGTGAATCACCTGAGATCAGGAGTTCGAGACCAGCCTGCCCAACATGGTGAAACCCTGTCGCTACTGAAAATACAAAAATCAGCAGGGCATAGTGGCAGATGACTATAATCCCAGCTACTCAGAAGGCTAAGACAGGAGAATTGCTTGAATCTGTTGGGGTGAAGGTTGCAGTGAGCCGAGATTGTGACATTTCACCCCAGCCTGGGCAAAAAAGCAAAACCCCATCTCAAAAAAAAAAAAAAGAGTCAATTTCTCCAGACTGAGAAGTGGGACACCCATACATAGATCTTAAAGATGTCAGAATATTGTCTGGCCTTTCCTCATGCTTCTGAGTGGTGCTTTATATAAACGATTTCCTATAGACTGTTGCTGGCCCTCAGGTGGGATGAGTCCTAGACACCTTAGATGTGAGGTTTGGATAAATCAGTTACTCTCCTCTTGGCTTTATCATTGTGTCTTGATGTCTTCAGGTCCATTCCAGTAATGCTCCTGTGACTGACTGACTGGCACCTTAGTACTCCTGCATGCAGATCTTCACTTCATCCCAAGCTTTCAGGAAAAGGCTGGAGACACCTGGGCTGAATTGGAGTTGTTCTGCATAGTAAGAGTGTTCCCATCATTTTCACCCTACCCTCATTAGAGATACAAAACAGTTAAGAACCTAGGTAACTTCCTTTTTGATAGTAGTTAAAAGTTAAAGAAAAAAAACATTAAAATAAAAAACTTTACACAGACCAGCTCAGTTCTCTGTGAAGCCTGTGCTATCTCATACACTGAAAGCCCAGATTTCCGTCAGGGTTAGATTTAATCTGGTGATTTAAACAGGTGAAAGGCTCCATATCCTGTTACTAATCCCAGAGCCATACAATCCCCATCACCCCAGTAATATCACTGAGAAAGTCAGCAGGCAAGGCCACGGGTTGAACTTTGTCATCTACTGGTGCTGGCTGATGAACTTGGTACTTGTCTGCTAGTAATGACTCAACAACTTTTATTCCAGTGACCACTGAGAGCAGCTGTTTGTTTGCTGTAGTTGACAAGGAGTCGGAACAGAGGGAAGAGATAGAAAGAAAAACGAAAAGAGATTTTGCTTCCCCTCAGAAAACTAATGGTCCAAGTGAAAACACAAGCACAAGTATGTAAAGAACTTGTAAAGCAAATACAGAATGAGTTGAGTATAAACCCAGACATTGGAAAAACATTACATAAGAGGAGATATTCACAGATGAAGATGGCTGGAGCGGAACTGAAGAGTTACACAAGGGTTTCCATAGGAGGAAAGTCTTGTGCCAGCCTTGATACAGTGCAAGCCATGGGTGGGGGGCAGCTGGGAGGGCCTCATGAATGAAGAGGAATATAATATAAAAGAACAAAAGAGAGACAAATGAAACCAGGTACAGAGTGAACAATCAAATTTGTTTAGTTGATAAACACAACAACTCCATATCCAAAGGAAACAGTCAGTTCTGAGAACAAAGAAGAGCCTGGATTATGTTTCAGTGCTCACTTAGTAATAATTAATTAATTAATTCAACACATATTTAGAGAGCATGAACCAGGAGATGATCCTTCTCTTGGCACGGAGGGCACAGACTAATTACAGACTAATTCCCTGCTTTTACGTTCTAAGGAGAGGAGACAGACAAGGACCCAATGAACAGGAAATGAAAAGCAAAATACCATTTACATCTACTTGGTGAATAAGATCCCCAGGGTGCTTTTTAAGGAGACTGAGATACCACAGTGTGACGGAACATTCTTGGTGGAGCATGGTGACTATCTCGTGTGTGATCTCTGAACACTGGCACTATTCTATACCTTTCGTTCTGAGGTGATATTAAGGCCATTGCTATAGAACAATGAACAACTAAATCATAATATTGCTGTTGAGTTCATGCGCAGTCTGTCCACAGGTTAGAGGCCTTGGCTGTTAGCGGGTATAAAGTTTGAGATTACCCTGCCTTGGAGAAGAATGAGAAGAGGTAGAGCATGTGCCAGCTGTGTTTTGGAAATCGCCTGAAGAACACTCTTTCGTTCTCTCTCCTTGAGAAGACATACAATAAAATACAATTTCATATAGAGACTATAAAAGGCTTGGAAAGCACCATCAATCAAAGATAATTTCCTATTTGCCGGTCAACTCAGTTATAGAAATATTTTTATTTCTATATTTACTAAATTTACTCTCTAAATAAGATAAAGCAATTGATTCAATAGTAAAGAGTAAAATAGTAAATTCATTCGAATAGTAAATAGTAAATTCAAATAGTAAAGAGAAAAATAGTAAATTCATTCTTCTAATTTGATATTTGAGAGAAAGAAGCAAATGAAGAATAATCTACATTTTTCTGTAGATTTCAGGGAGATGGGCCAGTCAAGAGCAGTGGCTTATAATAGAACTGTATAAGGGAGTGAATGGGGATTCTATAGGAGGGTGGTTTCTGGTCTATGGATAGAGTTTAAATGGTCCTTATCACAATGTTCAAATGATGCTCTGAGACCAGTCAGGCCTTGCTGGTTTATAAGGCATGTAAAAGGATGACTGTTCTCCATTACAGCCACTATCCATCTTATCCTGATTGGGTCAATTTGTTAGCTTTTAATATGCTATGTACACATTCTCTGAGAAAACTGGTGGACCGAAATTGGCATCAATCAAAAACTCAGGAAAAAGTGAATTCTTGGGGCCGGGCACAGTGGCTCAAGCCTGTAATCCCAGCACTTTGGGAGGCTGAGGCGGGTGGATCACGAGGTCAAGAGATCGAGACCATCCTGGTTGACATGGTGAAACCCCATCTCTACTAAAAATACAAAAAATTAGCTGGGCATGGTGGCGCATGCCTGTAATCCCAGCTACTCAGGAAGCTGAGGCAGGAGAATTTCCTGAACCCAAGAGGCGGAGGTTGCAGTGAGCCGAGATCGTGCCATTGCACTCCAGCCTGGGTAACAAGAGCGAAACTCCGTCTCAAAAAAAAAAAAAAAAAAAAAAAAAAAAAAGTGAATTCTTATAAGCCCAACTGCAGTCTTTACTGAAAAAAAAAAAAAGTTAGAAAGTGCAAATGTTCAAAGGCAGGTTATTAAAGGTTTCAACAGTTAGAATATTTAAGTTAATAAAGTGGACTTCACATGTAATATGAATTAAAATGTTACCTGCATTTGTATTTGTTAACTAGGGAAAGGAGAATGAATTTTAGTTTTTCACTATGCATTTTTCATGTTAACTCTGTGGTGTTTTGGGTCATTTGTTAAGAACTTGTCTCTTTCAAAATTATACACAGGAATGGATACTAATGACGACCCCGATGAAGACCATCTTACAAGTTACGATATTCAGCTAAGTATTCAAGAATCCATTGAAGCCAGCAAGACTGTACTTTATCCTGAAAGGTAGTATTCAAATCAACTATCCTCAGCAAACTTTATTTATGGCATTCATTTTGTTGTAAGATAAACACCATTTCCTAATTCCTCCTCTAGGAAATTGACCTTTCCTTTCTGATAGGGAATCTAGCAGCTTTCCAAGGGCCACTGTGCAAAAGTTTTAGCAATCTGATCTTCTACAAATTCTCACCTCCTGTGGAAACAGGAAAAACTGCATGTGGAAAATTCCTAGATGAATTTGGTGGTACAGAATTGCCTATTTTCTAAATTAATATGGATTCAAAAAAGGCAAAGAGTAGTTTGAACATACTTGCAAGTACAGTTTATACAACCTATATATAGACAGGTTGGTATACAGAGGTCTGTATTCTAGAGCTCATTCTGCTACTGATTCAGCTAACCCTTTATAAGTAACATACTCCATTTTTATATGTTTAAAATATGAAGAATAATGCTAAGCCACCTAGCCTATTAGTTAATGAATGAGAGAAGAGTTGTGGGCCTTTATTTTATATGACAAAGTAATATACAAACTACCACCTATTTGATTACTATCCAAATGATAAGAATTAATAAATTAAAATATACATAAAATTGATGCATTATGTAGGTTGGAGTTACTGAGTCTAAAACTACAAAAGTAAATTTCTTTTTTAAAAAACATGCATTATATGTCTGACAGAAATAAACTAGTTTACTTTTACTTTTTGTTATAGTATTTAAAATCTTGTATTCTGGAATTTAGTAGTACTTTTGAATAGATCCCGTGTTCGAAAATTGTTGCTTTTGAGCTTTTAAAAAATAAACGTAGTACATTTAAATTTCTGGCCTGAAATTTCTCCCTTATCTCCAACAAGCTTTAGACGTTTAGAGCTTCCTGGAAGGCATTCACAATCCTGGTACACTAGCAGATGTTTCTGCTTAACAGAGTTAAGTAAATTTGTTATGGAATTCCTTCTTTCCACTTAATATGTACACACACTGGAAAACTTTCATGAGGGTTTAAATCATGACCTGCTGGGCCAGTGATTGGGGGTTTAGTAAATGCCCTGCCTGTTTTCACTTGCGGTACAGTTGATTTAAAACTCTAAAACTCTTATATGTAGTTTAGACCAAAAGCTCCCAAGTAAGTATCTTATTAGCAATTATTAAGTCCAAAGCAATAAACATTTTTTGAGCATAGAGTTTTTAAAATTAGAAAAAGCCCTAGAAATCTTTCTATTAGGTCTACCATTTTGCAGATGAAGAACCCACACCCAGAAAGGCTAATTGGCCTCCCCAGAATCACACAATCAGGCTATGATCTGAACCTAGCTCTTCTGACTCTGACTCCAATTGTTTACTCCATTTTTATTGCTTTGAGATACCTCAGAGATAGCATCGTAATCTTGTACTTTGCCATCTTCACTAATATGCTTAGATCAATGCATCATAAATAAACTCTGTATCTGACTTCCGTACATTTACTTTTTTAAGTAGATAAAATCAGTTGTATGCATCTCCTTTGGATCTTGATTACGAAGTTTAAAAATTCAATATAAATTAAAATGTTTGGTTCCTTGAAATATATTACAAGTATAAATATGATTTTTCTTTATTGAATAGATTTGTACCCCTAAGCAGTCAAAACAGAAAACTTGTGGAGGCCATAAAACAAGGTAAATGGATGTATCTACAGTGGGATGGATTGGAGATTCCACCTTGCAAAAACAGAGATTAGTTATCAGTCCATGTGTTTAATTTAGGTCACATTCTTGAGCTCCAGGAGTATGTAAAATATAAATATGCAATGGATGAAGCTGATGAAAAAGGATGGTTTCCATTGCATGAAGCTGTTGTTCAACCCATTCAACAAATACTTGAGATTGTTCTGGATGGTAAGAGAATATAAAACTTGTTTGACCAAACCAGAGCAAGAATGTTGGTATGTTGATGTTATAAGTGTTTTTCATGAACATAACTAGCAGAAAGAAAAAACAGATTAAAATATTATTTGGAATTTGAAAAAGGCAGCATCTATGTTTTAAACTCAGAGTACAAAAATTAGCCCTTTTTTGACATTCAGGGTTTACCTTTTGCATCCTTTTACCTATGAATGAGACACAGGTTGGTGAAAAGATGTGGTTATCACATAAAGGTGATAAAAGTTTATATATATCATGAATTAATTGAGTCATATATAAAACTCTTCTTTGGAAGTCAATTTAAAATTTTTCATTTTGAACTACCTCTTAACAGTTTCCAAACGATTCTTAAATAGGGCAGCAAGGAGTACTGACAATACTTGTCTTTATGTTACATTGATGTTTTCATAATGTAAGCATTAGAAAATATTATGGTAAATCAAGCTAGTGTTAAATATTAACATAACTTTTATGTTCTAACATAGTGTTTTCATATCTCAGCATCTTACAGAACACTTTGAGAGTGCCCTACCTTTCAGCCTTCACTGCTGCATGACAGCTCTATGTTCTGAAAGAGAACAATACATACTTGATAATTAGCCAGCCACCTAGAAAGCTAGACAGCTAGACAGACAGATATAGATGATATTGAGGATCATTTTGCCGCAATCATACCTACATTCAAGTACATTCTCATTCCCACATTCACAGACTTCATTTGACAAAAAAAAAAAATCAGTTACAATATAAATAATAATACAAAGGACTGAAGCATTGTTTTGTAATGTATCAAGAAATGAGACTTAGCGTGCCATTTTCAAAAAAGCAGCTAGAAACAGATTTTAGCTTTCTAGCTGTCAATTTGATTAGCAAGTCCATGTGCATCTACTTTATCCTCATGTGGTAAACTTTTGTCAAAGGCTTTTCATTTTCCTCAATTGACTTTGTTAAATCTGATGTATATCATATTGGGTTGCTCTCATTTGTGGGATATCCTGTAGTGTCATTATTTTCAACTTTTCAACATAATGCTTTCATGTCACAGCATCCTATAAGACACTCTGGGAATTCAAGACCTGTGATGGAGAAACACCCTTGACTTTGGCAGTCAAAGCTGGTCTGGTGGAAAATGTAAGAACTTTACTAGAAAAGGGAGTATGGCCCAACACCAAAAACGACAAAGGAGAGACCCCCCTTCTGATAGGTAAATGACCTTTTTTTTCTAGAGCTTTTGTAGTTTGAAACAAATAATAAGTATTTATTGGAAACCACCATATGATGCCTAAAGTTGTGATCTCAGTCCCTTCCATTCCCTGAGCTACCTGCCTAACCCCGTGTCTTTTGTCCTGTGATTTCGTTTTCCTGTTCCACAAGGATGTCAAATATGAAAGATGGCTATATCCTTCAGTATCTGGTTGTAGAGACTACAACTAACCAGGAGGGATCTGAATTAGTTTTATGAAACCAGAGATATCAATTTTAGAGGAATATTCTCTAGGTAGGATCTAGTTGTAAGCAGGGTTGCATGTGCCATATATAGCCAGAAGCAAGAGATGGAAAAAGATTCTAGAGAGAGAATCAAGTTCATGTCAGACTGATCAGGCCACGCTGGAAGGAAGGGGAGCCCGCAGATTCTGAGCACACAGATGCAGCCCATGGAACCTGTGCTGTATAAATACAGCATACATACAGTGTACAGAGGGGTACACTGTGACACAACAAAGGATCAATGGGAACTCTGAAGGTGACATTCACCAGCTGTTTTGTATATCCTGCTATTTGTTCAACAGTAAGAATTGGCAAGTCTGTTTGTGAAAGCAGAGAGAGAGATTAAGTCCAAATGACCCAAAGATAACATTTCCTTTCTCTTAGGGACATAGGGAGGTGGAGTCAGAATTTGGTATTCACACATGAGATCAGTGGGTTTAAATCTTAGCTGTGAATTGCAATCATGGGCCTCAGTTTTCTCATGTATAAAATGGAAATACAACACCTACCATGCAGAATTGTGATTAAAAATTAGAGAAAAAAATATAAAAGCTCTCACATGTAATAGATGCTCAAGAGGGGAGAGCCATTATAAAGTTGTCTGTGTGTGGCAGGAGGAGGAGAGGGAAGAGGAGCAGGAGGAGAGGGAGGAGAGAACATAAGATTATTTACCAGCAGAGGAAGACATTAAAGGTCATCGCTAGTTAAGAACCATCACAGCTCCTGCTCACTGAGGAATCACTAAATAAACAACCAACCTAAACAACTTGAATATTAGGAAGACCTGAATATTGTTAAGCAAACTTGGATAAATCATGAACATTAGTAAAACATTTATATTTGATGGCACTGATTCAACAATATCAATGCAAGAAACATATATTAAAAAGTCACATTAAGCCAGAGACTGTCTTGGCAATGTGGATATAAAGATGAATGGATTAATCTTCCTTCTCTCAGAGTCCAGGAGGAGAGTTAGATATGATTTAAATGGAAAACTAGTGTTATAAATGTTATAATTAAGTATATATTTAAACTAAATTGGGAGAATAAAAAAGTAATGAATCTGTGAAGCCTTCAAAGAACCTTGCTGTTGGATTGTCTTGAGGGTTGTATAGGGGAACATCAGCAGACAGAGGCGTGGAAGACTCCTAGGCAGGTGTTCTGCCCCGATACACCTTGCTCCATGAAGAGAGTCGCCACAGTGTGGTGTCAATTTGGCCTGGTTCCTTCTTACCTACTCTTGCCCCATGTCAGAGCTTTCGGCCTTGGCGAATTCAGATAAGATGGGAAAAACAATCTGATCCATATAGTTAGAATGCAGACAAATCTCCTGCAACATAAACCAAAAACGGATACACAAAGCAAATGAGTAAGAATAACTTAAAGAGAAAGAAGTAATTTCTCTCACACACATTGCAGGGTGGCCCACGGTTGTCAGGGTGGCTGTATCAACATTACAGTGTGCTTCCGAGGTTGCTCCCAATGTCACCATTTTCCAGGCAGCAGGAAGGAGGAAAGAGGAAGCCCTAGGAAACCATCTTCAATTTAAAAAAATGACCTGGACAGTGCACATGGCCCTTCCACTCATATCCCATTAGTTCAGATTTTGTCACAATGCCACACCTTGGGGCAAGAGAGGCCAGAGGGAGGCCAGGACATTTAGTGTCTACCTGGATGGTCTGTGGCCAGCTAAATACTTGGGGCCTCTATGGTTAAAAGGAAAAGGGGAAGCATAAATACCGAAAAACAAATCATAGTCTCTGGATATGTTTTAGCCTGCCTTTAAATCACAGTAACATGACACTTTTCATAAATAAACCAGAACTCTTTTCCTGAGCAGGCTTTAAGGACATTAAACAGAAGACATACCTGTGGGTGTTGACTCACCACTAGTAGTGTGGCCTGTATTATTTAAAGGCCAGAATATGCCACAGAGTATTTGCAACAACATCTATTTTTTTTTTTTTTTTTTGAGAGAAGGAAAGAAAAAAAAATGAGTAAAGGAGAGGAAGAAAGAGGAAGAGAAAGAGGGAGGGTGAACGGAAATATTGCTTTATTCTGAAAAAAATGGGTATTAATAATGGCCAATCAATGTTTCATTTAAACCTATGAGTAGGTGTGATGTGGTATTGACAAGAATGTATATTTTGTGTATTTGAAGTGGAGAGCTCTATAAATATTTATTAAGTTTACTTGTTCCGGATCTGAGTTCGAGTCCTTGATATCCTTATTAATTTTCTGTCTCATTGAATTTAAGTCTCTATGTATCTGGGTGTTAGGATCGTTAGCTCTTGTTGTTGCATTGATCCTTTTACCACTATATCTTTGTTGCTTTAAAATCTATTTTATCCGATACAAGAATTGCAGCTCCTGCTTTTTATTTATTTATTTTTGCTCTCCATTTGGTTGGTAAATCTTTCTCCATTCCTTTGTTTTGAGTCTTTGTGTATCCTTGCATGTGAAACAGGTCTGGATGTAACATGCCGTTGGGTTTTGGCTGTGTCTTTTGATTGGGGGATTTAGTCGATTTAGATTTAGGGTTACTGCCATTTGATGTTAACTGGCTGTTTGATCCATTCGTTGATGTAAATTCTTCTTTATGTTGGTGCTCTTTACTTTTTGGTCTATTTTTAGAAAGGCTAATACTGGTTGTTTCTTTCTGTGTGTAATGCTTCTTTCAGAAGCTCTTGTAAAGCAGGCCTGGTGGTAATAAAATCTCTGAGTACTTGCTTGTTCATAAAATATTTTATTTTTCCTTCAGTTGTGAAGCTTAGTTTGGCTGGATATGAAATTCTGGGCTGAAGGTTCTGTTCTTTGAGGATGTTGAATATTGGCCCCCACTCTCTTCTGGCTTGTAGAGTTTCTGCTGAGAGATCTGCTGTAAGTCTGATAGACTTCCCTTTGTGGGTAACCTGACCTTTCTCTCTGGCTGCCCTTAGTATTTTCTCCTTCATTTCAACCCTGGTGAATCTAACAATTATGTGCCTTGGGGTTGCTCTTCTTGAGGAATATCTTTGTGGTGTTCTCTGTATTATCTGGGGTTGAATATTGACCTGCTTTGCTAGTTTAGGAAAATTTTCCTGAATAATATCCTGAAGGGTATTTTCCAGCTTGGATTCATTCTCACCATCGCATTCAGGTACACCTATCAAATATAAATTTGGTCTTTTCACATAGTCCCACATTTCTTGGAGACTTTGCTCATTCCTTTTTATCCTTTGTTCTCTAATCTTGTCTTCTTGTTTTATTTCATTAAGTTGGACTTTGACCTCTGATATCCTTTCTTCTGCTTGAACAATTCGAGTGTTTAAACTTGTGCATACTTCTCAGAGTTCCTGTATTGTATTCTTCAGTTCCATTAATTCACTTATATTCCTCTCTAAGTTGTCTATTCTCAATAGGATTTCATCAAACCTTTTTTCAAAGTTCTTAGTTTCTTTACGTTGGGCTACAACATATTCTTTTAACTCACAGAAGTTTCTTATTATCCATTCCCTGAAGCGTGATTCTGTTATTGGGATGCGCTTGTTCTCCATTAAGCCTTGTTCCATTGTTGATGTGGAACTGTGATCATCTTTAGAGGGAGAGGCATTCTGATTTTGAGTATTCTCAGCCTTTTTATGCTGGTTTCTTCCCATCATTGTAAATTTATCCTCCTGTCGTCTTTGAAATTACCAACTTTCAGATTAGGTCTCTTGAGCGGACGTCCAAGTTGTTAGTTCCCAGGGCCAGAGCAGCCGCGTTAAGACTGATGGTGCTTTTCTGCCCAGGATTCTCCTGTCTGGCTTCCTTCTTGTGTCCGTAATAGGCGACTCTGCCTTCCCGGGGCTCCAAACCTCAGAAGGGGAACCCGTCTCGTTTACTCTGTGCCGAGAGCTGCCGCGCTGAGGTACCGTCACAGCCGCTGCGACAGCCTCAGGAGTCGTGCTGGGGACTGGTGTGGGTCCTGCAAACCTCGGTCGCAAGGGGAGCCAGCCCTGTTTACTCTGCTCTGAGCGCTGCCACGCTGAGGTGCTGGCAAAACCACTGCGGCGGCCACAGGAGTCGCGCTGGCGACCCGTGTGACTCCTCCACTGGGGATCTTCTGCTCCGTGAGCGACCAGAATTTGTCTGAAAGTGTGGTGTCCTCTAGTTCTCTGCACTTCCACTGAGAGCTGCAATCCTGAGATGTTAGCGATCGGCCATCTTGGATCGTTCCCATCTGTGTTGTTTCTATAGATCATCTTGAATTTCTGCCAAAAAAAAAAGGGACTGAATTATATACTGCTTCACTTTGCAAATAGAGAATTATTATCTACTTGTTAGTTTCAATCCACTTATTTCTTAAAGGACAACTAAGCCATGATTATCACTCCTTTGTTTTCTTTTGACTTCATTAAAATTTTTCTTTAATGCTTAAGGCCTATAATGGAGCAGTAAACATTTACATGCATTTCAAAGTTGCATATGTTGGTTTCATTCTCTATGCTGGCAATATCTAAGGTGTAGGAAAGGAACTCTATCACTAAGTTATCAGAATTTACATAGAATTAATATTTGGAAATAATGTATTTTAAAAACTAAGTGGTAATGTCAAGAGAGGACTAAAGTCTCCATGAAGTTAATATGCTGGACATGCTTATGTACATCCTCATTAGCCACAAAACTGGGGAAGAGGGACTTTTCCTGGGTTACCTTATTTGGCACCTTTGCTGTAGAACCCATGCCAAGTCTTCATAGGTTTTATAGGAAAATGGATTGTTCATGGCACTTACTCAGTTTGTTCTTTAATCTATGGGCTTCTTTGAGATTTCCTATTCAGAGTCCCTTACCTTGTAGAGGAGAGATACTGGGGAAAAAAGCGTTTCTTCTTTTTGCCTGTACGATGCCATTTTTATTTTTCTTATCCTAATGCCATCATCCTTATCTCTATTTATGAGATATCCTGAAAGGGTCAAGAAAAAAATCACTTTTGCTACCTCTAGGGCCCTTATTACCTATCAGTCATTTGACCCTTCCTTTGAGGTACTTTGATACACTCTAGTCATGTTATACAGTTACTTGCTGAGTGGTAGATATCTGATTTGTGAGGATCTGACATTTATTAAAGGTTTTTGCACTTGGACTCCTCCTCTGCCCACCCTTCTGGAGTTGGTGTCAACTTTCCCTAGTTGGATAGCCACAAGCTGATCCTGGCCAGTGGAGCCCAGAGTAAGGAGGATGCTCAGGGAACCACCTGGGATGACATCTCAGTCCCACTGCCCTCCATTCCTGATGTCCTTATGCCATCTATATGCCGTGTACAGATCAGCTCATTTTGCTTCAGACATTTTCTTTCTCACCAATCAATACACATCCTCTTCACTCCATTTCCTCTTTCAATCTCCCAGTCCTTGTCAAGATAATCAATAACCCTTTCCTATCATTTATGCAAAATTCTTAATCTAATTCCCTAAACCCTTCAACTTAAGGTCAGTTTTCTTTAAGCATTACTATTGAAGCTATAAATTTAAAAAATTAATAAAGAATTTGAACATTTCTGAAATAATTCTAAAGAATTTTAAATTCTAAATTTTAGAATTTTAAGTTCTAGAGAAAAGAATTTTATATATATTATGTAAACATATATATATGTCCCTATGTAAAACAAGACATTTTCAACTTAGTATTTTACTTAATCAGTTATGTTACATCAGTACTGTGCCTCAGGAGTTTTCATTATTTCAGTCATTTATTGGTTAAGAATGCCTTCATGGATTAGCTTGGAAGGGGTTTCCTACTATTTGCATTATTATTGCTATAGGAAGTACATTCTTAATTTCAAAAAATTGAATTGGAAGTGAAGCTTCGATTTTTTAAAAACTATTTTAAGTTGAAGGTGACCCATTTATGCTGTTATTTTCATGAAGAGAAACTACTAATATGAATCAATATGTTTCCTGATTCAGACAAAAGGTAAAAAGATTATGAGGGAAGAGGCTCATTATTTTGATATATTTTTTTCTAATTATAAAACCTGCCATCAGAACAAGATCAACGAGGACACATTTCCCTTAGATTGTTTAGCTTACTTGATGTTTGCTCTGCAATAACACCAGCTAGCGTGAGGTAATTCACTGCAATTAGAGCTGCCAGTGACAGTTGGGCAATTCGGAGAGAGGCATTTGTCAACAGGTTCTACCTTAGACAAGGAGCAGCAGAAAAACTGGAATCTTCTGCAGGGATGGCTTGCCTGCTCCCAAATGAAGTAGGCAAAGTTTATCTTCATCCTCTCATTGCCACATTGGCAGCTGCTCTCCTTGCCTTGGCGTTAGATCCTTTCTGCGAGCTGCCTCTTGGTTACCCCAGAATGTTCAATGCAGCCTCACATTTCTTTCTGTGTTTCCCAGGATAGGCCCAGACCTTGAGGTAGCATAGGCTTCTTCTCTAGGCTGTAAACTCTACGAGTGAGATCCAAATCTGCTCTTCTTCCTGTTGTCCACAGTGTGTAACACAGAGCCTTTAGTAGAGCCAGCCATATTAACTGAATAATAAATGAGAGTGAATGAATGAATGAGTGAATGTAAGTGTGTACATCTTCCTTTGTAGGGGGTAGCACTCATCCTAATCTATTTTTCAATAGATTTTACTTACAAGAAAAAAAAGCAACATTTTAAGAATTGTATACATCTAAATGAGGACAATCTCTTAATAATCCAAAAGGGGAAAAAACCTTCTAATTGTATAATTTCAGCCATTAGAGACAAGCAGAGAGGGAGAGAGATATCTAATTTGGTGAATTTCCTTAATTGTACTACATTAACTGCCACTTACTTCAACCACTGGGAACAGCTAGCCTATGTAGATTCTAAACAGTCTTACTGATAAGCATCCACTAAAAATATAAGAAAGAGAGGCCAGGCACGGTGGCTCATGCCTGTAATCCCAGCACTTTGGGCGGCTGAGGCGGGCGGATCACCTGAGGTTGGAAGTTTGAGACCAGCCTGACCAACATGGAGAAACCCAGCCTTTACTAAAAAAGATACAAAATTAGCCGGGCTTGGTGGTGCATGCCGCAATCCCAGCTACTCAGGAGGCTGAGGCAGGAGAATTGCTTGAACCTAGGAGGTGGAGGTTGCAGTGAGCCGAGATTGTGCCATTGCACTCCAACCTGGGAGTGCAAGAGTGAAACTCTGTCTCAAAAAAATAAATAAATAAATAAAATAAGAAAGAGAAGTTCATTCAATACTTACTGCTATCTTTCGTGGGATTGAGTGTTTCTATAGGGGAAAAACTGATGAACGTTATTTACATATGAGGTTCCCAGGTCCTAAGAATGATATAGTGATATAATAGTTACTGAGCTCCTGTTACATACTAGGTACTATACTGATAATTTTACATACATGATTTAATTTGTGCAATCCAACAGCAAATGTTATTTCCATTTTGTTGGTGAAGAAATTAAAGTCTAGAAAGAGAGCGCATAGCATTCTATCCTAGTGGTGTTTGTTATTTTCTGTGAAACTCTTACCCCTCCTCCAGGTCTTAAAGAAAGGTAGTGTCATCTTGTAAACTTATATCAACTTGGATATGAGAAATAGAAGGGATATGAGAAATATATTATTTTTTTTGTAGAAGAAAATACTAGCTAATATCTATTTGAATATTAAATTCAGTCATTAGTTTATACCACCTAAAGTATTTGTGTTAATATACTTACTGTTGTTTTTAAAAAACATTTTCAAGCTGTAAAAAGGGGCTCCTATGACATGGTATCGACTCTGATCAAACACAACACTAGCCTAGACCAGCCCTGTGTCAAGAGATGGTCAGCAATGCATGAAGCCGCCAAGCAAGGCCGAAAAGATATCATAGCTCTGCTGCTGAGACATGGAGGCAATGTCCACCTGAGAGATGGATTTGGAGTCACACCCTTAGGCGTTGCTGCTGAGTTTGGTCACTGTGATGTGTTAGAACATCTAATCCACAAAGGTATGTGAAAAGGAGTTACAGTTTTCTGAATTTTGTCCTACCTCTCAAGCTCTCCTTTTCAATATTCTTCACTATTCCTCCCCGAATGTAACTAGGGGAGATCCTCTTCCACTCCTTAATGGAACTTGGCATCAGGCTTTCATACCTGGTCCCTCAATAGATCCTTACTCTACAACTCAGCTAAGCCCTATATGTTGTGACCTACAAATCTACAAGCCCAGTCCTGATTGCTCTCTCTAGGGACAGTTCAATCTGCATTTAGATGGCTCATCAGGGCCTCAGGCTTATCTTCTAAACTGAATTCCTCCTGTTTTTCTACTTTTCTGATGTGATAATTTCTCTCATCATGATCTCGAATTCCTCCATCACAGGCTTTCTTAAATCCAATCAGTTGCAAAGTCTTGTAGCATTTCTCTTGTCCTCTCGTTACAATCTATCTGCCATCCTGGTTAGGTCCCTCAATCCTCCCTGGACCAATGCAAATGCTTTCTAACCATTTTCTGGGTTTCTAGTCTCCCATCAGAGAATCAGTAAATACTGCAACTTGGTTCCTCTCCCTAAAGGGCAGCTTCCATAGTGTCAACTAGTGAAAAAAATAATCCCTATTACATAATCTCCAATTGTTTTACCACATTTATCCCTTACTGCTCCCACCTTGTATCCTACACTCCAGTCAAAATACACAAGCAGTATTCCCAAACATATCTTGCATTCCTTCTCTCTGGGTTTGGGTCAGGTCTTTGCCTTCATTGCTTCAGCACAATTCAAAGTCAATCTCTTGAGACACCTCCCTAAATCCTTTCCGAATTCTTCACAACAGATTGTGACATTGCCCTCCTTTATACAACTACAGAACCATGAGTTAAGGAGACCTAACTCCTAAACTGGTTGAGCAAATTCATTCATCTGCAAATGAATGCTAGCATCACATGATACCCGGTGATTCTCTATGGGAAAAAAAAACTAACATTTTTGAGGTCTCGCACTACAACCACATTTAATTATCAAATAAGCCGTGTGAAGTAGGCTGTATTAATCATTCACAGATGTGGAGTTGGAGGTGCATGGAAGTAAACGGCTTGTCCCCAGCTTTCGCCATAAGTAGCAGAGCCTCTGTCCTCTACATCATGTCTCCTTGTCCTAATGTCACTGGAAAATCATATAGTTTGTGCTGTCTGATATTTTGTTTCATTTCCCCTCTAAGCTCCTTAGAGTAGTGACTCATTCCTCTTAGGGTCACACACACTGATTGCACTAGAGGGCAATAAAGTATTTGTTAATACTTTATTAACTCTAACTATTTGTTAAGTTAAAATAGAGTAGGCCGGGTGCCATGGTTCATGCCTGTAATCCCAGCACTTTGGGAGGCAAAGGTGGATAGACCACTTGAGGCCTGGAGTTGGAGACCACCCTGGCCACCACGGTGAACCCCTGTGGTGGCACATGCCTGTAATCCCAGCTACTCAGGAGACTGAGGCAGGAAAACTGCTTAAACCTGGGAGGCACAGGCTGCAGTGAGCTGAGATTATATCACTGCACTCCAGCCTAGTCGACAGAGTGAGACTCCGTCTCAAAGTAAAACAAAACAAAACCCAAAATCTATTGTCTTTAAATTAAAAAGTCTAATGAGCCTTTTTTGGAAAAATTTACCCATCATGAAAATTGATTTCATTTCTCTCATGTTTTTTGGCTTAAAGATTTTCTAATAAAATGAAGCATGCTGCATGCATGCATGAGTGTTGACTGAAAATATAGAAAATATGGAGGTCCTTAATTCCATACTTTTTAAGTCCTAACCAGAAAGGAACTCAACATGTTTTTTTTTAGGGGATTGTTTAAACAATAGCATCCTGATTATGCCACATGTTTTATTCTGCCAGGTGGTGATGTGCTTGCTCTGGCGGATGATGGGGCGTCGGTGCTGTTTGAGGCAGCAGGAGGTGGCAATCCTGACTGCATTTCCCTCCTGCTGGAATATGGAGGAAGCGGAAATGTACCTAACCGAGCAGGGCATCTTCCTATACACAGAGCTGCCTATGAGGGGCATTATCTGTGAGTGATAAATTATAGGGTTATTGAGTTAAAAATGCAAATGTGTATATACAGTACAATCACAAGTCTATATACAATATCTTTGAAAATCCAAAGAGCAGGAGGTGAAATCTTCACATTTTAATGCTTCATCATTCGATGCTTAGAACTTTTTTGATATTCCTGCAATTCCAAAAATGAATTTATAGTACTTTACAATGAAAATAAATTTTCTTTTAGAAGGAATTAAGGCATAAGTTAGAATTCTGCACAAGCCACCCAAGAGTGCCTTTCTGTTTACAAATGTATTTAACAAAAGGCTACGAAGTTTCTAAAAATTTCGTCCTTGATAAAAGATTACAATTTGTAACAATAGTGTCAGTGTTATTCCAATTATTTCCTAATAACTCCAGGATATTATAGTATAATGTCAAATATATTCTTGAACAGAAAAGTTTCATTATAAGTTTAGAATTCTTTATTCCATACAAATGGTTGAATAGATTCTTAAATCACAAAATGTGCATAATTAACACATTGGTGGAGGTCTAGATCACTATATTAAATTACCCACCATGAGAAGATGATTTTAGGCAATTAAATATATTTCATAAGCTCAAAAGGTTTGAAGTAATTGGGATTTATAGTTTTCAGTGGGCCACTGGCTAAGTGGCCAGTGATGCGTAATTGATGCGAAGTGACACGTTGTTAGAGTTTACCTGGATTTACTCCCAGTGTTCATAAATTTGCACAGTAGGCACAAGAGATCAAGTTATCCTTGCCTGTGGCTCTCATACATGTCTAGCTGGTTAGTCAAGTGTGAAATTCACAACCATATCACATGTACTTAGAAACATAAACTGTGGTTGGGTATCTCAACTGGACTGATGCAAGGCTGATGGAATACTACAGACTCTTCTTTTGGCTAATAATTCAATTGCAAGTTATATGGAAGCAGACAATGTACATGGTCAATATTAAAAAATAGATTGCTCAGGAATCAGTGAAAGAGGAATAATTCATCAGAATTCGAAAAGGCCCAAATTCTCATCCTTCTCTACATCTAATTGTGTGACCTTGGACAATCATTTTGCCTCTCCAGACTTTAGATTGTTCTTCTGTTAAATGAAGCAGCTGGACTAAATGACATCCAGGGTCACTTCCTATGACCCTATGATCCTAATAGTCAAGATTACAAAGCACTCCTCTATGGCATTAGAAAAGCTTACTTTTCTTCTATATTTTTAAAAATAGTATTGGTTGCCTGGAAATATTATATTGTTCAGAGAAGAAATGGAAGAGGGAGAGAGTTCTAGTACAAAACATATACGATGTAGTGTGTTTCACAAGAATATTTAGAACAGAAAGCTAAATCAAACTGAGCTAAATTACACTAAGCTAAATAGTTGTACCTTAGTAGACAGAAGTTAAATATTTCAGCATAAGGTTATCTAGTACAATTTGCATTCACTTACCTAACAAGAACAGTTTAATTTCTTGATTTTCTTTATGGTACGTAGATATCTGACTTTTTTTCTTGTAGTGCACTGAAATATCTTATCCCAGTAACATCTAAAAATGCAATTCGGAAAAGTGGGCTAACACCAATTCACTCAGCGGCAGATGGACAAAATGCACAGTGTCTAGAACTGCTCATTGAAAATGGTTTTGATGTCAATACCCTACTTGCTGACCACATTTCCCAGAGCTATGACGATGAGAGGAAGACTGCGCTGTATTTTGCCGTTTCTAATAATGATGTTCGTTGCACAGAAGTCCTTCTGGCGGCAGGTGCAGACCCAAACTTAGATCCCCTCAACTGTCTACTTGTGGCAGTGAGAGCCAATAATTATGAAATTGTCCGGCTGCTTCTCTCCCATGGAGCTAATGTCAATTGTTACTTTATGCATGTAAATGACACTCGTTTCCCCAGTGTCATTCAGTATGCCCTAAACGACGAGGTAATGCTGAGGCTATTGCTGAATAATGGCTATCAAGTGGAGATGTGCTTTGACTGCATGCATGGCGACATCTTTGGAAATTCATTTGTGTGGTCAGAGATAGAAGAAGAGGTGCTGCCAGGATGGACATCTTGTGTAATAAAAGATAACCCGGTGAGTTATGCCTTTTCTGCTTTATATTGGGTAATCATCCTAATTTACTACACATTTATTCATTTAGGGATGTTACAAGAAAAAAATAAACTCTAATTTTTCTATTTTTCTTCTTCAATTTTTGTTTGCAACAATATGAGGATATAAGCATAAATCTAGAATCTAGCCCCTCTGCCCCCCCAAAAAGATGCTGTTCATTTTTTCTTGACTTGAAAACTGAATGTAAAAGAATGTGAAATGTAAGCAATTAGTCACTTCTGACTGTTTAGTGGAATATTGGGGCCGGATGGAAAGAAGCATGATTCCTCCGTGCTTTGCTGACTACAGTCACATCAGAGCGAGGCGAGTCTTCAGGGCTGATGTTTTCACAGAAAGAAGCAAACAATTTATTTTTAATTTTTGTTCATTACAAGGAGGGATCTTTTGTTTTCTGTAATAAGACAAAAGAGTAATGTTTCCATAACACAATTGAGTGTTTATGTACATGGCATATTAAAAATACTACTAAATTAAATTTTTATCAATTCTCTCAGTTCTGTGAGTTTATTACAGTTCCTTGGATGAAGCACTTGGTAGGCAAAGTTACTCGAGTACTAATAGATTACATGGATTATGTTCCTCTGTGTGCTAAACTGAAGTCTGCACTAGAAGTACAGAGAGAATGGCCAGAGATCCGTCAAATACTAGGTAAAAACCAGAAGTTTTGCCTATAATTTTTAAATTAAGAACATATATGGGGGAAGTTCTTAATGTCTTCTTTGATACTTTTTCTATGCTACTCTACTATATTTCCAGAATTATCTGGGTTTTAAAATCATCCTTAACACTTCCTCTGTTGTAAGATACATATTTTCATTTTTCTTTATATTTTCCAGCTTTGTAATTGTATAATGAGTAATAAAATAGTTATATTAACATTCTGATTACAATTCATTTTTAAAATTAAATTCCATAATATCACATAATACGTGTAGACTGCAAGCTCCATGTGGGTAGGGATCTGCTTTGTTTCTTGTTATATTCGCAAGGCTTAGCATAAGGCCTCGTAAGTACAGGTCAATAAATACGGAGTAAATGAATGAACAGAAAGGATTAGAATTACTCTTTTTGACCTGCTTTCTCTGGGGTCTTTATTGACAAAGCCCTACCATCAAAGGTTAGTATTTATAGACAGGCCATTTTTTTTCTAGGTGAAAGTTTATCATGAAAATGAATCCTGCAACTTTCAATGAAAGTACATTTTAAAATAATTCAAATACAAACAGAAACCAGAAAAATATCACAGATTTGAGACGGTTTCAGTTACAAAATAAGAGTTTGGAAAAATAAACTTTCAAAACCTAGTTGGATATCAATTTCATGAAGCCTAAAGAAGAATTATAGAACTTCATATGACTTTAAATCATTTGGTATTCTTAGTATACCTGAATCAGCCTTTCCGTGGAATTAGTTCTATAATAGAAGAGACTCTGAGGCAACTAAAACAGGAAACTTGGAGAATCTGACGAGTAATATAGTATTGTTAGCCTAGAAATTGAACTCTGGGGTCAGATAGACCTAGAATGAGATGAAATCCTGACCTTTCCTAGAAGTAGGATTGCTAGATTATAAAGTGCAGTGTAATTCGGGACTGATGTTTTCATGAAAAAAAGCAACAATTTATTGTTACAATTTTTGTTTTTCTAAGTGAAGGAAGAATTTTTTATTTCCTATAAAAAGACCAAGATAGCCATTGTAGTTGTGTGACTTTGAGCAAATTACATATTCTTTTTATGTCTGTGTTTTCCCATTGCAAAGTAGACATAGGATAGTATTAATCTTATAAGGCTGTTGTGACACTATAAAGAAATAATGCAAATGAGATGCTTAGCGTCTGGAACATTTAAATTACATAATACACTTAGTTTTAAAACTAAAGTATTAACATTTTTATGTTTTTATTACATGGTAAGTTTATGTGAGATATCTGAAATGTATATGTAAAGTGTGCTATGAAATATTAAGTTATAGAGTTAAGTAGTATCATGCCTATTTTTTACAAAGAAAAAGCTAAGGCTAAAAGGAGATTACAAAATAGTCTAGACCCTATGCATTCTTGAAAACCACCTCTCAAAGTTCCCTTCCTGAACTTAAAGCCTGCATTGAGAGCAAAATCAAAAATCAATCAGGACAGAAACAAGAAAGGACCCCAAAAAAGAGAGGGTGGCAAACAGAGCCAGGAAACCTCAGAAGTCTAACCACCATATTTTGGGTCACTGCAAGAAAATACTAGAGTAAGAAGCTCTGTAAAGTTAGAAGAGCTATCTGGAACCAAGCATCCTTCTAAAAATTCAAGAAAACTAAATGCCAACAAAAATGAGCAACAGAAAATATCACAGTCAAATCCCATAATAGTAAGAAAAAATAGAACAGAATAATATCCCCACAAACAATGAATACATAACTGAAAAATTACACGGTCAGAACAATCAAAATTCAAACCTCTATTTCAAAATAAGCCAAAAAGCATGAGGAAAATAACATAAGATACGGAAGAATAACATGAGTCAAAAGTTTGAAAAATTCAGAAACCAGATAACAACTGAGGAAAGAATTAGGAATCAAAATCAGAAAAAAATTAATTTCAAATGTGAAGACTCAACAACTGGCAACACAGTTGACAATATATTGAGAGACAGAAAAGAGTCTATGGAAGAAAATTTTTAAATCAAATATAAATGAAGAAATAGATAAAAGAATTTTTAAATATATATATTTGCTCATTACAATAGGTTTTGGGGAAACAGGTGGTGTCTGGTTACATGGATAAGTTGTTTAGTGGTGATTTCTGAGATCTTGGTGCACCTGTCACCTGAGTAGTGTACACTGCACCCAATGTGTACTCTTTTATACCTGGCCCATCCTTCCTCCCAAGCCCTCAAAGTCCACTGTATTATTCTTATGCCTTTGCATCCTTGTAGCTTAGATTTTAAAAAAATTTTGAAAGACAGTTAAAAACACTGACAACACACAATGAATAATCAATATACGGATAATAGGACTCCTTGAAATGGAAAACCAAATCAAGGGAACATAACAAATACAAAAACCTAGGCTTCAAGAAAAACCTTCTATAATAAAAAAGAAAGATTTGAAACTATAATGTACAAAATACTATATCCTTTGGGCATGTAGGCAAAAAAAATGACATATAAGAGAAAAAATGGATTATTATTAAGCTTTTTATCAACAATACTTCATGCCAAAAGAAAATGAAGTAACATATTTAAGGATCTCCACGGAAGGAAAATGTGAGCTACGGATGCTTACGTGGCAAAATTGACTTCCAATGATCAATGCAGGCAAACTGCTGTCAGCATGCAAGAACTCAGGAAATATTGTTCTTCTTACTGACGTCTGAGGGGTCCACTAAAACATGACCTTTAGACAACCCAAAACGTTTAGAGAGATATCAACGTGAGGACTAGTATTAAACAAGACTAGCATTAATCAGAATGCCAAGACAAAGTGAGAGTTAAAAGGGAGGAGATGCAACATGTAATGGTTATATGTTCTGATGAAATAGATAACAGCACAATTATTTATTTTTAAATATTAGTAAAGAGAGAAAATAAATAATATTTAATAATAAATTAAAATACACATTTTTAAATATCTTAAAATATTCACGGTGATATATTAATATTGTTGTGCTGAGAATGACATATTCAGGAAATGAGTAATTAAGGAATATTTCAATTCCATTTTTCCTTCTATCCTTGAAGCCAAGGATTGCCAGTGTGGCAGGAAAAAAATACAAATGTAATAGAGAAGAGATTAAAGAAAAATCCTGTAGTCCTGAATTTGAATTAGAAGTAACAACATAAACTCATAAGCTGTTTTATCTTGAAAGTGTGTGTGTGTGCATGTGGACTGTGCTGTGTGTGTGTGTGTGTCAGTTTATAGATAAGGTTTAGGGATAATGATAAACCCAGTAGCAATGAGCATTCCTACGTCACAGACTTTGGCCTGGAAATGCCGTTTCCTTCAGAAGAAACCAGGGTTTTTGCTGGAGGTTGTTTTGTTTTGTTTTTGAGAAATGGATGATGGCATATGGAGAAGGAAATGAACAAGATGAACCTGGAACATCTGGTCATACCAGAAAGCAAAGAAACTCTTAAAAACTACATAATTCATGACAAAGGAATTCAGGGGCCAACTTGAAGAGATTCCAACCGGCCAAAGATGGGACAATATAAGTTTCAAAAAGGGTAATTATTTCAATGAATTGAAACCTATCTTTAAACATACGATTTGTGGGGTTTTTTTCTTTTTTTCTTTCTTATTCCTTCAACTTGTATTTTAAGTTCAAGGGTACACAGGCAGAACGTGCAGGTCTGTGACGTAGGTAAACATGTACCATGGTAATTGGCTGCACAGATCATCCCATCACCTTGGTGTTAAGTCCAGCATGCATTAGCTATTCTTCCAGATGTTCAAACTCCCTGCAGTCCCGACAGGCCCCACTGTGTGTTGTTCCCCTCCATGTGTTCATGTGTCTCATCCTTCAGTTCCCACTTGTAAGTGAGAACACGTGGTGTTTGGTTTTCTGTTCCTGCATTAGTTTGCTGAGGAAATGGTTTCCAACTCCATCCATCCATATTCCCGCAAAGGACATATCTCAATCCTTTTTATAGCTGCACAGTACTCCATCATGTATATGTACCAATTTGTTTTTATCCAGTCTATCATTGATGGGTATTTAGGTTGTTGATTCCATGTCTTTGCTATTGTTAATGGTGCTTCAATGAAAATACATGTGCATGTATCTTTATAACATAATTATTTATTAAATATACAATTTTAAAAAAACCTGGTCTGGTCAGCTTCATAAGATAATAGAAAATCAACTCATTATCTTAAAAATTGATAAAAAGAGGTAAGCATTTATTCTGATTTACATATATTTGTATAAAAAATATATGCATATGAATATAAAATATATGCATATATATGTATATATATAAAATCTGTGACATTAGTAACTAAAGAGTAGATGAGCAATAGCATCCCTTTATAAAAGTATTCTAAAAATAAAAAAGATATTACATCACCATTTTATAGCCCCCAATAAATTAATAGATGTAGTCAATGAGCATCAACAACTGCTAATATGTAGCCCCCAAAGAATGAACACGGAATCAGCTATGTTTTGCCAAAGAGATCAAACCCGAGCCTGATCAAGTCTCTGGATCCAGTTATCAATTTGCAAGAAATATAGAAGACAGTGGGACATGGAACTGCACCATGAAAATGCAATCAGCAGAGTTCAGGCTGTGGGAAACTACAGGGCATTTGGGTTCTTCAAAGATTAATTCAAAGAACAAGAGGGGGATGGAGAAAATAACCTGCAGATTATTAGAGACTTAAAAGGACATAGCAAAAATTTAAAAAATAAATTGTCAATACTATAGTGCAGGGATAGTGCACTTACGTGATGAAACTCTAAAGAAACTGATTACAAGTCAGAATAGTAGTTATTTATGGCAGGGGAAAGAAAGAAAGACGGAAGAATTATAGAGGAATTTCTTGGTTGTCTGACAAAGTTCTATGTCCTATAGACCTAGGAGGTGATTAAAGACGTTCAGCTAATAATTACTTATATAACATGAAACTATACATGTGTACTTTATTTTGCAATAAAGAGTTTATAACCTTATTTTTTAGCTTGGAGACTGCAAGGGGCAGAAAAACGCTGAGGCTTAGATAAATTAATTTCTCAAAGTAATAGACATAGAAAATAAAGAAGTGAAGATCTGAACCCTTGCTTGTCTTACTTGAAAAAACACAGACTCTTTCTATAATACCATTGTACTTCCTGTCATAGACAAATTTTGCTTCTAAGTGGAAATTAATTGCTCACTTTTTTTTTTGCAAAATAATTACCAATTCTGATGACTTTGGGAAGACAATTCGAGTAAGAATAATGCCAGGAAGTTTTTTTTAATTATTATTATTGTTTCCGGCATACATTATTGCAACTAGGGTAGAAGCCAGTTGATTGCTATGAGTATGATTAACCACTGGATGTCAGGAGTCCTCCATCTATCTATAAGGCAGCATATTTGTTAGGGAAAAAAAATTGCCTTTTTTTTAGTTGGATTTTTTTTTTCTCCTTATTTTGGTAATAATGTTGCATCAATAATTTTTGTGAGCATTGTTTTTAATTTAAAAAAGAAAAATTGTTGATATCATCAAATGTAATATACATGTGATCATGTTTCTTATTGCATTGAATGATAATGTTTATTGAATGGTTACAATGTACGAGGCACTTTTCTAATACTTTACATGATTTGTTTAATCTTCAAACAACCCTATGAGATAAGTACTGTTGTTATCCTTATTTCACAGATGAGAATACTAAACTTGCAGACATTAAGTGATTTGCCCAAGGTCACACAAATTATTAAGGGGCAGAGCTAGGAGTTTAGTCCAAGCTGACGTGGTCCAGAGTGCACATCTAAGCCTGAATGCTATGCTGCTCCTTCATTCATTCATATTGCTGCTATAAAATATCAATCTTGCAATTATCATATAAAGAATTGAAAGTATTATCAGATATTTAAATAATTTTAGTATATTTTTGAGAATATACAAGGTTTAAGTATCAGACTCTGGAAACAAAATCCAGATTGGATTATTCATGATATATGGAATCATCTGCATCAATGTTTCATGGATAATCATGGATAATTATTTATCAGATAGATTGGTAGGAGAAAGAAAGTAAAGAAATATATTTATACAATACTTAGCTCTAAAAAAATAAAGAAGAGATGTGGGCATTTGCTTTCTTAAGTCCATGTATTCATTCCACAAATTCTAGTTGAATACCTACTATGAGCCAGACTCCCTTCCTGGCACAGACACAAACTAAATTTCTGCCCTCATGGAGCTTACACTCTAGAGGAGTAGACTAGAATATTCAATTACAATTTGAATTTCACTTAAAATCACCAGTTGCTAAAGTGTGCATGCATGTTTTTCAGAATACACCATTCATGTTATTTTGAAATAGTCATATCTTAGAGGTCAATCCACTATTTGAAAAAAATTGCTTATTTTCCCCATTTCATTTAGAGAATCCTTGTTCATTGAAGCATTTGTGTCGGTTAAAAATTCGAAGACTTATGGGACTCCAGAGACTCTGCCAGCCAGCCTCAATAGAGAAGCTTCCTCTACCACCAGCTATTCAAAGATACATATTATTTAAAGAGTATGATCTCTATGGACAAGAGCTAAAGTTGACATAATATTTTAAAATGTGATTTTAAAAAATATTTTGAAATGTGATTCCCTCAGATAATTTCTTGGAACCATTTTACATCCTTAATTGTAAAGTGTATTTAAATTTGTTGACAATTTTATGGGTGGATCATGTGTTCTTATGGGGAACACCATAATCTGTGTCTTTAAAGACACATTTTTTAACGATAGTATTTTGAACTTAGATTTGTATCTTTGTCTTCAGAATCTCCCTATCAAGTGGCTCCTGCAATATCCACAATCAAGTCTCTATGACAGATAAGCACTTTCTCAAACCCACATCTCCTTCCAGTTGCTGGCCCGATTCTCCTGTTTTTCATGGTCTTGCTGTGTAAAAGAGCTCCTCCTGCCTGTAGGTTCACACACTGTGATCTGGCATCTGCCCCTATACTGCTTTTCTCAAGGTCCCTGACAACCTCTTTGTTGCTAAATCCAGTGAACATTCTTCAGTCCCTCTTCCAGTTGATTCCTGCAGCATCCGACATTGTTTCCTCCCTGAAATGATACCTCTTTCCCTGTTTCTTACAAAACCTTGTTCTCTTGGGTGTCCTCCCACCTTCCTGGGCACTCTGTCTCTTGGTTTCTTTCTGCCTAGCTCATCTCTAGCCAATCTTTTAGTCGCATATCTTAAGCCCTTTTCACTTTTGCTTTGTTCTTTAAGTTATGTATCCTAAGCCCTCTTTGCTTTGTTCTCTGGGAAATTTTATCCACATCCATGGTTTTAATCATTTTGCTAGAGACTACAAAATTTCTATCCAAAACTCAGCTCTTTCTCTCATGTGCTTCCGACCTATGTAGACAATTGGCCTAATGAACATTTGAACACAAAGACAGACGTGTCCCTAGATGAACTCACTACCTTACTCCACAAAAAAAAAAAAAAAAAAAAAAAGCTCTTTCTCCTTGATTCTCTAGCTCAATAGTTAATACAATGCTCAATTCGGTTTCTGAAGAAAAAAGCCTGGACATCGGACTTCACCATCCCATTTCCTCACCCCATGAGACAAATCACCAAACCCTATTAAGTTCATCTTCCACTCAGCCCTTCCTCCCCCTGATTTGGCCTTCAGTCTATTACCTTCTTTTTCCTGGGTTAATACATTGCTGCTTATCTGACTCCCCTGCCTCTGACTTGCCCTGTCCCAAACACTGCCTACATACAGCATCTCAGAATAGTCTTTTACAAATATAATAGAGTTTTACTTATCTGCTTAAGATTATTCCCATTGCTCTTAGGTTAAAGTCCAAAGTTCTTACTTGAACTTTCATAATCTAACTCCTAACTTTCTTTTAGTGTCATCTCTGGATGTCTCCCTTTCCTCCCTTCCCTTGAACCTTCTAGAATTTTATTTCTTAAAAGTGATTCCCAGACTTTAAGGTGTCATGTACCAATTGGTTTTGTTGTGTTAATTTTTTTAAAAGACTGTTTAAAATATACCATCTACTATCACGATCATTTCATAAAAGAGGGGTCATTTTAATGGCAGAAAATAAGATGGTTATAAACTCAGTCATTCAAGTTGAATGACTTTTGCTTCAACTTGAAGACCTCACACTGTTGTCATTTCCCCACTGTTGAGTGAGAATTTCACTGTGGGCCATCGAATATCTGAGGACCTTTGTATGGGGAATCACTGCTGCAGATTAGACCATGCTTTCTTTGAACCTCAGGGTCTTTGTTTTTCCTTCTCTCACCTGGAACTGTCTTTCCACTTTTTCTGCACCCTTTCACCTGATCAACTCCCACTTACTCCATAGATCTCAGCTGAGATATAGCTTCCTCTAGGATGGGAAGCCCCAGCACAGAACTTGTCATGCTTATTATAGAGGCCTGTGTTCCCTACTGTCTTTCCACTAGACTGCAAGCTCTACGAGGCCAGGTTCTATGTTTGTCTTGTTTTCCAGTGCTTTCTCAGGGCCAAACACATTCCCTAGAGCACAGAGTTCAATAATTATTTGTTGAAATATGTTGAATATGTGACAAAAATAATCAGTGACCTCACGGTGAAATAATAGCTTTAAATTTCTGAGCGAGTTAGATCATCTTGATAATGTAATTATTTAATGTTATTATTTTTAGATTTTAATAGTGTATTTTTCTTATATTTACTTTTATCTTATTACTGAATTCTTTCAACAGTAATATCTCACTGGTCTGTAAAGTTTTCAAGTTATATTTAGCTTTAGTTACCTTTGAAAGATAAATAAATATGAAAAAAAACTGTAAAATTAGGGCTATAATTTAACTTCTTATATTCCCTAGAGGTATGTTTTATACATAAGTTAAACTGTAATATATTTATCTTTAATTGTAACATTCTGTATACAGGATTTTATGATTCTTGTGTTGCACTCTTAGATGTGGTTAAAATGTATTGTCATCTAAATATATTGTTCTAATAAACAAAAAATCATATTGTGATTATAAGTCTGACTTATGATACTTCATATATTAGACTTTTGCTCACTAAAGCTTTGACATTTTCTTTGATACATATTTATGTAGATAATATTCAAGAAATACTACAATATAAAGATATGAATTAACTGCACATGCTGTGGGTTTTTAAAAGTGGTTTTTTTGGCATTTGTAAAGCAAGAGAAAAATGTGTCTTATGAAAAAGAAGCAATTGCTGTATCTAAATCAAATTTGATCTTTTACTCACCACATTTTGGGCTTTTCTAGCAGTGTTTTCGTTTTTGAGATGGCTGGATGGAAAAAGGAATTAATTTCCATCTCATGAGGACTCTTGTTCCTTCTAGAGTATGTCACTCTGTCCGGGAAAGGGAACAGCTGCTCCTCCCCAGTCAGCACTAGGAGAAGCCAAACATTCTACAGTGGAGCCTGTCTAACCACTGTGGAATCAACACGGCAGAGTCTGGATGTCATCTTCCCCCATGCTGCCAAGATGTCTGTGCCTGTTTTAGTCACTGTGGATTTTGTTTCGTACCACACGGAGAGTCTGGGTGGAAAAAAGCAGATCTGAACTCTCATTAAGTGTGTTTCGTTTATTTTTCCATAGGCCATCATTAAATAGGATCTCCATTTCCGGCTAAAGATAATTTTAAGAAGGACACTGAAACCAAGAGCCTCCTGAAGAATATGGTTTAATCATTTTAACTAGTCACAGAACATGTTTCCTGGTAATAGGATGTCAATGCGGAAGATGTGAAAACGATTATATCAATGTGCAGCAAATATTCATGGGCAACACCACCTTTAATGCAGGCTTTTGAACAACCAGAACCTATTGGTCAGACAGCATAGAAACGCTAACAAGATGGAGGATCTTATGACCCAGAGAACATACATAAGCCTTTCTCTTGTCATTGACCTTTTACCAGAAATACTTAGGCAAATTTTGGTTTCAAGTCGCATACTCTTATGTATATAACCACCTTCCAGTCAGAAATTACTTAGTAATATAAAAATTATAAGCTGCTACAGCAACATGAACACAGCTGGAGGCCATAACCCTACAGGAATTAATGCAGGAACAGAAACCAACTACCACATGTTCTCACCTGTAAGTGGAAGCTAAACATTGAGTATACATGGGCATAAAGGTGGGAACAAGGAGGGCAGAAGCAGGGAAGGGGGAAGTAGTAGGGAGGAGGGAGGATGAGTGGGAGGGGAAGAGGGGAAGAGGGGGAGGGGGGAGGGGGAGGGGGAGGGGGGAGGGAGAAGGGAGGAGGGGGAAAGGGGGAGGGGTGGGAGAAGGGCAGAAGGGGAAGGGAGAGGAGGTGAAGGGCAGAAGTGGGGAGGGAGAGGGGAAGGGGAAAGGCAGAAGTGAGGAGGGGGAGGGCAGGAGTGTGGGGGGGGGCAGAAGTGGGGAGGGGTTGAAAAACTACCTAATGGGAACTATGCTTACTACTTGAGTGAAGGAATCCATACCCTAAACCTCAGCATCATGCAAAATATCCATGTAATAAACCTTCACATGCACCCTTGTATCTAAAATAAATATTAAAATTATTTTTTAAAAATATAAGCTGCTTTAAGTGTTTTTATTAAACAAAATGCACGTTATGTCAATATGCACACAAGACATGACATATACATATATACACATAAACAAACACACATGCATTGTAGTATGGCATTTATTGCAGTACTGTAGGTAATGCAGTGGGCAAGGACACATACTCTGTACTTAAATAGGTATGTTAAGTGGAATAAGCCAGCCACAGAAAGACATATCTCACTTATATGTAGAATCTAAAAAAAGCAAACTCACAGAAGCAGAAAGTAAAATGGTGGTCACCAGGAGCTGGGAGGTGAGGGGATTCAGGAGATGCTGGTCAAAGGATACACAATTTCAGGAGAAGTAAGTTTGAGAAATTCGTTGTACAACAAGGTGACAATAGTTAAAATAGTGCATTGTATATTTGAAAACCTCTAAGAGAGTAAATTTTGTGTTCTCTTCACAAAAAAAGTGTGTGAGGTAATGAATATGTTAATTTGCTCAATGTAGCCATTTTACTATATATATATATATACTCCAAAGCATCATGTTACATACCTTAAATATATACAATTGTTGTCAATTTTAAAAATATAAAAAGATATCAAAACAGGTATCAATTACTTTTACAGTGTCTTAATTTTATATAAATAGTATAATTAAAAGATAAAATAAAAACAGACTCGAATCATTTTGAACCAGACTCTGCAAATTATTTGCTGGTTGGTTTTGGACAAGACATGAGCTAAGTGTCTAAAGTACTATATCCAATACAGAGTAAATGAACATGAAACCTGAGCTCTTACCACTGTTAATACATAGTGGCAGTGTGAATGTCAGAATTGCAAAAGTCAGGAACCTTGGTCTTATGGTACATGGCTGTAGACTGTCATTACATCTGAAAATACAAAAAAAAAAAATTGTTAGGAATGTATATGGCATCTCAGTGTCATTTCTAAATACTTTGACAACATTCACAGAATGAAGACTTGCAGAGAATTGTCTCTAGGCAGTAAAACCCCACATATTCTTTACCTTAGTAAAGCCTTAATGATTAATTGTTGACAAGGGAAGAAAGGGCTTCTCAGGGGAGAAGATGAGTAGAAGGAATAGATTTATTTGACCTGAGTGGCCCGAGTTGTGTAACCTCAGGGAATGCTGGAGATGTCTGGGGATTTGCTGTTTTGGGAAAGAGACAGTTTAGTAATTTGAATCTGGGCACTGGGAGCGCCTGAGTTCTAATGCTGCATTAGCCAATGATTCTACCAGAGGCACTTGACAGGTACTCACATTCTGTGCTTCAGACTCCAGGAAACTGGGAACAGCCATTGCTCTTGCTCTGGAAATCTTCCATGAATCTTTCTGGAATCTCTCAATGAGATTTAAGATAAAACTTCTTGGAAGCATCCTATATGGCTGGATCACGTAGAAAGTATGGAGGGCACTAAATGTGATACTTACCTTTAGATTGAGTGTGTGTGAGAGACCAGTAGCCAGTTCTTTTTGTTGAAGCCAAGTCCACACTGTTTTCTCATGGCAACTAGTTTTTAGGTTTTGTGGAAGTTAAATATCCAGGCATGACATTCAGTGGTCAGCAATTGCATGTTCTTTGCAATTGCTATGTTTCTGAGTGTCTGAATACCCCTAAATATATGGTTACCCAAATTGGCTTAATATCATTTCAATGAAACAACAGTTTTGATCACCTTTGACTGGAGGTTGCCAACATTTGCTTAGGCTTTCCTTTGACTCACCAGAACCTCTCAACCAGAGTTCGACTCTGCACCCAGTCCTCTCATTTACCTGAAGTACCCAAGAAGCTAAATTGAGTCTGTGAGTTGGAGGGTGCCCTGATTAAATCAGAACTTCAACTATAGTAATTTGTATACTTCCTACAACGATTCTAGAGTATCTAAAGACCCTCTCTTCAACAGTAAACCTTATCTGACAATCAAAAATACTGTTTAAAATACAAATACATTTAGAAGAGGTAGAATGGTATCTCAACTTTTTTTTTAAATAATGGACTTCGTTGAGGGAAAAAGGATGAGAATCCCAAGTCCATAGAAGAAAAGTATAGATATTATCTACAACCCAAAGGCTTAATAATTTGTTCTATGAATATGGAAAATATCTTAAAAACATCTAGTCCATTTGAATACATCTGGAAAGACCATTGCAATAATGTCTTTCATTTGTCCTGGGTTTTAGAGTTTGCAGAGAATTTCACATACATCATCTCACTTGATTCTTACAACCACTCTAGGAACAGAGGAAGGAAGGGGTTAATTATCTCCACTTTACAGATAAAAGAATAAATCTGATCATTAACTAAAGTAGTAAATGTCAGAGCTAGGACTTGACTCCAAATCCCAAGCTCTTTCCATACCATCATTTTTAGTTCATTAAGAATAGTAAGGCATCATTCACAATAGCCAAAAATCAAAACAATTCTAATGTCCATCAACTGGTGAATGGATGAACACAATGTAGCATATCCATACAATGGGATCCTGTTTGTTAACATGCTACAACATGGGTGAACCTCAAACACATTAGGTTTAGTGAAAGACACCAGCCACAAAAGATCACACATTGTATGATTCCATTTATATAAAATATCCAGGCAAAGTGAATATCGAAAGATTGAAAACAGATTAGAGGTTGCCAGGGGCTGGAGCATAGGGACAAAGGCTGACTACAAATGGGCACAAGGGATCTTTTTGAGGTCATGGAAATGTTCTAAAATTGGTTTGTGATGATAGTTGCACAATTGAGTAAATTTACTAAAAACAAAAAAAAACATTGAACGTTACACTTAAGGCAGGTGAGTTTTATGATATGTAAATTTCACCTCAATATATCTCCTTAAAAAAAAAAAGGAACAGGAGGAACATGTGTCTTACTGGCAGAGAGTGCCATGTTTACAACCTCTCTGAGAGGCCCAACACAACAATGGAATCATCTGGCTCAGAGAAAAGCACTTGGTCCTAGTGCTGGCAGCACATGATTTATTGGTTTTGCCCTGCTGATAAGGTCATTAAAAGCAGATGACACATTCTTCAAGGGCAACACAAAACCTGCTGCCTTCACCAATCTTACCAGACCTCAACCCAAACACATGTAGCTTGTTTTATTAGCCTCTGACGTTTTCATGCTGTTTGTAATATAACTTTTCCACCTTTTAAGAATACATATTTAAGAAAACAAATGCAACAAAACATGTGGATTGGAGAGCTAAAAGTGAAAGTTTCCAGTCCTGTTAAGGGCATGAACCAGGAAAGGATCATGTTACCAGTGGAATGGGTCTCTTGTAACTGCTCTGAAAACCAGCTCTGATTCACTGAGGATGCAGTAGAAAGGAGAACAAAGAGAAATTGGGGACTCCTGGTGGGGTGGGGGGTGGAAATCAGAGAAGGATAATAATCGGCAGGCCCCAGATCTCAAGAACATAGGGTGCTGTGGAAGTAAAGGTCAGTTAGGAGCTGTGAGTCTGTGTGAAAAGATAATGCCTTTGATTTTCATGATAAAATTTCAAATAAAATCTCAGTAACCAGCTTTCAAGCACTAACTGTCCCATTGTCAGGTCACATTGAGTCCTCATATTCCTGTACTTTTACAGTGACTGTGCCTCTCTACCCTCATTCACAGCAAGATCTCAACTCTTCTGTCCTTTAAGGTACCACTTACCTGCAGAACCTGGAGTCTTCTAAAGTGACAGTTATCATGACCCTGAGGAGGGAACCAAACCAAGGAGACACCTGTCTTGGGTGCTCACCCTCCACATCATTCTTCCAGCTCTGCCCGAACTTGTCAGACCAACACTCAGGATTTCAGGAAGGGTAACCGCCGAAATGAATGGAAAACCTCGAGTCCACCTCCAGTAAAATTTCCTTTTATTAGAACTTAAATCTGTTTCCTGTTTCATAACTGGAATTCCATATTCACCATCTGCTGTATAAGATGAAAGACTTGGTTGATAAATGCAGCTATTTCTTTCTCATTTTTTTCTGAAAATCTTTTTCTTTGGTCTTTACAGTTTTAACATTATCAGTTTATCTATTTGCTTATGAGGGACTCATTATTACATGTTTGAATCAGATTAGCAAACAATAAGTAGAGCTACTATACACAGGTGAAGCATTAGATGCCCTATAAGAAATCTCTGTCTTTCATCCCATCCTTCTTTCATTTTGATATCTTTTGAAAGCCTAACTAGTAGACCTCAATGTGAGAAGCAGTTTGGATTCATCAGATCATAACTATACCCATCACTTATGAGCTGCGCATACTTACAGGGATTTTTTTTAACCTCTCAGAACCTAAGAACCCACTTTTATCCTTTGTAAAATGGAACTCATTCAGTAGTATTTACTTCAGCAAGTGTTCTCTCAAAGATGTTAAGTGTTAATATATACAATTATTAAATGGAGATCATATTAGCATGTTGTTACTGCCTGGTACACTGACTGTAAATAAACGTATTTTAGGCCCGGTGTGGTGGCTCATGCCTGCAATTCCAGCACTTTGGGAGGCTGAGGCAACTGGATCATTTGAGGTCAGGAGTTGGAGACCAGCCTGGCCAACATGGTGAACCCTGTCTCTACTGAAAAAAAAAAATTATAAAAACTAGCCAAGTGTGGTGGTAATCCCAGCTACTCAGGAGGCTGAGGCAGGAGAAGTGCTTGAACCCAGGAGGCAGAGGTTGCAATTAACCAAGATCACGCCACTGCACTCTAGCCTGAGTGACACAACAAGACTCTATCTCAAATAAATAAATAATTTTATAAACTATAAATGTTATACAATTGCAAGATATTATAAATAGCTCTAATAATTTTAAATTTGACTCATGCTCACTACCACAAGCTGGCATAGCTGGGAGATTTGCTTGGCTGCCAAACCTATGAGTGAAGACTTGATAAGGGTATTGCCAGTTCTCATCTGATCCCTTTGGCCTGTTTGGTTGTTGTCTGTACAGAGCCTGACCTCTGCCTGACATTCTCCCCTGGGAGCCTTTTTCCAGCTATCTGAGAAGCTCCAGCAAACTGACGGAACAATGTCGGAAGCTTAACTTCCTTAGGAGCCATTACATTAGTTCAGCAGCCTAATTACAAGTGATCCGTAGGAAATGTTGAAAACCCAAATCCTTCTGTGTAACTGGGAAACATGTTAGATCTATTTCAGGCAGGAACCTTGCACCTGTGCAGTGAGAGAAATTAGATAAGACTTTTTTTATTTTTTTAAGGCAGGTGCAGAGGGAGGGTGGACGTTAGGAACAGCTTGTTAACAGTAGACTCAATATTTGTGAGAATAAAATAATTTACAGTTTCCCATATTTGCAAATGATAATGTAACAACATATTGCTGATGAAAAAGCCAAACTCTGTAAAATACTCCAACAGGTTTATTCAGAGCCAACATGAGTGACCACAGCCCAAGGTACAGTCTCAAGAGATCTTGAGAAAGAGCTCCCAAGGCAGTTGAGTTATAGCATTTGGTTTTAGACATTTTAGGGAGACAGGAGTTATAAGTAAAGACATAAATCATACATGGAAGATGAACATTAGTTCATCCTAAAGAGTCAGGATATCTTGAAGCAGGGGCCATCTTACAAGTGAATTTAAACATTTTCTGATTGGCAATTAGTTGAAAGAGTTAACTTTTGTCTAAAAACATAGGAAGTCAGTAGAAAGAAATGTCTGACAAGGAGGTTGTAGAAGCCAAGGCCTTTGTTAAGTAAATGAAGTCTCATAGGTGGCAGCCCTCAGAGAACATGTGATACTATACCAGAGTCACGTTGAAATTTGGAATCTTATGCCACAGACTTTTGTCAGTCTTACTGTAACCGCCCAAGGAGTTCACCTTGCCCACTGCCTAGAGAGAGCGATTCGTCAAGACAGGGAAACTGAAAGTAATTCACGCAGAGCTGGCTGTGTGGGAGACTGGAGTTTTATTATTACTCAAATCATTAGCCAGTGAGCCGGGAGTGCTGATTGGTCAGAGACGAAATCACTGGGAGTCAAAGCAGTCTTCTTACCCTGAGTCGGTTTCTGGGTGGGGGCCACAAGATCAGATGAGCCAGTTTATCGATCTGGATGGTGCCATCAAGTGCAGGGTCTGCAAAATACCTCAAGTACTGATCTTAGGAGCAGTTTATGGAGGGTCAGAATCTTATGGCCTCCAGCTGCATGACTCTTAAACCATGATTTCTAATCTGTGGCTAACATTAGCCCTACAAAGGCAATCATCTAGTCTCCTGGCAAGAAGTCTACTTTGGAAAACGGCTGTTATCATCTTTGTTTTAAACTACAAACTAAGTTTCTCCCAAAGTTAGTTCAGCCTACCCCCAGGAATGAACAGGGACAGTTTGGGGGTTAGAAGCAAGATGGAGTTAGTTAAGTTAGATCTCTTTCACTGCCTCAGGCATAATTTCGCAAAGGCAGTTTCATTATGATCTCTGATGTTAACGCTGGCCCGTTGTGCCTGAAGTAAAAAACGGAGAGGGTATAACGAGGTGTGTCTGACCACCTTCCCGTCATGGCCAAAATCCAGTTCTTCAGGTTTCTCTGGGGTCCCCTTGGCCCATGGGGCTGTCCAATCGAATCAGGAGTGGGGAGCATGCTTAGGATCTTATTTTTGGTTTACAAGATGATTTCAATGTTTCTTCATCAGCAAACTGAGGACAATTTAAATAAGAAAGGCATCCAGGGCTGGGCGCGGTGGCTCACACCTGTAATCCCAGCACTTTGGGAGGCCGAGGCGGGTGGATCACGAGGTCAGGAGATCAAGACCATCCTGGCCAACATGGTGAAACCCTGTCTCTACTAAAAATACAAACAAATTAGCTGGGTGTGGTGGCGCACGCCTGTAGACCCAGATACTCGGGAGGCTGAGGCAGGAGAATTGCTTTCACTCAGGAGGCGGAGAGTGCAGTGAGCCGAGATAGCGCCACTGCACTACAGCCTGGGCAACAGTGCGAGACTCTATCTTAAAAAAAAAAAAAAAAAGAAAGGCATCCATGAAAAGGACAAAAATGCCACCACGAGACATGAGTACTTAGTGGGCAGTTGGGCTCACTCATTAGATTGGACATACTCAAAGGCAGACGGACTGTGAAGGGTGAGCTTCAGGTCCTTGTGAGTGCTGGGGTTTCCAGGATTACTAGAGAGCTCTTGGTGGGGAGAGAAGCCAGGTTACAATGAAGTCACATTTCTCTGAAGGCATTTCTGATAAACTGCGTAAGGACATCACAGAAGAAAGAAGTCTAAGTCACCTAAGACCCAGTACTTTATCATGATTTCTATTATTGCTTTAAATACATTTCACTTTTATAACTAATTTTGTATTTATAATTTTATATTATTATAGAGGTTCCCAACATTGTATAATTCTTGGGCTCTGTAACACTGGATTTACCCTTGCCTACTCTCCAACTCATCTGTTTCGTATTCTTTTGTTTCTCTCTCTCTCTGTGTGTGTGTGTGTGTGTGTGTGTGTGTGTGTGTAACTACTTTCTGAACACTGAATAATTATGCTAGCCCTTGAGAATGGCAAATGGGGCAGACATGGTTCCTTCCTTGAAAAAAATGCTTTTCCTGCAAAGACCTATTTGAAACAGGTAATCCCAAGTGCGATACTGCCATGAAATAGTTTTGTGGTAGCTGGGAGACCTAAGCTGGCTTCAGACATCAGGAAAGGCCTCCCTGAGGAAGTGTTACTTAAGACTTGAGTAAAGTACAAGAGGCAAAGGCTTTCCAGGCAAAGAACGGAACAGTGCAGTGGCTTAGGGATGAAGGATGTGTGGACAATTCAGCCCAGAGTGGCTCAAGTGTGAGAGCTGGAAGAAGTGGCCCATGTTGAAGCTGGGGAGGTGAATAGGGCCTGAAGCTGGAAGGACCAGAGCTTGCAGTTAAAGGTTCTGTCTGAAGGACAATGGAAACCATTCCAGGGCTTTAGCCAGGATTAGTTGATGAGATTTGTGTTTTAAAAGGTTAACTCTGGCTGCATTGTGGTAAAGGGGAAAGATCACGCAGTAATGAATCAGGGAGACTACTAGTCTGTCATGATCATCATCCAAGAAAATGAGGACAGCAGCTTAGATTCAAGCAGGGGGAACAGCAAGAAATGAAGTAAGATTCAAGAGCTGTCTAAAACATAAGAGTTTAGGCTTCCAACAGAATACAATGATGTAGGTGAAGGCAGGAGACAAAGATAGCACAAAGGCTGCAGCACGTGGTGGATGAGGATACTATTTTCGGAAATGTGGAAGTTGATTACCTGAGTGACAAATTATCTGTACACCAAACCCCTGCAACATGCAATTTACCCATGTAGCAAACCTACACATGTACCCCTTGAACCTAAGATAAAAGTTGGAAAGAATAAAAAAGTGACAACAGAAACAAAAAAAGGAAAAAAGGAAAGAAACATGGAAGGCTAGGAAAGTGGGTGGGGAAAGTATAAAGGGAAATTTAAATACTGGTTTGGGGCAGGTTGAGTTTTAGCTACCAGTAATATACTAAGATGGAGATTCTCCCCCTCTCTCCCCCTTCCTTCCTGTCATTGAAAATACATATATTAAATCTGTGAGTCATAAAAGGCTATAGTAGGTCAAGTGTGGTGGCTAATGTCTATAATCCCAACACTTTGGGAGGCAGAGACAGGCAGATCACTAGAGGCCAGGAGTTCGAGACCAGCCAACATGGAGAAAACCTGTCTCTACTAAAAATACAAAAATTAGCTGGCATGGTGGCTGGCGCCTGTAATCCCAGCTACTCGGGAGGCTGAGGCGGGAGAATCACTTGAACCTGGGAGGCACAGGCTGCGGTTAGCCGAGATCGCGCCAATGCATTCCAACTTGGGGAACAGAGCGAGATTCTGTCTCAAAAAATGAAATGAAATGAAATAAAAGAAAATATAAGACTATAGTAGAATAAAGCAGAAGATCAGTGGAAATGAGGATTTTAACTAAATACAAAATATATATTACATATGATATAGTTAATAATTAAATATATTTGTATAATATATTCACTTAACTCTGTTTTGTGGATAATAGGAATGCCTAAACAAATATTTTAGAAATAGTTTCTGAAATTACCAAATTCTTCTTGAAATATGGGGCTTAATAAAATAAGAAAACAAAGAAACATTTGGTAGGGCCTCTCAGATCTTCTAAACATTAGCTGCTACAAGAGCATAAACTGCAAGCAAAGCGACTCATTTATAGGAAGTGGGAGTCTCCTTCCATAGAGTATTAGGCTGAAGTAGGAATTACATACATGTATATTTAGAAGCTCTCTCTGGTCACTTTATAAATACTATTTGTGGAAATATAAGATCTACTGGCAGGTCCAGTATTGCTGATTTTTGGAGGAACTGATACGTTTTTGCCACTCTCTTAGTTGAGTCTCCATTAAATCAGGATACTTGCCAAAGTGAACAGTGTCCTATTAGGCAATTATAGCTAATTATGGCTATGAATGATGGCTACGGGGTAATGTTAGCGATGTCCACATAACACTAGATGGTAATAAAGTCCAAAACTCTTTGGCATGGCCTAGGAAGCCCTTCAAATAAAGAAAAATTCAACTTGTGTAAGTACCTACCATGTGAAGGGCATGATGCTGGTTGCTATTAAGAGGGAGGAGGGGTAGATACCCAAAGCCATTTTTAAAAAATAGTACATGAATCAGGGCAAGTTTCTGCCTCATCTCCACCTACTTTGTACCCCTACGCCAAACAAAGTCTGATTTTTGTTTTTGTTTTCATGCTCCTGCACGTGTGCTCAGAGGCTGCTCTTTTGGCCTGGAAAGCTCTATCCGATTCTGGACTGTCTCAGACTCCACTCATGTAGGCAGTATTGCTTCTTTATTATCTATGTCTCAGGGTTCTTCCCTCCCTGGCGCCTGGCTAGAGGCGGCACTGCACTATGTTACTGTCAGCTGTCTGCCTCTATCCCAGGAGTATGAACTCCTTGAGGGCAGAGACTTGATCAATTTCCATTTTCTGTTTATAATCCCAGCTTCCAGCACAGACTTGTTCTATAGAAGGTAGTTGGTAAATGTGTGTTAAATAAACAAACCAACAAACAAATGATAGTATTTTCAGGAGGAAATCAAAAGGAAAAGAAGTTGAAAGGGAAGCTCTGTTTTCACTAAAAAGGGAATTACCAATATACTGGGAGACAGTATGTATCTGAGTGTATCTGCACATATCTGATTGGGAAGCCAGAACTACCAAGAAATTCTTCATAGAATTTCTATGTAGAATTCTACATCGAATTTTTTTTTTCACAAAAAATGTTAATCCTCAAAAGACTTTTAATATTATTGACTGTAAAAACAATTTTATCCAAAAACAAAATGTGACCAAGTAAAAATCTCAAAATACAAAATGCTAATGCTTGGAACATATATGTGACTTTTTAATGTAGACAAGGTTCCAAAGAAATCTCAATTACTCACCATATTTAATGCTAGTCAGGGTCAGGTGGCTAGTATTTGAACACTCAGCATGATTGTATCCAAGAGATTTAAAGTTTGTGAAGGATCCTTATGGGGGAACCAGGAAATATCCAATCTATTTGAACCAACTCATAAGATCATTCATGAGTTATGATTATTACCATAATCGAAATGATTTGTAACAAATATACTAGGATATCTAAATGACCACTGTTTTTAAGACAGTGTGTTTGAGAGGCCATCATGCTTTTTTCCCATGATGCTGCCACACAGAAAAGACACAAACAAAAGGCATTAAGCCTTCTCTTTTGGAGCCATTTTCAGAGTCACTCATGGGACATATAAGATTTGGGAAAAGAAATCCTTGTGAGACGATATTTATTCTGGGTTGTTCCAATGAGAAAATTTAAAATATGTGGATTTTTCAAGAGAATAGTTTCAAAGCAAAAAAAAAAATTTCTGAAGATTTGAGTCATTCAACTATGAAATGAGCTTTTGAAAATGTGCTATTTTCACTAAAGATGTTTAAGCAAATACTAGATGATCATGTATAGAAGTGATAGAAAATTCAATGTATTTCAAAGTCTTTTTGAAATCGGAGAACCTATGATTCTAAAATATCTGAATAATTATGCTGTAGCCACACTAAATGTGTATTACAGTCTGCATGTATCCAGCCCAGGTCTGTGTTCAAATGTTACCTTAATACAGAGATCTTCCGAGATGAAATACTACTCCCATAATCTTCCTTCCCTTTTACGCTGCTCTATTTTTCTCCATAGAACTTTCATCGAATGTGTTCTATAGTTACATGTTTGTCTGGATATTGTCTGTCTCTTCCAACTAGAATGTAAGCTCTAAGGAGGAAAGAACTTCGATTGTGTTCACTTCTCTAACCCAAGCAACTAAATTAGAATCTGGCATGTAATATGTATTTAGTCAATTGTTTAATAAAAATTAGCAAAAAAAAAAGATGTTAGAGAACAATTGCAAACATGACAGAGAAAGGGTAAAACACAATTCCAGTGCTTTTTTCACATATTAATATGCCCTAAACTTGCACAGTAGTCAACATGTCACATATGGCCAATATATAACTGTCGAAAGAATGAACTCGTGCTATCATTTATATGTCTTTTCTTCTTCTTTTTTCCCCCCCAAATCACATAGATTTATACATGGTTGTAATCCTTATTCATCTTTTTACCTAAAATGTGGTACTACAGCTGAATAACTCATCTCATGCATCAGATTTGGCTATCATGACTTGATGTCATTGCCAAAAATCAAACCCATTCAAATACAAAAGATGTGCCCTCACTGAACTGAGGTTACACAAAAGCATATGCTACAGACTGTAAATAAATAAATAAATTCATCATTTCTAATTTGATCATCATCTTTCTCATTAGCATCACTGAGAAGTGTCATAGCTATATTTGGAGTAGAATACCCTACTGAGTTAAGATAAAAACAGCCAAAACATTCTTTCAAGAGAGCAAAATCAGGCAGACTTATACACATCCTGATTTCAAAACTTATTATAAAGCTATAGTAATTAAGATCATGTGGTACTGGCATAAGGACAGATATATACAGATTAACAGAACACAATTGATTGTCTAGAAATATTTATGGTCAGTTAATTTTCCACAAAGGTGCCAAGGTCATTCAATAGAAGAAAGGATAGTTTTTTCAACAAATGATATTAGGAGAATTGAATATCTGTATGCAAAAAGATAAATTTGGGCCAGGTGTTTTCACTCATGCCTGTAGTCCCAGCACTTTGGGAGGCCAAGGAGGGGGTACCACTTGAGTGCATGATGAGTTTGAAACCAACCTAGGCAACATGGTGAAACTGTGTCTCTACAAAAAAATTAAAAAAAAAAACGAAGTAGATGGGGTGGCTTGCTGTCTATAGTCCCACTACTCCAAAGATCGAGGTGGGAGGATCACCTGAGCCCCAAAGGTAGAGGCTACAGTGAGCTATGATGGTGACATTGCACTCCAGCCTGGGCAACAGAGTCAGACCCTGCCTCAAGAAAAAAAAAAAAGATGATGAATATATACCTCTACCTTTACCTTACATATACACACGAATAAGTCAAAATGGGTAGGAAGCCTAAATGAACCTAAAACTATAAAACTTTTAGAAGAAAATATCAGTAAATCTCTGTGGCCCTGGGTTGGAAAAAATTTTCTCTCTTTTTTTTTTTTTTTTTGTAAGACAGAGTCTCACTCTGTTACCCAGGCTGGACGGCAATGGTGCCATCTCGGCTCACTGCAGCCTCCACATGCAGGGTTCAAGTGATTTTCCCACTTCAGCCTCCTCGGTAGTTGGGATTACAGGTGCCTGCCACCAGGCTTGGCTAATTTTTAAAATTTTAGTAGAGACAGCATTTTGCCATGTTGGCCAGGCTGGTCTCAAACTCCTGGCCTCAACTGATCTGCCCAACTCAGCTTCCCAAAGCACTGGGATTACAGGCATGAGCCACCGTGCCTGGCCAGAAAACGACTTCTTAACTCTAACACCAAGCAGTACAAGAAAAAACAAATTGACAAACTGGACTTGGACTTCATCAAAATTTAAAAAGTTTGCTCTTCAAAATGAATCAAAAGACAAGCCCCAGAATACAAGAAAATATTATATGCCTGAAAAAAGAATTGTCTTCAGAATATATAAAGATTCTTACAATTCAATATAAGGAGACAGTTAAACCAATTTTAAAATGGGCATAAATGAGAGACTGAGGCTGCAGTGAGCTATGATTACTCCACTGCACTCCAGCCTGGGTGGCAGAGCAAGATCCTGTCTCAAAAAAAATTTTTTTTTAAAGGGGGAGGTAAGATTTGAATAAATATTTCACCAAAGATGATGTAAGGTGGCCAATAAACACATGAAATGGTGAACATCATTAGTTACTTGGGAAATGAAAATTAAAACTATCATTTGACACCCTCTAAAATGACTGTAATAGAAAGCCAAGCAATAATAGGCGAGAATGTCAAGAAACTGGAATTCTCATTCATTGTTGATTGGAATGTAAATTGGTGTAGCCATTTTGGAAAGCAGTCTTTTTTACAGTTTCTTAAAATTTACCATATAACCCAGTAATTCCACTCCTACATGCCTACTCAAAATAAATGAAAACCTGAGATCACTCAAACACTTGCATGTAAATTCATAGAAAACTATTCACAGATAAAAGTTAGAAACCCAAAGCCAGAAACAACCCAAATATTCACCAGTTGTTGAAGGTATAATCAGAATATCATGTACTATACATGTATTGATAAATGTATTTTTGTATGCATATTTTTAATAGATTTTACAGATCTGTATGCTATTTATTAAGTCCTATAAATTATGCATTTAACACACATATAATATGCTCATATATAATTTTTTAAAAATTTGTACAAATTTATGGAGTACATGGGAAAATTTGTTACGTACATATAATACATAGTGATCATGTCATATATCTAATTTCAAATTCACATCTCCTCCATTTTCAGGCCAGGTACAAATCTGGGCTCAGATTCTAGCTCTCTCACTTCTTAGCTCTGCACTTCCATGTTGGTGACTTAACCTCTCTTAAGTGTGTACTAGTAAAGTATGGACACTCATGTCCACGTTACAGGATTGTGGAATTAAAGGAGATAATGCTTAACACTGCAATGGCATAACATCAGTCTTTAACAAATTATATCCAGTACTATTGTTTGTCTTTTTGGAGTGTTATTTGGAAGTCTAGTTTTTTACTAATCATCATGGTGAGAAGGAGGAAGCATTTTGGTCAATGGAGAAAGACACCTCTCTGTATTTTCAGCTCTCTGACATCTGATTTTTCACTTAATCTCTGAGAGCCTCAGTTGCCAATATCTATAAATGAGAATCATGTTATTCATCTCACAGGATTTATGAATAGAAAAATTTATTAAAGTGCTTTGTAAACTGAGAAGTACAACAAAATTATGAAACACTATATTATTATGACCTTCTGTCTCCATCAATACCACCCACAGTATGTTTATAGAAGAACCAGAATAACTACCCATGGAGTACTGTGCAGACATTTCTCAACCCTAAGATTACAATGAAAGAATCTTTTCATGGCTGTGGTGGTGGCGGCAAGTCATTTTCAAAATAAATTTTATTCCCTGTTTTTTGAATACAAAGTGAGAACTGTGTACTCCTTATCTGAAACACTCTGCCTGTCCTCATGAGCTATCAGGCTCAGCTAAATATGGCCCTGGCCAGTATGTTAATAATCCCCACTGGTTCTGAGACCTCCATCCACCACTGATGTGACATTCTTTGTGTTCAAATGTCTAGCTGACGTCTGATGCTTAAAACAGCCCATGCCTTCACCCCTATCTGCATTGTCACAGCCCTGTATCACCACTCTTAAAAGGCTCCCACAGCCACTCCTAGCACCAGTTGTTGACCAGCCTGCCACTTGCCTCTCTGCCTGCTTCTGGCTCCCTTGAATGCCTGGTCCTTCAAGCTCCTTCTGGGTCTGACAAAGCAGGGACCATGTCCACCTTTGGCTACCGAAGAGGACTCAGTAAATACGAATCCATCGATGAGGATGAACTCCTTGCCTCCCTGTCAGCTGAGGAGCTGAAGGAGTTAGAGAGAGAGTTGGAAGACATTGAACCTGATCGCAACCTTCCCGTGGGACTAAGGCAAAAGAGCCTTACGGAGAAAACCCCCACGGGCACATTCAGCAGAGAGGCACTGATGGCCTATTGGGAAAAGGAGTCCCAAAAACTCTTGGAGAAGGAGAGGCTGGGGGAGTGTGGAAAGGTAGGCTCTCAACTTTTTCTTGGCTAACCTCACCTCCCTGTCACCCCACCCCAAACTCAGACACTTGTTTTCCCTAATTTCTCAATTCTCATCACTTGAATTTTCCTGTAACTCATTTACACTTGCTACTAAAACATTTTTCAGGCTGAAATAGTCATATAAATGCTATGGCCACCCAATGGATCATAATATGTAAAATTCTTAGTTGGGGCTCTTGATTGATTAAAAATAGAAAGCTCAAGAGGAAAATAATTCACAACCAGGGTATGGAATTCAGAATTTTGCCAAACGTAAGTCTTGTTTGAGCTATAAGTTGGGAATGTGGCATAATATTTGTTCCTAAGATATATGTATATGTATAACATGTACACATTTTTTTTTTTCAATTAAGTACATTTATTTTCTCCTATAAAGACAACAGTGGGAATGCTGGTTGCTTTGACTGTGACAGTAGCTATAGTGAAATAGTTCTTTGTCAACACCAAGAAGTGTTGGCTGATGGGAAGTACATGACACTGAGTGTCACAGGGCCTTGTTACTAGTCCTTGCTCTGTTTGCATGTAGTCAGGCCTTGAACAATCGCTTCTACGGGGTTCTCTTTCTCTCTGGACATGGAGGGAGTTAAGAGACAGTGTTTCTTTTGTGAATCAAGAACCCCTTTGAGATTTTGATAAGTTATGGACCTTCTCCTTAAGAAAATATCTCTGGGCTTGTGCAAAATACACCTTTGGCATAGAATTTTAGAATAATACATCCTGAAACCTATCTGAGGACTCATTGCAGCATAGCTGTACAGACGGTCTCTAAGATTTCTGTCTCCTTTATGATGGTGATTCTGAGGTTAGGAAATGTGTTTATATCAGAGTTCAGGTCTGTAAAGCTCTTGTGTACTGCCCAGTAAATAGTTTCTTTGAATTTGCCAAATGAGTCATTATCAGAAGGAAGTCAAAAAGATTATTATTCTCTGGGAAAACAGTAATGATAATAAAGTTTCCATATAACAACAACAACAAAAATTCTTCCTGAATTACAGAAGAACACAGGTCAGGAAAAACAGTTTAAAACCCTTGCATTCTGTTGGAATCATCTAAAATCAAAATGGCCTAAAGCCAATGGCAAGACTTCCACAGTACTAATCTAGGGCTGTTAGATGATCTTGATTATAGGGTTATGTGGGCCACAATTGCAGCAAGATATGTCTGAACTCTGTCCATGTCAATCACTGCAGGAAGGGCCCCTGGGATCCGGCCAGGGTCTGCCAAGGCCACGGTATTGAGGAACTAGAAGGGGAGTTAGAAGGAAGGACACATACAAGTCAGTACTTGGGCAGGTCAATCCCTCCACAACCATCATTTTAAGAGGGATTTTTTTTTCTTTGATGTGATAATGAGTGTCAAAATAATAATGAAATTGTGATCACAATTATTTAAAACTCTCTTTAATAAAATAAAACTGGCCGGGTATGGTGGCTCATGCCTGAAATCCCAAAACTTTTTTGGGAGGCTGAGGCAGGAGAATCACTTGAGCCTAGGAGTTCGAGACCAGCTCTGGCAATATGTGAGGAATAAAAAATTAAATGGGTATGGTGGCACATACCTGTAGTCCCAGCTGCTCAGGAGGCTGAGGTGGGAGGATGGCTTATGCATGGGAGGTTGAGGCTGCAGTGAGCCATGGCTGTGCTACTGCACTCAGTCTGAGCCACAAAGTGAGACTTTGTCTCATTAGAAAAAAAAAAAAAGAATAAAATGGTCTCAGAATGTCCAGGCTATACAATCAGTGTATCAACATTCAAACAAAGGCTTTTTAATTCCACGATACTGGCATGATAGCGGTGGGAACCAAAGGGCAAAACGTATCATCAGCTGGATGAACCCACCTGATCCTGCCAAAGGTTTTGCTGATCCCTGCCAATGGCTTAACAGCTCAATTAGAGAGGCTGCTGGGTTATGGACATCAGTTCCTTTCTAGGCTAGTTTACTTTTCCCCCACTACACTTTCCCTGCTGGCCAACTGTCTGTAGTTTCAAGGTGTGATGAGCAGGCGCTTGCTGATGGAGGGTGCAAATCCACTTTGCAGCACAGGAAAAATCTCCAAGCAGCTGTAGGGTGGCTGGGGGAGCAAGGGAGCTGCATAAGTGCAGAGCTGCACAGTAGGAACCATGAGAAGGAGCTGAGGGTCTTGACTGATTGTCAGGTGGCCAGCTCTGTAAAGGCTTAGAAAGAGCAGATGCAATACCTGTTGAATGCCAGTCTTTCTGCCCACCTGGGCTCACACAAACTTATGTCGCACTGGAGCTCCCAGGGACACTAGAACCCCAATGGTCTAGACCCCCCTATTGAGCAGTGGCTAAATCTCAGCACAGGTGCCAGTGAGTTTCTCCCCTTATCTTACTTCATTCTTAACTTTCTGCCCTTGAGAACTGAGACAAGGTGAGGTCAAGAAACTCATTAGAGGTTAATAGCTTGTACATAGAAGTGAAAATTAAAGAACATATCAAAACTGTGGGCACCCAGTCAGCAGCATCAGCATTACCTGGGATCTTCTTAGAACTGCAAATTCTAGAGCTCCCCTCAATCTGATCTGAATGAGAAACCTGAGGATGGGGCCCGACAACTGGTGCTCTCACAACTCCTGAACAACACGGGAATCAGGAGAACCAACTCCTGCCCCTGCAGCATCCAAAATTCATGTATAACTTTTGACTCCCCAAAACCTTAACTAATAGCCTAGTGTGCATCAGAAGCCTTACCAATAATATAAACTGTCAATTAACACATATGTTGAATGTGCTATATACATACATAATGTTAGGGAGGCGATCAGGAGAAATGAACGGCCACTCTTCTCATTACGTGATTCATTTTCTAAGTTTACTAACATTCCCCTTCTCCTTGTCCAGTCCCTTGCCATCTTACCTCCCACCTCTTCATTCTACACCCTTCTTCCAACCTCCATTCTCCAAAGAATCAGGGTTAATGCTAAGGCAGTGGCATATACCAAATCTGGAATAAAACAGCTCTCTTAGTCACAGAATAATTTATAAAGTAAGCAAAGTCTGTTTTGTCCATCCTCTCACCTTGCCTCTATCAACACCTTTTCCCCTTTTTTTGTTCTTTCCCCAGATGTCCCCCACCTAGGGTGACTAATCATCTCAGATTATCCAGGACTATCTAGATTTCATAACTAAAAATCCTGGGAAACCCTTCAGGCTCAGGCAAACTGGGAGGGTTTGTCACCTTACCCCACCAGGCTTTATCAGTACTTTCTCCTGTGTGTAGTCCTGACTCTCAGTTGCTGTTAACAATGTCAACTTAGAGCCATTCAGTAAACAAATATTTATTGAGCTCCTACTACATGTTAAGCACTGTGCTAGGTGAGCAAAGCAGACATGGTCCACTGCTCTCAACAGCTAACAGCTAAGTCTGCTGGGAAAAACAAGTGACCAAAATAAAGTATGACAGGTACTTTATTGGGGAGGGGGAGGGGGGTACAATGCTATGGGAATGCATCAGAGGGATAATTGGAGGGGATGTCAAAGAAGGCTTTCTGGGAGAGCTATCATTTAGATGCTATACAACAACTCACAGTTTCGGGTATTATCTTTCCAGGTACATTATGAGGGGGGAAACGGCTCTTGCAGAGCTCTTGATAGAGCCAGAGTGTCTTTAAAAAAACCAAAAGGAACAAAAACACAACAGTGTCATACAAGGCTCTAAACCTTAGATTTTGAGACAGGCCCCTTTCCTCCAAATACTAAAACAGGTAAAAAGAATACACACAGCTTTACAGGGGCTAGAATTATAAGGAATTTGGAGTGGAATGGGGGTGAGGAGAAGTCAGCCCACAATTCTTTCCTTCCTCAGGTTAATCCATTTGCTCCACTGCTGGGCAGGGAAGGCTTATTCTCTCCCCTCATATTTGCCAGGAGACTTGGCTACAGCCCCCTCTTTCTTGTGTTGTTGCTTTGTGATTTGCAACCAGCTGCCACCAAACATTTCTCTTTCTTTCACACACACACACACGCACACACTCGCACACACGCACGCAGACACACATGTACGCAGACGTATCCCTCTCTTTCCCTCCCTGCTCCCAAAGAAGTGAGTAAATTAAGACTGCACAAGTTATTCCAGGAGTGGCTGACCCCTTCTCCAGGCTATCACTCAGTGCCTGCCACTCCAAACAGTGGATAACTGGAGGCTATTTTGTGATACCAACTGGGCAAACAAACCTGGAGACAAGTACAGTGTTCTCCAAAGCTAGATCCACATGCCTCAGGCGGCAGGTGCCCTTGGGGTAAAAAAAAGAAAAAAAAAGTTGCCAATATAGAGAAGAATCAGGGCTTGGAGGACAGGGCAGGGCCCCAGGTCTGTAGAGAAGATAAAAACGACTACAAAGACAGCAGGAGAAAAAATCAGACTCTCAGCAATTTCTAGACTTTTATTTTTTTTTTAATTAGGAAAGACAGCAAGAAAAAGAGAAACAAGGGGTCACTTGAGCTTCTTTGTACAGCAAGTCTTGTAAATAGGAAAGACAAAGACAGAATGAAATTGTGTTTGCCTGAAAGTCTTTCATAATTGATACATGCTAAATAATTTAAGACCATCAGGCTGGGCAATGGCTTACTTCAAGATTTTCTACTGTTCTCTGCTGTTCCATCCACGTTACCTAATTAGAAGCTAGTGGGTCCAAGGGTGATTTTCTTTCCCACTTGGTCTTCTGCAGTCTGTCTCATTTAACCCTGAACTAGCTGGAGGATTCAAGTTGATTTTCCCAAAAGAGTGACTTGAATGTTTTCTCTGCACCGAACTGGATTTTGACCTCCTACTGTCCTGAGCAGCAGCCTTGCCTCTAGGCTGCCCTTCCCCACATCAGGGACAGGTACAGAGGCAGCTTTCAGGTGATGTAGAGTCTCTGAATCCCTGTGCCGGTCACAGAAGCAGATACATGCTGGAGGAGCAAATGACAGGTCTACTTCTGTCTACACGGAGGCAAGGCCTGGGAGAGAGCACTTGACTTTTGTCACATCTGCTATAAGGATGGCAACGTGGGAATGTCTGAACATTAAAAAAGGGAATTCATGAACATATTGTATATTTTTGTTGTCATTCGATTGCTTGAGATGGAGAAATAAGAAAAAACAGAGTGATTCCAGAAGGGAGGGTTGAATTTGCTACATTGTAAGTAAATGGAGAGTAAAGCAGTTAAGAGTCTGTCTTCAGGAGATGGACAAATTTATGGTTTTCTAAAGCTGAAGTTCTGATTTATTTGTTAAAATTGGCAAAATGATTATATATTTTGCTTCAGTAAGTTGAATTCTGGATATTCTGCAGAAAACAAGAGAAATGTCTGTAGCAAAAGCTATTACTATTTATTGCAATATAATGTCAGCCTTGGTCATGAGAACTAGCCAAATCAGAAGCAGAGAACTGTTAATTTTTTTTTGTTATAAAGTTATATCACTTTCCAGTTGCTACTTTTGCAAGTGAAAAAATGTAGTTAAAATTATGTTATCATTTTTAAGATGCTTAATGTTAATATCATACTCTTCAGGTTGCAGAAGAAGACAAAGAGGAAAGTGAGGAAGAGCTTATCTTTACTGAAAGTAACAGTGAGGTTTCTGAGGAAGTGTATACAGAGGAGGAGGAGGAGGACTCCCAGGAGGAAGAGGAGGAAGAAGACAGCGATGAAGAGGAAAGAACAATTGAAACTGCAAAAGGGATTAATGGAACTGTGAATTATGATAGCGTCAATTCTGATAACTCTAAGCCGAAGATATTTAAAAGTCAAATAGAGAACATAAATTTGACCAACGGCAGCAATGGAAGGAACACAGAGTCCCCAGCTGCCATTCACCCTTGTGGAAATCCTACGGTGATTGAGGATGCTTTGGACAAGATTAAAAGCAACGACCCTGACACCACGGAAGTCAATTTGAACAACATTGAGAACATCACAACACAGACCCTTTCCCGCTTTGCTGAAGCCCTCAAAGACAACACTGTGGTGAAGACTTTCAGTCTTGCCAACACTCACGCTGACGACAGTGCAGCCATGGCCATTGCAGAGATGCTTAAAGTCAATAAGCACATCACCAACGTAAACGTCGAGTCCAACTTCATAACGGGAAAGGGGATCCTGGCCATCATGAGAGCTCTGCAGCACAACACGGTGCTCACAGAGCTGCGTTTCCACAACCAGAGGCACATAATGGGCAGCCAGGTGGAGATGGAGATTGTCAAGCTGCTGAAGGAGAACATGACACTGCTGAGGCTGGGCTACCATTTTGAACTCCCAGGACCAAGAATGAGTATGACAAGCATTTTGACAAGAAATATGGATAAACAGAGGCAAAAACGTTTGCAGGAGCAAAAACAGCAGGAGGGATATGATGGAGGACCCAACCTTAGGACCAAAGTCTGGCAAAGAGGAACACCTAGTTCTTCACCTTATGTGTCTCCCAGGCACTCACCCTGGTCATCCCCAAAACTCCCCAAAAAAGTCCAGACTGTGAGGAGTCGCCCTCTGTCTCCTGTGGCCACGCCTCCTCCTCCCCCTCCACCTCCTCCTCCTCCTCCTCCTTCCCAAAGGCTGCCACCACCTCCTCCTCCTCCCCCTCCTCCACTCCCAGAGAAAAAGCTCATTACCAGAAACATTGCAGAAGTCATCAAACAACAGGAGAGTGCCCAACGGACCTTACAGAATGGACAGAAAAAGAAAAAAGGGAAAAAGGTCAAGAAACAGCCAAACAATATCCTAAAGGAAATAAAAAATTCTCTGAGGTCAGTGCAAGAGAAGAAAATGGAAGATAGTTCCCGACCTTCTACCCCACAGAGATCAGCTCATGAGAATCTCATGGAAGCAATTCGGGGAAGCAGCATCAAACAGCTAAAGCGGGTAAGTAACCGGAGTAGACACAGGGGCACAGATGTAGTAAATGAGTTGTCCTCCATTGCATGATGGTACCAAAGTCACTTCTCACAATACTTAATACTTTCAATATTTTAGTGTGTGAGAGCAAACACACCAAGTTTGAAACATCAGGAGCAGGCACACAGGTGAGCACATTTCCATTTGAGAGGAATGCCTGGGCCACTTTCCCAGCCTCTTGGTCATATAAGGGCCAGGACCATTTTAAGACACTCCAAAATATACATGTCCTAATTCTCTTAAGAAGAAAACCAGGGAATATAATCTAAATTCCAAAAGGATTCATCAATGTCAAAAATTTTGCCAGAGTTGTGATTGATACGTAATTTATAACATAAAATGTATAACATGGTAACAAAAATTATTACCACTCAACAATAATCAGCCTATACTTGAGTTCTTCTCAGAGGATACTACTAGAGACATATCCTATGGATATTTTTCACTTTATCATGTGTGTTGTTCATTGAGAGAAAATCCCCTATTTTTGTAGGTGGAAGTTCCAGAAGCCCTGCGATAAAAACACGATCTTTAGAAGAGGATGCAGAACTGTTCAGTGGTATTACACAAAATGCATTATGAGATGTTTTTAAAATACCTTCTTCAATTCAAAATGATCCCTGACTTTAAAAATAATCTCACCCATTAATTCCAAAGAGAATTTTAAGAAACAATCAGCATCTTTCTTCTGTAAATATGAAAATAAACTTTTTTATGTTGTGAGATTTGTATTGGCAAGAAGCAGTTAATTTAAAGATGCTCTTTATATCTGTGGATGTTTTGCTAACTCCATCAATGTCAAAAATTTTGTAATGAGTTCATGAAATGTGCTGTTATTTTTGTAATCTTAATAAATGTGGATTGAAGTTTTTTCCCTTTTTTTAAAAAACCAAACTAATATTTTTCTGTCAGTTGATACATCTGTGAGGTGTGCATATAGCATTACTGGATATTAAAAAATATACCATTCTCACCCAAAAAGGGTTTGGGTCTAAACATTTGCCTTTGTTTCCTTTTGTTCAAGAAAATCTGATCAGCTCTTTCCAAAGGACTGGGAAAAATAATTTTTTTCGTTTTGTTTTTGAGACAGAGTCTTGCTCTATTACCCAGGCTGGAGTGCAGTGGCACAATCATAGCTCACTGCAGCCTCAAACTCTGAGGCTCCACTGATTCTTCTGCCTCAGTCTCAGGAGTCCCTAGGACTACAGGCATGCACCACCACACCTGGATAACAATGTTTTTGTAGAGACGGGGTTTCACTGTGTTGCCTAGCTGGTTTCCAACTCCTGGGCTCAAGAGATCCTCCCACCGGGCCTCCCAAACCACTGGGATTTCAGGCGTGAACCAGTGTGCCCCGTAACAACTTTCTTAAAACTTTGCTTTGGTAGTGAGATAAAAGGTTGTGAAAAGATCCCCAATGTGGTCATTATCATCTTAGATTGACTGATGCTAGCTAGACCTAGGATGATAGCTGATGCTTCCATATTTCTGTAAGTCCCATAGGTACCCAGACATCGATTTAATCATTTATTATAAAAATGAATGATTTCTGAAAGTAATAAAATTGAAGTTTCTCGATAGCAAGGAGATAAGTGCTAGAAGAATATTGGAAGATAAAACCCCTAAATTCAAAGCTACCTTTTGGCTGATGCTAAGGATGGACCACTCAAGTCTCTCTTTGAACTCTCCTTGGATAAGCCTTAGTCTAGTGGGTGTCTATGCAAATCACCATGATGCCAACATTCACAAAATACACATGGGGACATGAGGCACATGCATTTGAAATCTCCAGCTATCCTTCTACCCCTTTAACTCAAGAAGTGTCTGAATTCAAATAAGAAAAAGACATATTGAATTACCTTCACTTCACTCTAGTCCTCCACTCTAATTTATGAAAGTTATAAATCCCTCTAAAGTCCTTTGTATTAACTATGATTAGTGTTACACCCTTTGTGTCCTACAGATTATAACAGTGGTCTTGGCAAACTCTCTGAGCCACCCAGTAAATAATTGTTTGCTTCATATCCAGAGCTTTGGATTGTCTCCAATCAAAAGGATTGTTTCACTAGAAAATCTCTCCCATAGTCCTTTGGCCTGGCTCTTTGAGTCTGTTTCTACCGTTCAGCCATTCTCTTACAGAATAAGAACTGACATAATCACTTAAAGAGGATTCCAGTGGCCCATGAGTTAGTAGGTACCCTGACTTCATGTGAGGGAGGGGAGGTGACTGACATTTTCTGAACTAAGTTGTCTCATGTTTTTACAACAACATTAAAAGGTGCTATCACAATTTTATAGATGAGTAAACTGAGGTACAGAGAGGGTAAGGCTGGTAATCTCTGATTGCAAAGCCCATGCTCCTTCTGTGTCACTACGCCTCTCTTCTTCCATCCAGACTCAACCTCCCAAAGGTTTGTTGTTCTTAGAACAGTGCAGATCTTATTTCCCTTGGTAGAGACTTCACTATTTTCACCTCTTCACTATTTTCACTCGTGTTCACAATTACACTCATTCTTGTTGTTCAAGGAAATAAAAGGTGAAATGTAGGTTTTTTTAAAGGCATATATGTGTGAATGTATATGAATTTAGAACAGAAAGCCAAGGCAGGCCTTCCCATCCTCTGACTCTTGTGAGTGCATGAAGACAGGGCTCTTCTAAGTCAAAGGGTTGTGGGCAGTGAACAGCTTCTACCTCCAGTATGATGAGGGAGAGGAGCAAAAGTTTGCCGAAAAACAGGGTCATTGATTAAACCATGCAGAAATCCCAGGAGTGGGGTGTGGCAGCCCTCCTGAATAAAGAGGAAAAGGCTAGCACGAGCATGGCCAACAGCTGGTTGGGCTGGGGAGATGGGCCAGTCCTTCTGACCAGAAGCGAGTGATGAGGAGACATGTTTTCTCCTTTGCATTTTAACAGGTTGCCTTACTGTGGCTTTCTGTGCCTTAAGAGAGAGCAACATGTACTTACCAGGTACTTCACAATGTTTAAAGGAACAGACGAGCCCTCACATCAATCTAAGAAACAAACTTATAAAGCTCTTAATAAGGCAAGTATAGTATGGTCAGATTCTAAGTGGGTACATTTATCATTATAAAAAAAAATTCTAGAATGCGTTATTTCAGAATCCAGTACTGTAAACATGAAAAGTATGATGACGATCATTATTCAGCACAGGATGGGGACCCTGGTTCATCCTCCCTGGAAATTCAAAGACCTGATATGAAAACTAATTAGTTCATCCTCTATAAAGAGCTTTCAACTGACTGGGAGAGAGACTGTCCAAGACCAGATGAAGTGTTTCGGCTATGATTAATGTGGGCATGTTAATCTCTGAAAGTATAGCTCAGTACAGCTCACCCTGATTTGAAATGGGGCCAGGATGCTGAGTCCCTCTGCTTCATGAGCCCTGCTGCCACAGGTATTTAATAACTCAGTGTCAGCAGGATCTTGATTTAATACCTGCCCTGAGATAGTTGCTACAACTGGGTGAAAGGAAGAGGTAATTACAGGCTGCAATGTCTATATGCAGATGCGCTAAAGACAGGGGTAAATCAATATTTACCCCTCTTGAAAGATTTACCCTCAAGAGCGGTCAATCAATATTTACCGCTCTTGAAAAGATCTCATAACTGCTTCCTTTCTAGACACAGGAAAAGCTGCCTCTTTCTTATCTGAAGTTCTTAAAGTGGACTTCCATAAATTTCCAAATGAATGACATAAAAGACTAAGAATTGATCTAAAACTTACAAAACTCAGAAATATGGTACCAACATTGGTGCACTTAACATCCACAAATATTTTCTGAGTGCCTGCTGTGTTCCAGATACTCTTCCAAACACTGGAGATAAACAGTGAGCAAAGACAATAGAACCCCTGTCCTCGTGTAACTTACATTGCAGTGTAAGGAGGAAGCTTACATCACTTCTTGCATTCTGCCTTTATTTATTAATGGCTCCTATGGACAAGGTACTCTCCTCTAGGCTGGGGAGACCAAGCTGAATTAGAAAGTGTCCTCTACCTCAGAGCAGTGGGAATTTTAAGGAAACCAACCCTTCCAGAAGAGTAAAAATTTCCTTGGTTCACATGCTGTACAAAAATAGGAGTTGGATGGCTTCGGCCTCTGAACCATATTTTATCATAGATTCCTGACCTACAACAGACACTGGATCAAGGAAAGCTTTGCAGTGAATGTGACAATCAGAATTTTTAAACAATAAAGCCACCAGACTAGGAAAAAAAAGTTTCCTTGATATGAGGACTGGGAAAGACATTTCAATTTGAGGAAAAAGTCTAGTATAAAAAATGGTTGGAAACCATAGAATTTAATGTCATTGTGTAAAAAAGAATTTGGTAAAAAGTTAATATTTTAGGGTTTTTTTCTAGTATTGATAATTTTGGTGGACTAAGAATATAAATATTGTGTAGTTTCTGTATGGTCTTTTCTTTCTAGAAAAATGGTGTGTGATCATTAAGAAGAATCAGAACATACAGATAAACAAAAGAACACAAAGAACCCCATAATCCCATCCACACAGAACAAGTACTGATAACTCTTTAGTGCATACCTTTTATTTAATTTTTTAATTTTTCTGTGAGAGTCTTTCTCTGTCACCCACGCTGGAGTGCAGTGGCACGATCTCCGCTCACCGCAACCTAGGTCTTCCACATTCAAGGATTCTAATGCCTCAGGCTCCTGGTAGCTGGGATTATAGGCATGAGCCACCATGCCTGGCTAATTTTTAAAATATTTTTAGTATAGATGCAGTTTCTCCATGTTGGCTAGACTGATCTGGAACTCCTGGCCTCAAGTGATCTGCCTGCCTTCGTCTCCCCAAGTGCTGGGATTACAGGCATGAGCCACTGTGCCTGGCTTAGTGCATATCTTTAAAAATTCTTCTTAATATATATTTGAACATACACATAACTTTTTTTTTTCTTCAAAAAGGGCAAGATAGTTTCATACCATTAAAATTTTATTTAAGCAATTTCAAGAACTGTTGGATATTTAGATTATTTTTATTAGTCCTGTCTCTGGTGTTAGATAGTCTGTTTGTCCCAGCTCTTTCCTATTTAGCTATTCTAACTTTTAACTTTTCCAAAAGCCCTTAGAAGAAGTGATTGGCTGACAAACCAGAGCTAAAAAGCCATCCCCCAGACATACTGTAGAGTTGTGTGGCATCATTGTGGTACACCAAAACTGGAAATTAGGTTTCAACTAAATTGTCAAGTTAACCAAGTTTCTCTCAGACAAATTATATGACGATCTGAACCACAGAGCATGTATTTGTAAGATGCATTTCAAAAAGCCAGTACAATTTTCTATATGTGAATAAGAAGGCTGGTATGGGCTGAGCATCACAGGAGTCTGTCCTGAGCAACTTAGTGTAAGCTAGGGAATGTGGACTTAATTAATTACGAAAAGCCAAGAGGAGCATCAAAGAAGTTCAAGAGGAGTGACGTGATATTTATATAGGTTTTAAAAACATGACTTCTGTAGTCAACAGAAGAATGGATTCAGTGAGGACTAGGCTGGTGGTAGGAAATCAGTTAGGAGACCTCTGAGAATGAAGTGATGCAGATTTGAACAATGAACTCTGTGTAGAGGTGAAGAGGCTAGAACAGATAGAACAGAGACTAAGAAAGCATAAACTTTCCAGAATTCAGTTACTAGTTAGCTGTAGGGGGCAGGCGGGGTGCAACAAAAGATAGGAGACTTGTATTCCTAACTGGGCCATGTGGGACAAATGACATAAAATGGGGTAGGAAATATAGCAGGAGCAGGTTTGGGAGGGGGGAAAGATGAGTTTAGCTTAAAACACATGGTCTGAGGTGCTTGTCCATTTGAACGTGTGGGTCTAGAATCGTGGGGGTGGGATTTGTGCTGGAAGTAAGGATGTGCGGGTCATGTGTTATGCATGGTAGTTAAGGCTAGGAGTTTGGATGAGGTCACTCAGGAACAGTGTAGAGAATGACAGAGGCTGAGTATGACCAGAGAGGGCAGAGAGAAGCCAGTCATGTTGTAAAGCAGCGAACTGCACTAAGAAAGGTGCAGTAAACAGCATAAAATGCCTCAGTGAGTCCTGGAGCTAGAAAGCTTTTATCAGAATATTGACCTTGGTGACAAGAAGTTCATGGGACAGTGGAGGTGGAAATCAGATTGCAGGGGTGGCGTGGCAAAACTCACCAAGATGAAGAGGGTAGTGTAATCCTTCAAAAAATGAGCACACCGCTCTGCCGGAGAGTCAGAGGGTCCCCAAAGTCTCAGGATAAAAAAGGTGTATCTTCTGGTATGTCATTTTACTTGACATGAGAAAAAATGTATCTCATATAAAGGTATATAAACTTATATGTAAGATCCAAATAAAGTCGACTGAAAACTCCATTCCCTCCATGATAGCTCAAAGTCTTATGCAAGATTTCTGAGAATTCCTGGATGGAGGGGTGGTGGCTGGAGGTTTGTACACTCACGGTCCTCTTCAGCTTCATACTCTTAAGCATGCCTTTTTGCAAGCTTATGATTAATGCCACTATTCCAAACTACTGACGACATCAGCCCTCATTCTTAACTTCCACAGATTCAATACTACATGAAATTTTGGGAAAAGAAGATGAGGTTGACATTATAGCAACACAAACAACTTCAAATTGAATATTAAATGCCCTGTGATTTAAAAAAAAAATCCTCTGGCTAACTTACCACCAAAATTTATTCCCACTGGCTATTTTGTTTTCTTGTTTTATCCCTTCTTTCTTCGCATGATTCTGCTTTATTACCAACCTCCTAGATTACTCTTGAGAATTCTGAATTCTTTCACTCTTTCATGTACTGCAAGTTCAGCTCTTTCCATCCTCCTCCCAAAGGCAGGTCTGGCTCTACTGTTGCATAAACAAATGGGTAAATATGATCAGCAGATACATCTTTATTCAATAGGAGCCACTCTAAAGTTGTAGCTGTGAATAAAATTTTCTTCCCTTTGGAAAACGGTACACCTCCTTGGTCACTACAAAAACTCTTGCTAAGTCACTCATAATCTGTTATCTGGACTACCGCATAGCTGTTGCTGTCTAACTGATGTCTCTATCTCCATCCTTTTCTTTTTCTTTTTTTTTTTGAGACAGGGTCTTGCTCTGTCACCCAGCCTGGAGTGCAATGGCATGATCACGGCTCACAGCAACTTCGAATTGCTGGGCTCAAGTGATCCTCCCCGCTCGGCCTCCTGAGTAGCTAAGACCACAGGCACATAACATCACACCCACATAATTTTCAAATCTAAAGATGAGGGTTTCATTTTGACATATCTGCACACTGACAATGCTGCATGAATCTTCAGATGACTAATCACTTCTTCCAGAATGAAACACTGTGTGACTAGCTGTATAGCCTTTAGAAAAAGTTAAACAGTTTGTTAGCAACACAGCGTTTTTTTTTTTGGAACTATATACTTAGAAGGTTTTAAAAATTAGGCAGGTTATTGAAACATGTATGAATCTTCTCACCTCACACAATACTGGAGTCTTTAGACTAAATGCTAAATTTCTCCTTCTCCCTAAATAGAATCTCAGAAGATCCATTAATCAGTGTTACATAAACACAAAAACAAATTATCTAAAGCCACTCTCGGGTTATAGTTCATAAGTTGCCCTTCCTGAATTTATCATGAAATAATTCCCTGTCAAGCTGGGGTGGGCTGGTGGCAGCACCCAGATTAAAAGCCAATACATTCCTGTGAACAAATTATCCAACAAACAGCAGCTCAAAGGGATGCTTTACACTGAGGTAAAATTGGAAAAATACAGCTTTTTTTTTCTTAAATTACATTTAAGGGGAAGAGTCAGAGGGAAAATATATTGATTGATACCTATACACTGCAATCTTCTGCAGTTCTTGCTTTTTCTTTTCTTTCTTTCTTTTTTTTTTTTTTTGAGACGGGGTTTCGTTCTTGTTACCCAGGCTGGAGTGCAATGGCGCGATCTCGGCTCACCACAACCTCTGCCTCCTGGGTTCAGGCAATTCTCCTGCCTCAGCCTCCTGAGTAGCTGGGATTACAGGCATGCGCCACCATGCCCAGTTAATTTTTGTGTTTTTAGTAGAGACAGGGGTTCACCATGTTGACCAGGATGGTCTCGATCTCTTGGTCTCGTGATCCACCTGCGTCGACCTCCCAAAGTGCTGGGATTACAAGCGTGAGCCACCATGCCCGGCCAGTTCTTGCTTTTTCAACATGTTACCAATTGGGAGTTGTGGTGACTATGCAGGAAACCAGTGGATAGCTGAAAATATCACATTCAAGACAAGTAAGGTAACACCAACTTTTTCTCTAAGTGCTGCCAAGAATTTCTGGTGACTCTCTGCAGAGACACTCACAGAAAATTTAATAGGACTCTTGACCTGTTAGAACTTGCTAGGATGATTAAAATCCTTTTTGCCCCAGAAGCTGTCACTAATAAAAGCTGTTTTCAAAGAAATACAAAAATTTTTTTAAAGCAACAAATCCAAGTTGTTCCTGATCTCCTTAAAACTCACCATTGGGTTCACTCCTAAGTATGAAATAAATAGGAAATACTTAAGAAGACACATTGGCAACGAGTACTCTAAATTCACAGAGAAAACTCTGAGGTAATGCCAAATAAATTCTTATGTAATCATTTATTAAGCATGTGAGATTACTCAAACATACCAGTTACCTAATCTTTCAAGTGGAAAAAATACTTCATTGGTGATGAAGTAGGGAATGGGAATAAGGGATGAGCAAACCAGAGAAATATTTTAAAAATTCTACTCATGTCTCCAAAAATCTGGGGCTATCCTAATCTCGAAACTTGCCATAGTGGCTGCTAGTTTAGTTGCATGATTACAATGTATTTTCCTTTCTGTTGCATTTTTTAAAAATAAGAGCGTGATTTTATGTTTTTCTGCATAAGCAGAAAAATCCCAAGCCTTCCACATTTAAAGTAGACACTGGAGTAACCATTTTATTATTGCATCCAGATCATCTCTGATGTCTTAATGCTAACTGGTAGGCAGGATACTATAGTGGTGAAGGGTTTGTATTAACACAGACTTGACTTTGAAGCCCATCTCTGCCATTTACTAGCTGCTTAACTGTGTGCAAATTATTTAATCTAAGTTTCATTTGCCTTGGCTAAAATATTGGGATATCTTGCTCTTATAAACCATTTCATGTAGTGCGCAACACTTAATAAGCACTCCAATAAATACTAGTCAGTATTATAAGATTCTTTTCAACATGCTTTTCCTCAAAGAAAAAATATTTTGGTGACGAAAGGTCTGGGAGTGGAGTGAACAATAGCCATGAGACATTTGGAAGCCCCTCTAAATGGCTTCATCACTGTCATAAAAAAGTAGTCTGGTTTGAAACTAGGTAAGAGCCCATACAACCACCTCCGTAGAAAGGAGACAGGGCAAGAAGATACCACCCTGAGGAAGTCAGAGAGCAGTCTACACTGGGAAATGCAAACTAAGTGGCTCAACTGTGCCCTCTGGAAAGTGTTATTAGAAAAACACCACTATGGACTGATACACACACACATTGCTACTGCAAAGCAGGACAAATATTTGAATGTGTTCTTGTTATTACTAATAAGAAGTCCATGAAACTTTCACTGTGCTCCCCATCCTCCAATACCTATTCACTTACAAGTTATAGAACCCACAGACACAAAAAACCAAATCCTTCTCTGTGCATTTTATATCCCCTCCCCCCTACACTGCCCTCTTAATACCTGCACCTGAAAATTAGTACTCGTTGTAACAAGGGATGGAAGTAGGAGGGAATGGCAGGAACTATAAAACAAAATTGCACTGGATAAGCAGAATGAAGGCTATTCTCATAATGTTTAGAGAAAAAGTAAAGCAATGCTTTGAAGAGAGACAGTAACTGAAGACTGAGAAGCAATGCCATAATTCTCTCAAACCTGTTGCTTCTTCTAGTTTTCTGTTCAGCATCATGCAGTTTCTATCTTTTGAGATGCTGCAGGGGAAAAAAGTGCCATTAGAAATTTAGGTCTTGAAACCACACACTTGAGAAAAAAAGTTTTCTACATTTTGAATTTTATAAAGCACTATTTATGTTCCTCCAGAATAGAGCCGGAACAGCTCTAGCAAGTTGACTAATCCCATTGCCAAAGTGCATAGTCAGGCAGGCCAGTTGTTCCAGAAGAAATAGATACTCATCTAAAATGACACCTGTACCTACATTTCTCTGAGTAGCATGTTAGACACAGAGTCTTCTGCATGTCCAAAATTCCATGGTTACTGGTCCCTTTTCTCAATTATAATAGATGATTTAGCTTTGACGAAACGATTAAAGGATATACAAATATTTCTTACATCAGTGACTTAAAACTCTCATATTTAGAAATAAAAATTATGCAGCAATTTGATATGAACCATCCTGCATAAAACAGCCTGTAGTCACCAAATCTTCCAACTAGCCTGTTTACACCACTGAACCCATTATCAGTCTTGTGGGTAACAATTACAAATATAAATCTCCTCTTTACCCTTTTGTTTTACCAACATTTTCTCATTCGATTAGATGCTGAGTACAGTCATATAAACCTCTCAAGAATCATGACCTATAGATAAAAAGCTATTTCTCTGCCTAAATGGACTAGGCCACAGAATAATTTATGCACTAATTCCTTCTCTTTGTACTTAGCAAGTTGTTTTAAATCTCCACAGGTCATGGTGGTTCTATAAATATTTTATATGCATCAATATACATAAATGTTCTTGCCCATGCATACTAAGACAATTTCTAAATAACATCAATTAGATCCAAGACTGGCCTCTCGAGTGACCTGCTAATGCAGACCTTGTGTTTTTGCACATTTGGAAGTGGCCTCAGCTGTTGGTACACTCATCACTGTATCTCTCCAACAGTGTGTTAAGCTTTTCCAGCTGTCCTTTACTTCTCCACCGATGCATGCCTTTTTGCCATTCTTTCATAATTGGTTGTGTGCACGACTTTTATCCCAAATCCTACTGTGTCAAGGAAACTTAATAAACTATAAAAACGTTCTAAGAAAGTGATAGAAGAAAAAAAGAAAAAAGCCTGATTTCTCAAGGGACTTAGCATTATGTAGTCACATGATCTTCAAGATGTATTACTCTATAGAATGAGAGATTTGTTTTATTCTGGGGTCTGTTTCCAACTTATGGTAATAATCATTTAAAAGTTTGCTTTAGTATAGGACATTAGACTAATACTTGCATTCAAGTTCATTTATCCATTGACTTTGAAAATAAATCATACTTATGGAAATTTCTGATGACTCAAGATTATATAGAACATTTCCTTATGTTTCTTTCTTGCTTTAGTCACCATTTCCCAGTAATATTTAAGAAACATGTGTATTTAAAAGCTGTCTGGGGAAAGCCTTCAAAAAATTCCTTTAGTTTTTCAATGCCTATCTTTAGCCTCAATTTTGTGGAAAATCTTATCAATGTGAAGATACAGCAATAGTTTTTCACAAGTTGAAAGACCCCAAGGTTTACTATGCCGAACAGTTCTTATGTGGGATCATTACCGCAATGCTAGTATCACAAAGCAACACCAAGATTCAAAGATGAGGCTACACTGAAGTGTTAACCTGCCATGCAGTGGAAAGGGCAACTCTCTTTTCCAACAACCTATCAAATACCATTTAATAGTAGCGATAATGGTTAGTGAAGGCAGCTTTGCAGTCTTTACAGAATCAAAACTGAACTCAAATGGACAATGTATTTGTTTTTCCTAAGCTGGTTGAATTATCTTGGTTAGTATGATTTAGACAGCTTGGAAACAAAAACACATGAAAAATAAGAGTGATTCCCATAACAAATCAGTTTTTCTGTTGCTTTGAGTTTTGGAAAACAAAGTGATAAAAGTGCTAAAGCAAACAGGGTGCTAAATTTGGGCTCTGGTAGTATGCAGGGACTCTCTCTTTGCACAATCTAACTGGCCTACATCATGTCGTTAGTGCAGCACGTCGCTACAGAACTTTTGGGCACTGGTGTAGATCTAAAGCAACTATCTGGCTCAGAAGCTACTTGCACTTCCTAAACATCTCTGGGCAGCAAGTCCATTATAAGCATGTTCTACAGCACCCAGATACCAACCATGGCTAAAGCAAAGCCACTTAAGTAGAATCATAAGGTCCATTTATTGGTGGCTTGGAAAGAAAGTGATTGAAATAGGGCTATGCTTATATCTACAGCTAAGTTCAGCAGAAAACTTAAAAAAAAAAAAAAAGAAAGAAAAGAAAAATCCCTTACACTTGAATGGTCGAGTGTAGTTTTGAGCTTTAGCTAATACAATCAAGAAAAAGTTTGATCCTTATGCATTCACATCCTTGCTCAATAAACAAACGAAAAACAAAGATGAGTTTCTTCTTATAGAACTAGTTTTCATTCCTAAAAATGGAGATTGAAATGTATTTCTTAATTCTACTTGCTGAGCTTTCTCCTGATCACCAAAATATGCTTATAAACACAAACTCTCCTTTCTGTTCTCTGCCTCCTTAGATTCCCAACCCAGCTTTAAAAAGTTGTTTCTTTTTAGGTCAGACGCTGATTTAAGGAGCTAAATTATACTTTCCCTTAAGACAACTATAGAATTGAGACATGAACACCTTTGTTTTCCCATAGTTAAATGGACATGATAATGCCTTTTCATTTGTTTCTTTCAACATCACAAATACAAGATCCACATTTTATTTTCCTGCCTCTTTTCCAGTACATGGAACCCAGTTAGGATTTCCCCCTCTCTCATCAATAAAGCCAGGAAGCTGGATTTGAAGCATTGTTTGTCCTTGCGGTCCTTGGAAGAACTCCCGGTCTTTAAATTGGCAGTGCAGCTGTTGATCAAAAAATTACTCAGAAAGATTAATATATTCTCAAACTAATATTCTGTCAGACAAGTTGTAAAGACTTATGAAATACTTATGTCTAAGTAAAAACAATGCCTATTTATATCTGTAAGAAACTAACAAAAATAATTTAATGTAGAATGAAAAGCTCAACCTCATTTCAACTCTGTACTAGATGACAGAAGTGCCCTGTAATGACCAAATACTTGGGCAATGTAGGGTGACTGCCACCATTGAGCCAAAATATAATCACATGCATCAGAGTCAGAGGCTGGCTGGCTCCTCAAAGCAAGACAGCTTTTCTGGCTAGAGATGGACACAGAATGTTAGGGGCTTCTTCCAGCACCCAGATGATATGTGAGAAAGGGTGACATTTGCAGCCATACACCTTTCAGAAACAAACTAAATCTGCAGTTCATCCTTAATCTAAGAAAAAGAAAGGAATACAATAGGATTAAGGTACATGAAAAAGAGCAGCTGAACTAGTCAGATTTGGCTTCTACTACTAGTTCTAATTAACCTCGGGCAGGCCCCACAAGCCCTGTGAACATGAGTGACGACCCTCACCTGTGAAATGAGAAAACAGGTTTGGTGACGTCCATGTGCTTCTGTTCTCATATCTCAATGGTCTCCAAACATCTTTCATTTATGAAATAAGTAGTTTAGATTTAAACGACGTACATGCGAGTGGGGACCTATCCTACTCCACTGTCGATCTTAATGTCTACCATTTAGTTCACAATTATTTAAATATGGTGATACTGATGCTTTAAAAATCCTTAGAATTAGGCCTTGATGAAAATCTACACACATCTAGCAATCACTAAGACAAGACAAAATTTAGGTCATGAAATGCCAACCAATTCAATAGTGTTTTGTTCAAGTTCAAGAATGCAATCTGATACTGCTGAAATTCAACTTTTTTTTTTTAAATCCTAAGGTAGATTTTTTTTGTGGTTGTTATTCAGGGACTACTTCAAATTTACTAGAAATACCCCAACACACAAATATCTGATTAAACTGAAACCACCTATAAACTACCATCTGTTATGCTTTACTCAAAATATTTACGTGCTAGTCACATCTTGATTTGCCAATTTTGATAATGGTGTGCATGGCCAATTTAGAGTTACACTGGACTTATGTAACAGTAAATATCAACAGTTAACACAATCTGTGATGCTTTTTTTCTTTTTTAGAAAAACCTATGGCAGACGCATCTGGAGACAAATTTTTCAATAGGCTCCTTATGGCAATGGAGGATGCTACATATCACATACAGAAGTAAAGGCAGTAGCTGCAAAGCATGCTCCCTAGCATATTCATAACGGTGTACTATACCCTTCCCAGAGGCTTCCCTAGAAAGCAAGATTTTTTTTTAATCCACAAATAAATGACCAAGAGATTTTAAAGAATGCTGTGTTTTGGAGGTGAGACATGACAATGTCAATAAATGTAGAAGGTAAAATTTTGCAACTTTTCCATACAATGAAACAGGATTTTTCATTGTACTATAAATAAGCCTTCTCTCCATACTTGTCCTTTAGGAACTCCATTCCTAAAGCAGAGTTATCTCAAGAATCCCCTCTGTTGATTAGATACAAATGTGACGGAAACAATTCTTAGGCACATTTCACTTCTCTTTAAAAAAATTCTTTTAAAAGTTTAATACATTCTTAAGTATTTACAATTGTACAAGAGAAACAACTTTTTAATAGAACATATTATTCTTGAAATGGTTGTTAAATTTGACCAAGGCTCTTAAAAGGAATTTTGCAGCATCCTACACTCTGAATTCCCCAACTCAGTTTAATCTTCAGACACCCACTTGTGCCAGGGTCAGTGAAACAGAAAATTCTATTTATCAAAAACAGTTTCCTGTTTAAAATGAGCACCCTCTTTGATACCACTTATTAAAAGCTACTTATGTCCCATACAAACTGGTATATTTGGCATTTATTGAAACTACCAGTAAACTCCACTATTATTCTTCTTTAGAAAACTTCAACATTTTTGGTATGTGGAAGAGTTCCAAACAGTTTGACCTTGCAATGTGAATGCTCTGTTAACCACAGCAGTGGCTACTAGGGGAGCCGCTGAGCAGCTGTCATGTTTCCCAACAGAACAGGGTGTAACATTCTTCTGCTCACCATGTTTATTTAATGGCACACTCTAACTCTCAGGGCATGCAGTCTACTGAAAACATCAACCATTATCACTGACTGCTGTGTACCCTTTGCTATAAAGTTACTTTCTTAACAATAAACAAATAAAACACACTATTTTATACTATTGGGTCAAATTAATTTTATTATGCTCCATGATGAATTGCCACCAGTGCAACATCCTATTCACTATACATTTCAAAAAAAAAAAAAAAAAATTCACATACTAAACAAAATTTCAGTTGTTTGAAAATGAAATGATTGAAAGTCTTTATGAATTTCATACATACAATATGTGGCTAGCTGAAATTGTCTATCACGTAGCATTTAGATATAAAAAGCCTCATGCTAGTTTGTTAAATGCAAAGGCTACCAGACAACCATATAGCTGGAGAATATACGGAGGCTTTCAGACAACGCACAGGTATAGTGCTGCTCACAGTGCAAGATGGTAGAGGACTGAAACATGCAACCTTACACCTTACTTGGTAAAGCAGATTTAGTCTTCATGCCTGGACTGAACTCCACAGCTGCTGTGTTTCAACCAATAGTAATTTAGACTTTGTGCAACAACAACCAAAGTCTTTTATTTTCTTTAAGAAAAAAAGAATAAATTCAATTACCTTTGGCAAATTATATGTCCATCTTACATGTTTAAAATTGTGCTTCGACTTCAAAGAATGGATACTCTCTGCTAAGACAAGTTCCTGATAAATATTTATTATACCAAAGTTAGCTTGAAAATCTAGAATTCCTTGCCAAAAGTTAAGAGAGATCTTAAATTGGCATTACCTTGAAGACATTTCTAGAAAATTTAAAATGTTTTTATATCGTCAAAAAGAAAAAAAATTAACATTATTTAAAATAATTATAATGTCCCATTTAACTTTTGTACAAATTCCTGATTTTATTGGTTAGTAGTTGTTCAGCCTCATCTGCACCAGATTCATTGAGCTCAAGCCACAACAAAAATGATAGTAGTAGAAAAAGGTTTCTAGCAGCAGAGGGCACTGTTGTTGCAAGAAACAAAAAGTCTAGAATCTTTCCCATGTGCTTAAATTACTCTTGCAAGAAAGATTACATTCTTTGAATAACTTAACTATTTTACTGCACCACTTACTGCTTTCAGCAACAAAACCCTTTTAAATTATTTCTTATGATAACTAGATGCATGATCACTATAGATTATGTAATAAATGGTTAAAATTCAAGCCACATCTTGCAGGTCCAGCCTGTCAAGATCTGCCAATACTAGATTTTGGTCGGTACAATTCTAGATAGCATAATTTTTAGTTGGATATTGTGACTATAGTAATGAAATACATTTGGAACTACATTATGCGTATGACTCAATGTGAGAAAAATATGTGTCTGTATTTAAATCAGATAATTTTCTACCTAAAATTTAAAGTAGGTAGGTATGATAATTAGCATTATAAATATGAAAAAACCACCTTTAGGCAGATTAGTGTATTGCAGCAAGGCAAAGAAACCCTAATTTTAACATACCATTTAGTATACATAACAAATGTGCAGGTTGTAAAGTTTTATCTTTAAAAAGAATCTATCACTCAGTTATGTGTTCCAAGAAATTTGACACTGGGATCACTAATCTTCTTAAAAAAATGTAACCCTTCACTTGCTATTTGACAAAAATTGTCAAAAATTATCAAAATAAATGCATTCGAGATCCTATGTTTCAGTGCATATCTTTGCCAACCAGATTAGATTTTTATAGTTGGTATTTTTGAATACCTCAATCCACACAAAGTACAAAATAAAAATGCTGAAATTCCACACTATTTTAGTACTATTCTAATTTGTACAGCTTTTTAAACCAAATATTGGAGTAACCATAATATGACTTCAGTTCATGTAGAATGAAAAGTACTCCCTAATCCCCCAAACTTCAACTTAAATTTTGCTTCAGAATAATACCAAAAAAATTTTCAAAAATTTTGCCAAAAAGAGCCTGCCACATTTGCTACAGCATCAAAATAACCTCAGTCAATAACAAGTATGTAAGGGCTCCTTATGATTCCAGCCTGCAAATACCACTGCTATCCCAATAACAGGCAGTATTGCTGTAAGAGGTGTGTTACTCATCTTCCCCACTAACATCTCTGTAGTGATTTTATGTAGAGCATATTGCTAAAATTTGAGAAACTGTATCAGTATAGTGATGTCTACAGAACTGTGCAATGTATCAGCTTCAACATTCATATGTAGTGTTGTATTCAAAATAAAGGGGCTAAAGAAACTAAGGTTTGCATCACTTAAAAAAGAATGTAGTGCTATACTAGATTTTTTTTTAAGAAAATTTAGGTACAGAAAAAGTAGGGTATGAAAATAGTGTTTTCCTTCTGGCATTATAAGTAAATTACATTAAGGTTTTTGTCAGTCTCACATATAGTATTTAAACTCCCTTGTTGATGGAATGAAAAATATTCACAAATTAAGTGAGCATCCTGGTGTAAACTTGCACACAATAACAGGGAGTAGCTTTGTAGAGGATTATGACAAACCTTTACAGATTAAATGAGGTATTGCACAGATTAATTAAAAAAAAAAGCAAAAAAGGCAACAAAAATATACAGCAAATTGGTAGAACATTTACATGATAATTTTACAGAATCCACAGAAAGAAAGTAGTGTTTAGTATTTCACCTTAAAAATATATATATATATATATAATATATAGATCAGTCTTCCCACTCATCATCATCCTCAAAATCTTCTTCATCATCTTCATCTTCATCTTCATCTAGAAGAAAATTGAGACACACAATTAATATATAAGCATAAATAAAATGACATTACATAATTCTTGGGTGATTTCTCCAATTACTTAACTCCTGAAACACAGATAATCTGACTCCTAGAAGAATCTAGTTACTAAAATAGTTTAAAGTGAAGCTAAAGAAATATATCTATAGAGTATGATAGTAAACTAAAGATTAAAACAGGGGGCCGGGCACGGTGGCTCACGCCTGTAATCCCAGCACTTTGGGAGGCCGAGGCAGGTGGATCACGAGGTCGAGAGATCAAGGTTTCACCTGGTCAACATGGTGAAACCCCGTCTCTACTAAAAATAAAAAAAATTAGCTGGGCACAGTGGCGAGTGCCTGTAATCCCAGCTACTCAGGAGGCTGAGGCAGGTGAATTGCCTGAACCCAGGGAGGTTGCAGTGAGCTGAGATGGCGCCATTGCACTCCAGCCTGGGTAACAAGAGCGAAACTACGTCTCAAAACAAACAAAACAAACAAACAAAAAAAACAGGACTCAGAAGACAAGGGATCTAATTCCTCAGTATCTATGTGACAAATTTCAACCTGTGTTAATATATAAAATCACATCTGGGTTGACCATTCTGTCTCAAATCCAACTGCCTTCTTGTACTCTTCATGTAGATTCTCAAACTCAAAACTTCTAACTCTTATCTCCTTCTCCAATATTCCTTTCCTGCTCCATCCTGGTCTGCTCCATCTCAATAAATGGCATCACCAACCTGTCACATAATCAGGCCAAAAACCTAGAAATTATTATTACTTCCTCCTTCTTCGCCATCCAATTATCAAGTCTGCTCTCTTTCACTTTTTTCACTACTACTCTCCACACCACCATCACATCCTGCTTGGATTACCGCAAATCTAGAGTCTATTTGCCTCACAGCAAATAGAGTGATAATACTTAAATTCCAAGTTTAAAAACATCATGTTGCTACCCTTCTTTAAGTCCTCCTGTGGCTACCTACCACTGCTATCTGAATGAAATCTGATGTTCACTACCTCTAGAACACCCTACATGATTTGCCCATTATTGTTTCTCTCCCTCCCGCAAGCTTTTCTCTAACGCACTCTCCCTTCAAGTCACTATCTCCATTAAGATGGCCTCCTTTCTGTCCCTTAAACTTACCAAGCTTATTCTGGCTTTAGAGCTTCTGCAGTAGCTATTTCTTCTGTTAAACTAATCTTTTCATCATTTAGAACCCACTCAAAAACTACTTCCTCAGAGAGGCCTTTCCTAACCATCATACATAAAGTACAGCCCTTGCCCACAATCAGTAACTGCGTATCCCATTTTATTTCCTCCTATCACTTACTAATATCTAAAATTATTGTACTTTATTAAGCTCCATGACAGCAGGGACCCTGCCTATCTTATTTTTCACTGTATCCTCAACACCAAAAACAGTGCTACTAATCAGCTGTTCAATAAGTATTTGTTGAAGGAATATTTAGATGTCATTAGATTTTATACACATATTTCTATATTATACAGACTTTCCATATTTAACCTCTTAAATATATATACCTTATAGGACCCATGAAGACCAAGTATATAAAGTGAGACAGCAGCTGAGTAACTGATAATGATAAACAGCCAGTAAGACTATGTGACATATGCGTGGGTTAAATGTACAGAACACAGAAAAAACTTTTTCTTCTATTTTTCTCCATATAAAATTGATTGTCTTAGTATCTGAAAAAGTATTTGAGCTCTAGTATTAAAACTTGAAAATTAACAGAAGCCAAAGAGGGGCAACTTTATCTTCTCTTGGCCCCAAACAAAGTTGTAACTTATTTTTACTTTTTATTTTTTGAGATGACTCTTGTTGCCTAGGCTGGAGTACAATGGTGCAATCTTGGCTCACTGCAACCTCCACCTCCAGGTTCATGTCATTCTCCAGCCTCAGCCTCCCGAGTAGCTGGTATTATAAGCGCCAACCCCCATGTCTGGCTAATTTTTGTATTTTTAGTAGAGACAGCGTTTCAGTATGTTGGCCAGGCTGGTCTTGAACTCCTGACCTCAGATGATCCACCTGCCTAAAGTGTTGGGATTACAGGTGTGAGGCACCATGCCTGGCCTAAGTTTTTACTTTTATAACAATAATTATTTATTATTTATTTATGTCTGATGGTCAGCTCTAAATTGTTAGAGAATTTATTTGGAAAGGAGTTCAACTGACTTCATGTTAACTTCTGTGTTTACTTTTCTAGCAAGAGAAAAAATTTGCTACCAGCTTTGCTAGACATGCTTTACAAAATTTACCTGAATGAAAAGCATCAAAGACACCCAACTATGCTGGTATTTACTGAGTGACAAAAGACAGAAATTTATCAGTTCTATGGTGAAGAGCAGGAAGTAGCTAATAATTCCATCATGAGATACTACTGCAGAAATAATAATAGTCAATAATAGTTAAATAGGTAAAAGCTAATAGCCAACAAGTCTGAAAATAAGTATAAACAATCCTGTATTGTCATTATACTGGCATGACTATTATATATTATTTAAAAAAAAAACTTAATTGTAGGGAAATGTTTAACAGAACTCACAGACACCAGAATAGAATACATTCTTTTTCAGAATCATGTATTTCACAGAAGGCTTACATTCTCTTACCTGGAAAGAATGAAGACCTTTATCTCTTCCTAGCAAGCAACCTTTAAACTAAGCTTGAGATTTTTAGATGTCATTCCTGTGACATAAAAAATTCAGGCGCTTTGCCTCATCTGTGAGGATTAGGGCTAACAATTTAGGTAATTTTCACTGTTTCTAGAGTTTACTAAAGAACACTATACCATAGACATAAGCATAACTTTAAATACTGTGTCTATGTATATCCTACTGACATGCAATCTAGCAATTAAGACCTCTCTTATGACTTCCAGACTCATAACCAAATGCTACTCCATATCTATATTTGAATTAATAGATATCTCAAATTTAATATGTAAAACCAAACTCCTAATCTTCCCTTTCAAACTTTTTCTTCCTAAGTCTCCCTTTTCCAGTTGTTCAAGTCAAAAACCTTGGAGTCATCTTGCACTCCACCCTTTACTTCTACCTTCACTTTCAAACCACAGCAAACCCAGTGATCTCCACATTCAAAATATAACTAATATTCAACCACTTCTTCTTGGTGCTATAAACCTGGTTTAAGCCTCCATCATTTCTTGCTTGGATCATTACTACAGCTCTGCTAAAAACCCTCCAAAGGCTTCCCATCACCTTCAGAATAAAAGCTACCGTCGGGGGTCTCCAAAGCCTTACTACTTACTTGTATTTCAGTCCTTACTACTCTTTCCCTCCCTCCCTTGCAAGCTTCTTGATCTCTTCATTGTATCTCAGCCTCTCAGACTTTATATTTGCTGTTCTTTCCATTGGATACACTTTCCCCGGTTTTCTACATGGTTCACTTCCTGAACTTCTAGTCTTTCAAATGTCACCTCAGTTAGGCTTTATCGTCCCATTTCAAAATGAACTTCCCTCTCAACAGTCTGTAACTCATTTCCCTTTTCTATTAGACTTTTGTCCTTAGTTCATGTCACCACTTAACATACTGTATGTTTTTCTAGTTTGCTTTGTTTATTGCTTGTCTCTCTCTCATTAGACCTAATGCACGTCCATGAAGGCAGAGATTTCTGTTGTTTTGTTAAAGTTTATTATTATTCCACAGTAAATATTTATCTCCATTTCTGTAATGCAGGATAGAAACAAATATGCCTATTCAAGGAAAACACACATTGCTCAAGGGTCTAGACATGCACATCCTTACAGAGAAACAAAGAAAAGGAAGACAACATTTAGTGAGCACCTACTATGTGCTAGGCAATCTGCTGATTAGTGACATACTATTTAATTCTCACATCTATCATGTGCTTTGTGAATTCTCTCAATGTAACAAATGAGAAACTGAGGCTCACAGAGATTAAATAAATCTAGTAAGATCTGACTCTAGCACATCATGTTGGAAAAGCTATTTTGCAAACCGCAAACACTCCAATCAGCAAAGCCCATATCCTTGTTCTTTCTTTAAAGCAATATTCATTTCTATGATGGTATGTGTATGTTTAGTAATAACCTCAAAATAGGTACTGGTTTATTCAAATAACCGTTTAGAAAATGATAAAGGTTTAAGAAAAGTTAGTATTCTTTAGCAAACTCTAGAAACAGTGAAAATTATAAATTCTTAGCTCTAATCCTCACAGATGAGGTAAAGCGCCTGAATTTTTTATGTCATAGTAATATCACAGGAATGAAATCTAAAAATCTCAAATTCTGTTTAGCAGTGGTTTGGTAGAAAGTTTTTGAGCATTTCCTGATACAGGAAACAAAAGTGTCAATTTTCCCAAAGCTATTCTTTCAATTTATGGCTATGGCTGTGTCAAGTTTCAGACAGACTAGTCAAAGAGGCAACAACTTTTAAGATACACCCTAGACTCCACATCAGTAGTTACTCTATTAGCAGAAAGCTAGCAAAGACAGTCATAAAATTAAAAAAAAAATTGAACTTCAAACATTTGAATTTATTAAATACACATGTGCACACACACACTCTCTCTCTCTCTCTCTCTCTCTCTCTCTACCTGAAGAATGAATGGCTTTGCTCCTTTTCTGCATCACTTCCATTAATGCACCCACAATTCCTGAAGTGGGTGCAGGTGTTGGTGGTGTAGACTCTTGGCCATCAGACACCTTGGAAAATAAAGTTAGCAAAACTCAGTAATAAATCTTCGGCAAAGAATCTTTGTCTCCAGAAAGTCTTACTTTCTTAGAATCACTTTTTATCGTAAAAGACAAAAAGATATCAAACTAGCAAGCCCAGGACAAGATTAATTAAATTAACAAGAAACAAACTGCTGCCTTAAAGATATTCTTCAAAAATATTTCCTTTGCATCTTAATGTATAAGCCAACAATGCATTTCCAAATCTATGTTTATATTTAGATAACAAACCATTTCCTGAATAATACTTGCTGGGTTACCTCTGTTTATTACAGCACATAAAGACTTAGATGATCAACTTTAAAGCTATTATCAAGGGAATTCATTTTAGAGAGGGTACTATTTATTTAGACTCCAGAGTTATTATGTAGAAAGAACACTAGAGATACTGAAAAACAACTGTAGAAACTTATGTTTGCCTACAAAAAAATCAGCTTTATACCTTTACGTTATACTTATACCTTCAAAATGAACCTCTTTTCTCATAGTATGTAATTCCTTTTTAGGAGATGAATTGAACAGCTTTCAAAATATATCTGCCTCACTAGGCAACTAACGGTCCCTAACTTACTGTGCCAAAGTACATTCAAGAAAAAAGAATTATTACAGATGAAACAGCAGAGCTGTAACTAAATGATTATCTATGTTTTATATGTTTTTATATATATTAAAAATTTTTTATATATATTTGAAATTCTTAATCATTTCTCAAAGACAATTCAACTTTTCATTTTGATCTGTACAACTCTTCCTCGAATACTCCTTGTTCTTTTTGGACTAAACACCTTTTTTTAAAAAAATTCAAAGTGGCTCCCCCTAAGATACAGATTCTCTATACTTAGTATTTTGGCTTTAAAGACTATGTATTAACTATTTCTCATACAGAAGTACCACAAATGAAAAAGATAACAGTTCAGAGTTTTGTATTTCTGCACAAGGCTCTTGAAGCACAACAGCAATAGGGACATTTAGACTACCTTTAAGCAATGGGATAATGTAAAGCAAATAGCACACATCAGAGGTGAGCACACTCTAATCAAACATATTTTTTGAAGTACTTACTTGAACAAGGTACTATTTGAGGTCTGAAACCAGGGAATTTAAAACATATGTGAGTACTTTATACTTCCTACTAGCTCTTTAATCTATGTTTTATGTTAATCATATTCATCACAGAATAAATTGATGACTTACTTAAAGAAAACATAGCCACATAAATTTCAACCACAAAATGATCTTTATAAAAAAATAATTATGAACTCAGATTACATGTATATCATGCCAATAGTTCACTGATTATGCACTCTATGGTTGCATTAAATGCAATCAAAAGGAAAGTGATTATTTAGGATAAAAACGGCCCCCTATCCAATATGTAGAATAGAAAATATTTTTCTTTCTAAAAGATATTAACAGGTTTTTTTGGGGGGAAAGAAAGCAAGCTTTGGGATTGGAGAAAGTAAATAGAAAATTTAACCTTAACTTTTCAAAGTAAGTGAAGATACAACTTTATTCATTAAAAATTTTAAATCACCTTATTATAGCTAAATGAGCGAAAGAAACAAAAGTTGGTTATAAAAAGGAAACAGAAAAGGGAAAACAAAAAGTGGGAGACATAGGAATGAGAGTGACATAGGAACTAGCACAGATTCCAAGGTAAAAGCTGGGCTGTGGTCATTTTTTTTTTTTTTTTTGAGACTGAGTCTTACTCTGTCACCCAGGTTGGAGTGCAGTGGCATGATCTTGGCTCACTGCAACCTCCACCTCCCGGGTTCAAGCGATTCTCTTGCCTCAGCCTCCCAAGTAGGTGGGACTACATGCATGTGCTACCATGCCCAGCTAATTTTTTGTATTTTTAGTAGGGATGGGGTTTCACCATGTTAGCCAGGGTGGTCTTGATCTCCTGACCTTGTGATAGGCCCGCCTCAGCCTCCCAAAGTGCTGGGATTACAGGCATAAGCCACCGGACCCAGCTGGCTGTGGTCACTTTGACATTAATTCTCCCCACTAACCACTCTTTAAAGTTCATCAACTGCTTCTGAGAGACCTTTAGTCTGATCAAAATGGGGAAAGAGAACAGAGATGATTGTTTATAGATTTATTTAACTGTCATCCTGAATACATGCAAAGAAAAGATCTAAATATATTTTAAAGATCAGAGTCTTCTTAAATCTATGCTAATGTTTACATGTTTTCGTTCAATTAGTGTGTTTCCTATCTATCACTCTCCTTTTAGACAAAGCTTCTTAGATCTAGAAAGTTACCTTAATCCCTACACTGGAAAATAATTTTCTATTAAAACGTCCTCTGTCGTCTCTGTTTACTTCACAGAAAAGTCTATCGTCCATGACCTGCCTGAAGTCCTGGAGAACAGTTATAAAAGACTCCAAAGTAAGTATGTAAATGTAGACAGGTTAGGCTATGGGATGGGACGGAGTCAGCAAACTGGAGCCCATGGGACAAATCCAGCCTGTTCTTTGACTTTTTTTTTTTTAACAATCTAAAAACTAAGATTGAATTTACATTTTAAAATGGTTCAAAGAAAATAAAAAGAGTACTTTTTATATGTGAAAGTTATATAAAATTCAAATTTCAGTATCCAAATACAGTTTTATAGAACACAAGCATGTCCATTCATTTAGGTACTGGCTGTAATGCTTCTGTAGTAAAAAGGCAGAGTGGTCATGACAAGAGGCCATATTGTCTATATAAACCTAAAGTTTTACTACCTGATCCTTTACAGAAAAATGTTTGCTGAACTCTAGAAGATTAAATGACCTGTAAAATTAAATGGTTATCTCATCCAAATCAGATAATCCTAAATTTATTTGCCATCACTGTCAGAAATTCTACTAAAACTCTTTCAATTTTTGTGAGTCTGATTCTCTACTAATCTAAATTTTAGAACATGAAAACTTCAGAACATGATCACTAGTTTAGGTTTCCTAAAGTGATTGCAACTGGTTTCAAGTAGGGCTATTTTTAATTCTCAGAGCTTAATAAGGATTTTTCATTAAAGTACCTTTTATTAGAAAGTAAAGTCTAGAACAATGAATTGCAAACATACAATAAAATTCCATTTTTATGAAGTTCCAGAATAGGAAAAACTAATCTATATTTAGATCGGTGATTGTTTATGGAAAAATTAACTGAGAAGAGGCATGAGAAAACCTTCTGGGGTGATAGAAATGTCCTATATTTGGATTTAGAGATATGGCTTACATGGTTATAGAGATGTATCAAAGCTGAACTAAAAATTTATGCATGTTATTGCATGTAAAAATATTTTCAAATTTATAGTGATAAGAATAAATTAGCAAGAGAAAAATAAAGTATAAACTTTCAAAAATGTCTTTCAATAAACTACTTTAAAATTCCATTATCACAGATGATCTTAAAAAAAAAAAAAAAGCTTACTTACAGACTTTAGTTGGATACCCTGTCGTATCTGGTCTAACAGTGCATCTCGTCCAGAGCAGGACACTGGCCGACTGTTCTGCTCCACTTTTTTTAGCTGAGCACCCTCTCTAATTTGATCTAAAAGAGCTGCTTTGTTTCCTGCAGTAGTTGGAACCTGATGGTCCCCGTCAGAAGACAGACCAAGGCCAGCGAGGGGCGGTGGCCCAGGCGGAGGTGGAGGTGGAGGTGGTGGGGGTGGTGCCACTGGCCCTACCCCCAACACAGATGGAGGTGGTGGTGGAGGCCCTGAAGGTGCTGAGGAGGGAAGGGCTGGAGGTGGAGGAGGGTACATCCTATTTGGTGGTGGTGGAGGGACTGCTACACTTGGCCTGGAAGGAGGCGGTGGTGGAGGTGCAGCTGTGGGAGCTCTTGAAGGTGGTGGAGGAGGAGCGCCTCTTCCCCTGGCAGGAGGAGGAGGAGGACCTGAGTTGTGTGGAGGGGGAGGGGGAGGCGGTGGCCCTCCCCTTGATGGTGGTGGCGGTGGTGGAGCTGAAATGCAAACAGAAAAAAAGAAGACATGTATTTTTCTTCTCTCAAAAACCACACTGAAAAGCAATTCATTTTTAACATGTATAAAAACCAAATAATATCATAAAAGGGCCTCATCTTCACATTTTATTTTACAAAGATACCTGAGCACAGATGATCTCACAATTTCGTTTGAGAATTGTCAGCCTAAAGATCACTTTCTTATTGTTGCTTAAAAATAATATGAGCTAAAACAGAACAGTTTACTTTTTAGGAATCAGTATTAGTTCTGAAGGAGAATAAACACTTTCTACTTTACAAACTTACAATGAAAATACACCAATGAAATTAAACATTTTGTTAATCAGCATTATTTTGCATTTTAATAAAAATAAATGAATACCACCCTCTTTAAAAAGAATCAAGTACACTTAGTTTTTATTAAATAAAATCAATTCATTTAGAATTACATAGTGTAGCATAACTTAATAGCATTCATTCACATTAATCTGAGCTAAAGCCCAAATATAATACTTTTCTTTCAAAATGTAAGCGTTTGTCATCTAATTTACATTTGTACTTTTATAGTATAATGTCTAAAAATAGTCTGCAATTCTAGTAATGGCACTATGGGAGGCTGGTTGCTTGGCTGAAATGCTTAATTGCTTATTCAAGAGACATGAACAGATAATTAACAAATTAACTGAGAATTTCTATATACTGCAAAATTAAAGTTATCAACAAAAATTACTATTATTCTAGTAGTAATGATATTAGCATTCTTAGCCTACATAAGTGGAAATGTTAAGATAGAATAGGAAAACAAACTTGGCTGAGTGTGGTGGCTCATGGCTGTAATCCCAGTACTTTGGGAGGCCAAAGCAGGAGGATCACTTGAGACCAAGACTTTGAGACCAGCCTGGCAAACCGGGCAAAACTCTGTTTCTATTAAAAATATAATAATTAGTGGGGTGTGTGGTAGTGCATGTACCTATAATACCAGATACTTAGGTGCTGAAGCGTGAGAATCACCTGAAACCAGGAGGTGGCGGTTACAGTGAGCCAAGATGGCACAACTGTACTCCAGCCTGGATGACAGAGCAAGACGGTGTCTCCAAAGAAAAAAAAAAAAAACACCACAGTATTTGGAGATAGATTTTTTGCAAAGTAAATTAGCATCATGCTAGTTTCAGTGGAACTAGCACTGTGTTTCCACAATACCAATTACGATCTTATGCTCATTTACGTATTGGTTTCCATATGAGACTCTTAAGATTTTTTATGACAGAAACCTTATCTTTACATCTAAATATCCTGAGACCAGTACTGGCATAATAATGTTTACAAAATATATGAGTCAATCAATGAATCAAAGATTAAATGAACATTGGCAGGGAAAAAGACACAAGTAAACCAAATGCCTAATTTAAAATGAGTTAAGTTTTTTAGAAGAATGTTTTAACTAGAGCTTTTACTCAACTACAGTATTGTGAGTATGCAAAAAGAAGAAAAGAAAGCAGTCCTAAATGAATAAGGTAGGAAAAAGATGACTGTTATATTGGAAAATTTAGAGTATTTTATCTGCATTTTACTGTGATAATTATTAAGACAAAACTAAAACGTAAGGTACTTCAAAAGATATCAAATCTTAAAAGGTTGTAAATTGTGCTCTCAGATACACAAGAAAATTTTATACTTTATCCAAGAAAAAGAATTTGTATTTCAAAATTAATATTTATATTATTTATATTCTGAAAATGTTTATATTACTAATTAGAAAGTAATTATATTTAAATTACTACTTCTGAATTACAATGAAATCTGGTGGTTTACAGTATTCCTTAAGTAAAACATTTAGGCAACTGTAAGTTTTTACTTTAAAATAGAAAAGCTGGAAGATTTTGTATGGATTTTTATAAGTACTTAATAAGCAAAACCTTACAAATTTTTTTAGTTTTAATAAAATAATGTTAAGATATAGTATGATGGGCCAAATCAGTTTTTCATAAACTTAAACATTCTGCTCAAGGAAGGGTTCATATATATATGAATGTACCTGTTTTCCATGAAACCAACCTCAAAAGATTAAAACAAAACCAAACAGAATGCTGATAGAAATATGTTACCTTGCCTTCGTAGTTCATTTTTAACAGCTTCAACGCCTCCTGTTTTTTCAATAAAGTCATATATAACTTTTGATGTTTCTCTGTCTTTAAGTTGTGCCTCTGAGATTCCACACATATCGAAAAGATTCTTCAATTCTGGATCCAAATTATTCAACTACAAAAGAAGATAACTGCTAACTATAAAAATATATCTCAATTTAAAAAAAAAACCTAATTTTAAGGCTCATCTGTGTCCTTATGAAATTATTTTACCTTTATAAACTTTTAACATGATTACTTACATGCTAACTAAAAGATCTTATTTAAAAAAACTGAACAGATAGATTTCCTATTTTGTTCTTTTTTGTTCCTCGCCTTCAAAAAAAAGGCATGTCATTTAGATTTCTATTAGTCTATTCATAATTCAGACATCTCCAATGCTCATCTATTCTACCTTGTCCTAAGTATGTAAAATTAGGAATAAACACAAAAAAAGTAAATTAATTAGAAAATCTGAGAGCAAGGATCTTCCTGTAATTCCAAGCATCTTGCACAATGCCCAGCACAAAGAGGTGCTCAGTATGTTTGTAGAGTTAACATTGTAGCTATAACAAAAATAACCAAGAGGATTTTTTACTCCAATCACAAAACAAATTTCTCTTTAAAATAATTTATCCAAACTGATTAATTTTTGCCAGCAGTTTCACAGCTCTATAAAGCAATGGCAAAACTGCCAAAAAGAATAGGAGAATGAAAAAAATCTAGGTAATTCAACAACTGAATACTCAGAATTTGATTGTACTCCTTTCTAGCAATTTGGCATACATTCCCCTGAAATTATTACTTAGCAGAAATGATTTTCTTCTCTTGGCTTTCAAAGCACAAGGATTTTATTTATACAGTGTATAAAGCCAAGGTACACAAAACCTTGGTCCAAGTCTTTATAGAGACTTAGCCATGAATGACATAACAATAATATGGGTTTAAACCTCAGTTGTATATATACACAAAACACACGCACATTCAAATAGATACTAGAAAACCCCAAAACGAATAATAAAAATAAAAATCTAGGCCAATATAGCTCCATATATTTAGAGTTATAATGTATATGACTTGAAAACATACTTACATCAAAGCCTGTATTTGGATCCCAACCAACATGTCCAATGTGCCTAAAGTAGAAAATAGAAAAAAATAGAAAACTAAATTCACAAAGGGCATTATAAACACAATATATATGAAATTCAATCTATATTTGGCTTTGAAGTTTTGGCCTGAACTAATAGTTCTCACAAACATAACCATATTATGATAAAAACTATTATATACAAAAAGTCAGAAGAACAGGATTCTAGCCCTGACTCTGCTACTAATTGAAACTTAAAAATTTTTTTTTTTTTTTGGAGACAGAGTTTCCCTCTTGTTACCCAGGCTGGAGTGCAATAGCGTGATCTCGGCGCACCGAAACCTCCGCCTCCTGGGTTCAAGCAATTCTCCTGCCTCAGCCTCCCAAGTAGCTGAGACTACAGGCGCGCACCACCATGCCCAGCTAATTTTTGTATTTTTAGTAGAGATGGGGTTTCACCTTGTTGACCCGGATGGTCTTGATCTCTTAACCTTGTGATCCACCCGCCTCGGCCTCCCAAAGTGCTGGGATTATAGGCGTGAGCCACCGCGCCCAGCCTGAAACTTAAAATTTTTGTACAGTCTCTCTGAGCATCTATTTCCTTAACTGTCAAATTAGCACAAGAGTCCAAGCATTACATATATGAGAGGATAGGGGTTTCATAATGAGCGAATAAAATAATGCATATTGAACTTCTTGAAATATATTATATAAATACCAGAGGTTTTTACTGCTCCTAGGCAGTATCAGTAGACAATTTCTAAGTGCTATTTATAGAGCAAAGTGAGAAATCATTTTTATGTCCAACAATTAGCTGAAGAAACAACTTCATCTAATTTTTCTTTTCTGATAGTTGAAAAAGTAAATAAACTGTAAGGTACAAAGAACGTCTATTGAGTAACTGCCTTAAAACACATACACACAAAAACGCTAACCAAGTGCATAGCTAAAAAGGTATTCAAGGCCGGGTGCAGTGGCTCACGCCTGTAATCCCAGCACTTTGGGAGGTTGAGGTGAGTGGATCACGAGGTCAAGAGATCGAGACCATCCTGGTCAACATGGTGAAACCCCGTCTCTACTAAAAATACAAAAAAAAAAAAATTAGCTGGGCATGGTGGCGCACACCTGCAATCCCAGCTACTCGGGGGGAGGCTGAGGCAGGAGAATTGTCTGAACCCAGGAGGCGGAGGTTGCGGTGAGCCGAGATTGCGCCACTGCACTCCAGCCTGGGTAAAAAGAGCGAGACTCCGTCTCAAAAAAAAAAAAGCTATTCAAGTGTTAAATGTACGTCCCCTCCCAAAAGGAAAAGAAAATCTTTTAACAAGTTAAAAATCAAGAGCAGCAATGAATAAATCAGAAGAGAAAACAAAAGAACTGTCTTACTGGAAATTGCTTGGTGTTCCTATATCTGCCTTGGTTAATCTCTTCTTTTTAGCTTTTCCTTTCTTCTTTTCTTTGGTATGGGAGATGTTGTTAACTTGTGAACCATAAAATCTATTTGTTGTGATTTCCGGATTTTTTATGTCAACTGTAGCCATGGGTAGATTAGGACCTGCAAATAAAACCAAAATAATATGAAAGTGATATAATTTAAGATAACAATTATATCTAACCACAATTCAGAATGTAAATATATTTCCTGAAGTAGGATCACTTTATCATAAATTATTTCTATTTTAAACTTGCATATTAATTTTTTCATAAAGTGCTGCCTAAATTTCTAAAACCTGTAAGTTCCTAAAGAAATTAATGTAGATGCACTATTTTAAAGCAAACTTACATTTTTATAACATTAAATTTCATAAAGAACATGAACTTCCAGCTATAATTTAAATATAATTAGTCTGATCACTTATATTTTGATTATAATAGCCTCATACCTAACACATTGCTCAATGGTTAAGTGAAACATATCTCGTAACAAGGATAAAGAAAGTAAAATACGTATCTACTTTGTTTTAAATTTAACAGAGAAATATAGGCTTAACTTTTTGCTTAAACTTGATTAGTCAAGAGGAAAAAGGGTACTTATACAAAATTATTACCATTTTTTCCAAAACTGGCATACTTAAGTCCAATGATATTTTCCCCACCAGTACACATACACCTTGACTACCAGAAGTACAGAATTTAAAAACTTAAAAAATGCAAACATTCTTAAAGCACTCATCTTGTGCAAGAATCAACAGTAAAAATATCGGCACCTTTCCATATTATTAATAGTATCTTCAGAAGTGGTACTAAATGTAGCACAAAACTTGTCTTACAATTCAAAATAAAATTCTTGATCTTAAAAGTATGAAAGTCTGTATGCAAAGCATTCAACTGAAAAATTTCTTAAAAATTCAACTAAAGGGCAACACATGTTCCTTAAAGATCCTATTTTTATATATGATTCTCTGACAAATCCTCTGATGAGACCAAGTTCCTCTGAGGTGACTACATTTACGACAACTTTCAAAATATATGAAGTACTAACATCGTTGTGTAGAAGAGTTTAACACAGCACACTTGAGACTGTTCTCCTTAGAAAGGGCCACCTGCAAGGCTGGACCTCAGTTGACCCATTTGGGAACTTGGATAGGGTTCCCACTATTCCCTGATGAGGTGGGCTTATTGTGCTTAAAATGTTTGTGCTAACAATGCAGTTTATGTCAAACATCAACTTTCCGTCTGGGATCTTGGTAACTACAAGATAGGGGATATCTATGTAACTAGCCTCCAACAAAAACCCTGGGCACCAAGTCTCAAACTTTTCCTTTAGACAACATTTCACATGTTGTCACAATTCATTATTGGAGGAATTAGGTGCAACCTTTGTTACTACACTTTCATCCCATGTGTCTTTCCCTTTGCTGATTTTGTTTTATATTTTTTCACTGTAATAAATCTTTGCCATGAGTACAACTATATATTGATTGAGTCCTGTAAGTCCTTCGGGTGAATCACCACCTCTGAGGATGGTCTTGGGGATCCCCAACATAATCAATAAATGGCAAATACAGATCTTAAGGCTAATGTATATTAGGTGATCCTTGAATTCCAATTTGACTGTAATTCTTTAATTATGCCCCAAACCGCCAATATGTCCTACTTACTAAAATTATCTGGAAAAAAAATGTTCATTTACATGGGTAAACTGTATATAACCTATTTTTTCCCAACTCTACTATTAAAGACAAAACAGAGCTAAAACAAATTTATGAAAGTCATGTTACCTTATAAAAAAAGTAAATAATCTGGAAATTTAGTATTACCAAAATTCAACTCTTACCTGTTAATATTCAAACTCTATTTATATATAAATATAATATGTAAATAATCCCAAAGTTTTGTTTACAATTTCACTAAAAAATTCCATGGGAAGTTGCTGATATTGATGAGAAATAATTTATTGGAAAAAATGAAAGCTAGTGAATAATATAGATAAAATCATTAAAAGCTTTTTCATTGTCCAGGAATAATCTGAAAAATTAGATCAAGAAGTAACAATGAGTTAAACAGTGCAGAATGACCTGAAAGGCTGATTAGAAGATTAGGATGTGAGTTTTCGAAGTTGTTCAGGTATCAGATTTCAGCATTTACTGTAGTTATACAAAATAAAGGACTTTCTGAGAATACCCAGACTGTGGGGGCTAGAAGGTTGAATTGAGGTTATACTCAAACCTTCACAGACTTATCTGGTGGTCTGCTTTTACTTCTCATTACTCCCTTTCTGCCCTCTCTCTTCTTCTAAGTTATCTTTACCAATCAGCATCAACAACACTATCCACAATAAGATGTTACAAATAACTTTTACCTTCTTATCTTTATATCTTAGTAAAATTTAAGAATTAAAACAGAATTAGGAGTATTAGAATTAGAAACTCTCTTTATTCATATGATCTTTCCTGAACTAAGTATTCAAACAGCAAGTATAAAGAACAATCAGACTCACCAGTAAAATATAAAAGCAAAAAACAAGAAAAAATATTTTTTGCCACTTTAGCTTATGTAAAAGCCACCTATTTATTATACTACAGATGACTAACCTGGAAACAGAGTTGCATGAAGTTAAGTTTAATGATTTAAATTATCCAAGCTAGTATATTTTTGAAAGATAAGCTTCTTATAACCTTGATTTATAACTCACTAGAGAAAGTAATTCAGCTGTCTCTGAAGTAGATTCAAGAATATGGATAAGGACAAATATAAGTGTTATGTGGAATGAATAACTCCTACTATAGTCAAACCCCTCTTCCCTCTACCCAAAAATCAGGCATGGACATATTGTTATGCATCAACATGATCTCTTTAAGTCATTATAGATGAATTTCATTAGTACTAGTTAAACATTGTTTAAGGAAGTCTACATAGAAAAATCCAGATTACAGAGATATACAGAAAATCAGTATTAAATGAAAAATTAGTTTCTTTTCAAAATCACCTTCCATTTTATTAATGAAAACAAAGGATGGTAAGAGTTAGGTGATCTTTATAAAGTCATACAATTGTGACAGAAGGAAAGGTGTACTCCAGTATCTTGGTTCCTAGTCTACTACCCTTCCAATTAACTATTCTACCTCTTACATGAAAGTCAAACTACAAGGTGGATGACACTGCGAATTTTACAAATGCCATAATACATTATTTCTTTACCAATTTATCAGTTTTGTTGGTCTGTGGTCCAACAACTATTCAATAAATGTTTACTAACAACTTCCAGAATTTAGAAAAAATGGATTCTAACACGTTCAAGAGTTCAGTTACCTGGTTATTTCTGTTGACCATAGTTATTTTCTTTAGAGCTTGAAGATGTCAGGATATAAGTTTAAAATGGTATTCTAAAGCCAAACTGAGTATGTTTCAAGCAACCAAACTAAAAAGAAGTGATAACCTATTTAAAGTATAGAGCCATTTTTTAATGTAAAGGATATAAAAGATTTCATAACAGATGTACACACTCAAGTCATTTCTAGTAAAGTTTAATTATTCCATTTATGAAATTATATTCATCTTAAGAACAACTACTATGTACATATATAATGAAGGGGGGCCGTTTTTCTTCTTTTTCAAACAACAAAAAACAAATTATCTCCTTCTGATCAAGGACAACCATTGCAGGAAAAGGTTTTTAAATATTGTTGTGAACAGACATGTCTAGTTAATTTTATATCTAAAAGAACTCAAGTTTCCCATTAATTACATAAAAAGCAAAGAAGTCTCACCAAGGTAAAACAATTGAAAAACAGGTAGACTACAGGCCTCTGATGTCAGGCCAGTCATGAAGCTGAAAACAAATCACTGGAAAGTATATATGCTAAAATGTGAGATTGACCAATAAAGAAATGAGTAAGCAAGAAAGATACTGAACTGCATTTTAGAAATGTATGTAAATTCCACATAAAGTATCTTTTTAATAGTTACAACTTGAAAAGGTCTGGCAAACTGATTAAATAAGGATCTGGGACAAAGCACCTGCATAGCTACTGCAAGACACAGTCCAGGGAACCACTGCCACCTAGTGGTGGTGCACCAAATACAGTAAAGTAATAACGCTGCCTCCCAAACAGTGGTCTCCACTTGGTGAGGAAAGACAGCATTTATTTTATTCTTTGTGTATATAACATGTTAATGCCATATTATATGAATATTTTATAAGTATACATGTACTGGTAATACATGCTGTATAATTTTTCCCCTTAACAACACTATTTAAAAGAACTCTCCATTTATTTAATGAGGTCTGAAACCACTGAACCAAATGATTAAAACTAAAGATTTAAAACCAACAGCCAACTCAGAGAAAGAAACTACATTTAATTCTAAGTGGCTCTCTTAGTGGGGCAAGAAAATTATGAAAAACCACTGTTACATAAAGAAATTTCAAATTCTATCTATTCATGGAAACTACGTGCCTCTTCAGAAATTCATTTTATAAATGATTTTGGGAAATAAAGTACAGTCAGTCCTCCATATTCACAGTTCCATATCCATGGATTCGACCAACTGGGATTAAAACAAAATGGATGGGTGCTTCTGTTCCAAACATGTACAGATCTTTTTTTCTTGCTATTATTGCCCAGACAATACAGTATAACAACTATTTACCCAGCACTGCTTCTCAGTCTTTTGGCTAGGATCAAATGTATCTAGCATGCATTTACATTGTATTAGGTAGTATGAGTCATCTAGAGAGGATCTGAAGCATATAGGAGAATGTGTGGTTATATGCAAATACCATGTCATTTTGTATCACAGACTTGAGTGTCTATAAAGTTTTGTATCCATGGGGGGGATCCTGGAACTGATCAACATGAATACATGTATTTACAACCTTAATTCTATTATTTCTACAGCATCTACACTTTAAAAATCTGGGGCACTTTCTCCAGAGTGTTTGAATAGCACAACTAGAAAGTCTTTGTTGGTACTCAATACTGTATATACTCTCCAAACTCAAAATAATGTAACAAATTCAAAAAGGTTAAAATACTGGGCTTACATCAAGAAAAATTTCTAATACTACATTAAAAGTTCACAGATGAACACCTTGTAACTCAACTGCTTCTGTTTTTTTTTGCCTCTGCCATGTACTAGTTTATATATCCTGAGACATGATATTTACCCTGTGTCTCAGTTTTGCCTTCAAAATCATCTTGACGTAACAGTGGTTAAGGAGACAGGCTCTTGAGTCAAATCATCTGATGCTGAATCTTGCTTCACTACTTACTAGTTATGAGACCATGAGGAAGTTACCTATCTGTGCCTCAGTTTCCTTATCTATAAAAGAGAGATAATGGAGCTACTTCAGAAGGTTTCTCAACAGTGCCTGGCAGGTAGTAAAAGATCATTAAATAGTAGTTGCTATTACTATTGTCATTATCTTCATCAGGATAACTAACATTTATTAAGCACTATGCTAAGTTTTGATTGCCTCAATTCCCACAGCAGCCCTAAATTTCTATTCAAAAGAGAAAGGGAAACTATACAATATTTGGTATCTGCTAAGCACTACTGAAGGCAGTTGTGCATTTAAAAAACTAATAAGGTAAATAACCCAAAATTTAATACAGCAACATCTGGTTCATGTTTCTACATCAGGAAAAGTAATTTCAGGACAAAATCAAAGGCAACATATCTTCAAAAGAAACAAACACCAACAATCACCAACAGCTATCATATATTAAGAACTCTGTATGTAAGTGTTCCTTGAATACTCATTCTAGGTTCTGATAAGAGGATCTGAAGTAGGCTTTTAAAAAGCAGCAGGTATTTTCTCTATTATAATGAAGGGTCATGGAGAATGTTCTTTACCTTCATAGAATCAGAGACCTCATTTAAATACAATGAAAGCCAAAGATCCTCTCTCTCCAGAGAAAAGAACATATTTGGCACATAATTTCAGGGAGTTTATAAAGTCTAGGGTAAGAATTTCTACCCCTGAGACCTTATCTTTTACATCTTGGTATTCTGCTTTTACTCTCTGGTATTCAATATTTTTTAAAAAATGAATTCCTAATACTTCAAGTGATCATTATCAAATTAAAGAGCATTATATGCAGTTAAATTAGTTCTAAATATACTATAGCAGGTGTTCATTCTGAAAGGGCTTCATATAACATATAACCAGTGTGAAATAATATTTTGAAATAAGAATAAAGGATAAATCTTAAAGTAGGAAATTAACAAATACGCTAGACAAAATGTGCTGCCTCTGGGAAAAATTTTAAGGCCAGATTGTATACTTAGTCAAATGTGAATCCAGAATTAAGATTTAAGTATTAGTCATCTTCATCTTCACCCTAAGTATTCTTTCTTCATGTTAGAAAAATTCGAAGAATATTGTTTCCTAAGTCTCATCTGTCAGTCATTAATTAAAAATGAGAACAGAATAAACTGTATAATTTGATCATAGATACTAAATATAACTTACTAATGTACGGTACATCTTACCACAAGGATTAAACTGTAATCTAAAATCTCAAAAGATTAATAATTATCAAAAAGCTTACCATTTGGGGGGTCTCGTCTTTTCTCTGTTAAAAAATAAATTAGAAGAACGTTATTAAATATATGTAAGGCAACATCAACATATAAAAAAATAACTCACTTAAACTCTTATTCCTAAATTGATGTATGAATGATGAAGGAAGGTTTTTCAGAAGACCTGACATTTAAGCAGAGATCTAAATAAAATAAGGAGGGAACCATATATTTAAAGGCCCCAAGAATGGTGCAACAGGAAAGAACCTCAGGAAGACTGGACTGGAGTGAGCAAGTGGCACATGAAAGGAGACAAGTCAGAAGGAAAGTCGGGAACTAGATCATACAGGGTTCCACTGGCGATAGTTAAGGACTACAGATTTTATATGTATATGACAGGAAGCTCTTATAGAATTTTAAATAGAGAAAGTGATATAATCTAATCTACATTTCTAAAAGTTTACTCTGGCTACTGCACAGAAAAGAGATAGTAAAAAGGATTTAGAAGAAGCAGTCAGAGAGCTAGTGTGGCAGTCCAGTTGACAGATCAGGATGGTAGCAGAAAAAGTGGTAGAAAATAGTCAGATAGGACATGTTTTTGAAAGCAAAGCCAATAAGACTCTGATAGGGTATTTATAAGGGACCATGGTAAGCCTGGGAGATAAGACGAAATAAATGCCTTTTACTGAGACAAGGAAAATTAGTAGAAGAACAAGAACAGGTCTGAGTGGAGCTGGGGTTCGGGATACAGGACATGGATCAAATATTCTGCCCACACATGTTAAGTCTAAAGGCTATTCTGCCACCTAACTATTCTGAAGGTCAGAGAAGCTGTGTCAGTACTGAAGACAAAACTTTGGGAATCATCAGCATACAGTATTCAGAACTGTAAGACTGGATGAAAGCACAAAAGGAATGAGAATACTCAGAGAGCTCTGGGCACTGAGACAGACCAGATAACTGCTGAAAGCTACAACCAATAAGGTAAGAGAAAAATTTAGGAAATTTCCATCAATTAATTGCATTCATACTCTTACATATCATGATTACATGCCAGTACTGCATTCATACTCTTAATACCAAAACACTATTTTGGCTTTAAGAAAGTTCCAAAGTAGAAGAATTTTTTAAAAATGTAATTTCCAAAGATTTTCTAACATAAAATTCACTGAAATTATATAAATAAATGATGAAATATGATAATTAGCTTATAAGTGACCATAAACCAAAATCAGTAGGATTTATTTAGTAGGCAAGTTAAAAATCTTAGCAATGGGATATATAACTGTATTACTCTGATAATCTGATGAAGTAGCTTTCTGAAACGTTTGAAATAAGCATGTCCTCTCTATATCAATACCTATCAATCACCAATTTCCAAGGTGATGTTATTTATGTACTCAGAGAGAAAATGTTTAAGCTGGTAGATGACACAAATAGGAAAATATACAGTTTAGAGTATACCTTCTAAGACACAATTAGATATATGACACCATCCTACTTGAGGGCAATATATATGAAAAAAGGGGGGGATGGTTGGTTGAACAAACCAGAATGGGGGCTAATGGTATAAGGCATTTGCTAGAAATGTTAGCAGAACTGTGTTTAATTAAATCAAGTGATGTATTGGTCAGACTACATATGGAGTACTTCTGAAAAAGACATCAAGGCTATAGTAGATTCAGAGCACAGTACTCAAGATGAAAAAGACTATAAACTATATTATATGAATATTTCAAGAAAGTGGGATCGATTAGGCTAAATAAGAGAAGAAAATAAAGAGGACGGGACAGCTGGCTTCCACTACTAAATGACTACCGTGAGGAAAATTAAATAGATGAATTCTTTGTTGTTCCACAAGCTGGACCCCATGTTTCTCAGTTAAAGAAAGGTAAAGATGGAGTCTGACAGTATGAAGGGCTATCCCAAAATAACTCAGCTGCTTTCCTAATGTTATATTTTCTGGTTTTGGAACACTTTGCCTAAAAATTTAGAAACCATATAAAATAGAATTCCGGTGCCAGGTGAAAGACACCTTTAACTTACCAATTCCAAAACCAATTACTTTATATTTTCAGAAATATTTTTACTCTTTTGTACATTGAAAATGTCATGTTTTGACTGAAAGGAACCCGAAAAGCCCCTGGCTTACCACCACAGCATGCCACTGAAACAGGCATTGAATTATTCCTAAAGTTGAGTTTCAATATCATAGCATTAAATCCTTTCCTAGCATAAAATCAAGTGGTAAATGCCATTGGACCCCAAAAGTAACAAAAATAATGGGCCCCTAATAATTCTCCTATTCACTCATTATGAGTAGAATATCGTAAGATGGCAATAGTAAAGCAACAACTTAGCTCACTTTATTTTCATTTTTTACCTCATCTCCCTCTTGGAAACCTACTAAAATAACAATAAACATATATAAAGTAGAGATGACATGATTTTATGTCGATGTTTTTCAGATATGTTTCTTTTTTCTTGGCTTCCTTTTCCTCTTACTGGTAAAGCACACCTTAAATACAATGATCTTTAAATTGGGGTAACACGTACCCCTGGATGTATAGAAAGACTTTTCAAAGAGTACATAAGGGCATGGCTAGTTTTAAGGGTACCTGTTCGTCAATTTCAACCCCTACATGTCTTTTCTCCTGAAACTGATCTGCTTAAGATGGTGTTGGAGAGCTTCTCCTTTCCTAATCACTCTTCTTCACTTACAAAAGAAAGGCCTGGTACACTGCTGTCAAACAATAGTTCTATACCAATTAGCTTAAAGCTTTATATTACCCTGCATTGTTCTATAATTGTTTTATATGTGTTGCAGTTGTCTCACACTAAACTAAGTTCCTTATGGGTTTTATAGTATACAGTATTAGGAACAAAATAGAGAGACAAGGCATTGTTTATAGATATTGTTAGCAACTCCGCTTATTTGCTTCTAAGCTTGCCTAAAGTCTTTGTTTACAAAATACTCTTAAAACTTTATATTACAAACAATGTTATTACAAATGCAAATTAAAAGTCAAGATATATAAAATTTTATCAACAAGAAAGGTTACTGAAATCAGTCCTTCAGTAAATCTAAAAAAAATAGTTCTTAACAAAAATATTATTTATTTTAAGGTAAGGAACACCAAATTTTTTTGTGAATAGTAAATATTTTAGGTAATATTTTAGGCTTTGAGGACCATTTATTTAACTGTGTATATTTATCTAGGTATAACTATTTTAAATGTGTTGTGGCAAAAAAAAAAAAAAGTAGCCAAAGACAACATGTAAACCAATGAATATAGCTGAGTTTCAATAAATCTTTATTTACAAAACAGGAAGTGGACCACACTTATCCCATGTGCATTAGTTTGCTGGACCACACTTATCCCATGTGCATTAGTTTGCTGGCCCAATATAAATAATTTAAAAAAGAAAAAAAAAGGGTTACCAGATTTCCTTTGTCGGCGGCCCAACAGGTCTGTAACTGCTTTTCGGAATTTTTTTGCTTCTTCTTCATTGGCAAAATTAAGAGCAACTTGACAAGTCTGAAATATGTTCATCAAAAAGGGCAAACAACAAAACGTACAAATTTAGCTTTATATCATAAAAACAATGAGCAATAGAAGTATATTTCTAAAGAAGGAAAGGTTAACTTTACTAGCAGGTAAGACATTATTTTATGATCTGAATAACTTAACACAAAAAGCATGGAGAAGGTCAAGTAAAAGATTACTATTAGAGAAGTTACCTATCATAGCAGACACAAATACTAATTTGAATATTTCATCTTAAGCAAAAACATAAAATAGTAAAGTGAATTTGATCTTTCATTAAGGCTCTATAAATAATATGGACTAGAAAAGGCAAGCAATGAGAAAAGTAAAGATGGCGATAAAGAAAAATACGACTTACATCTCCAGCAAAGGTATGAAAATATCCTCTAGGACTATTATATACAAAGTTATTGTATAGCTCTTGTTCCCACAATAGTTTCCCATCCTAGAAAAAAGTCAAATATTATAATAAGAACTACCAAAACATAATCTCTAGAAATAAAATGAAGCAGATGACTCCTATTAAGATAACTGTTTATATGAAAAATAACTTTTATATGCACACATATAACATTTATAAGTAGTGTCATATAATTTAATCAGTAATCTTAAAACTCTAAACACCGGATAACCTATCTTTCATAAAACCTACATATCAAGTGAGTTTAATTCAGCTAAGATATGATCTCACTAACCAACCATTTCCAAATTCAGTTACTTGGTCAAACACATAACCAGAATAATTACTAGGTCATCAATGTTACATAGAAGGAATAGGATACTTTTGTACACGCACTGATTACCAAAGCACAGTTCCACCAGCAATATTTAGATGATGTACTATCAAGTATATTACAGGCATACTTTTATGTTCTTTTTCTCAATTTTAGAGATGTAGGAGGGTCAAGTATACCTTCCTTGTACTGTACTGCTCATTAACCATCTTCAAATTCTTAACTTTTTCAGAGTAGCCTTCTAATTATATACTGGTATAAGTAGTATTAATCACGATGCAGAAAGAGACTGATAATTAAAATGTATCAAGGCTAAATATGAATAAGAGTGCCATGATGATTGCCATATCTATTGCCATAGTACAAAAAATATGTTTAACCTTAATACCAAAGGTGACTAGTTAATGAGTGTTCAGCAGTAGTTATCTACAATTGGAAATAAGTGGTTAGAGAAAGATAGTCACTGCCCTATTCAGAAATGCAAGGTTCTATCTAGACCACAATTTAAAAACATGTAAAATTCACTGTTCACACATTATATAACCACTGCAATGGAATTCCTTTCTACTTAGTGGAGTAGTATGCTAGTATGTGTACGCCATTTCTGAATAGTGCTTCTCAATGACTTAGGGATTTCTTTCAAACTATGTATGTGTTCCCCACCCCCAGAATCCCCACCCCCAACATAGTATGTGTTTAGTAAGCCATAGTAAGCCACTGCTAGTGACAGGAGCATGCCATATCGCTCAGCTGTCTTGGAAACAGATGTTAAGAAGCACTAATTTAAGTACTAATTTAGCCTGGAACTGGTGGCTCAGGCCTGTAATCCCAGCACTTTGGGAGTCTGAAGCAGGAGGCGTACTTGAGTCCAGGAGTTTGAAACCAGCCTGAACAAAACAGCAGAACCCCATCTCTACAAAAAAATGCTAAAATTAGCCAGGTTTGGTGGCATTCGCCTGTAGTCCCAGCTACTCAGGAGGCTGAGGTGGGAGGACTGCTTGGGCCCAGATCATCAAGGCTGCGGTAAGCTGTGCATTCCAGCCTGGGTGACAGAGCAAGAGCAAGACCCTGTCTCAAAAAATAAATCAACAACAAAAAAGAAGTACTAATTTACCAAATATTGTAACTGAGATCTTATTTAATCTCAGTGAAATTCTTTATAACAGACCAAAAATTGTTATCTCATTTTACAAATAAAGCTGAGGCCAGAGGTGTAAAAATCTCTGACTATTATTCAGGTCATATTAGTGCCCAGGAGTTTAGAGGCAGTTTTAGCTTTTTATAATTAAAATCTTATTACATTTATTGCCACATGTAAATATCAATCATGGAGGCTTACTTACAGAAAGGTTTTTTAAAAAAATAATGGAGATGTCACCTTAGCAAAATGATAGTTTTATGACAACTATAAGAAATGAGTACCTAACAAACGGTATCTAATCTGATTTATGATTGGATGTGATTTATGATCGGGAGTGAGGGATATAAAGCTATGAAACTCTGAATATATCTATCATGAGAAACAACATAAGAAAAAATGAGTAGGAAACAGATTTTGATAGATATTGAAATGTTTTAAACTTGGGCTAAGTAATAGTACATATTGAGCTAAAATATTATTTTGTTGTTCCCTGAATAGATTATGTGTGCTATTCTTTTTTTTTTTTTGAGATGGAGTTTCGCTCTTGTTACCCAGGCTGGAGTGCAATGGCGCGATCTCGGCTCACCGCAACCTCCGCCTCTTGGGTTCAGGCAACTCTCCTGCCTCAGCCTCCTGAGTAGCTGGGATTACAGGCACACACCACCACACCCAGCTATTTTTTTGTATTTTTAGTAGAGACGGGGTTTCACCATGTTGACCAGGATGGTCTTGATCTCTTGACCTCGTGATCCACCCACCTCAGCCTCCCAAAGTTATGTGTGCTATTCTATAATGAAAAAGATAGAATAAGAGTATCATTTAAAAAATATAGTGTGTAGAGAAAGCCCAAGACCCAATAGGCATAATTTTTAAAAAAGTCTTAATGCATGGTAGCAGCAGAAAGATAAAATAGGAAACTATTCACATGCTGGCTTAGGACATGCTCTCATTTGGTCATGAATTCCATATGTCAAAATCTAAAAATCAAGCTTCACTCTTCTTTTTTTTTTTGTTTTGCTCTTGTTGCCCAAGCTGGAGTGCAATGGCGCAATCTCCGATCACCGAAACCTTCACCTCTGCGATTCAAGTGATTATCCTGCCTCAGACTCCTGAGCATAAGCCACCACACTCAGCTAATTTGGTACTTTTAGTAAAGACGGGGTTTCTCCATGTTGTCAGGCTGCTCTCGAACTCCCGAGCCCAGGTGATCCTTCTGCCTTGGACTCTCAAAGGGCTGGGATTACAGGTGTGAGCCACCGAGCCTGGCCACTTCACTCTTCTAATATTAGTTTATGTACAATTTTAAATATCACATAAAGGGGCCGGGCGCGGTGGCTCACGCCTGTAATCCCAGCACTTTGGGAGGCCGAGACGGGTGGATCACAAGGTCAAGAGATTGAGACCATCCAGGTCAACATGGTGAAACCCCGTCTCTACTAAAAATACAAAAAATTAGCTGGGCATGGTGGCGCATGCCTGTAATCCCAGCTACTAGGGAGGCTGAGGCAGGAGAATTGCCTGAGCCCAGGAGGCGGAGGTTGCAGTGAGCCGAGATTGCGCCATTGCACTCCAGCCTGGGTAACAAGAGCGAAACTCCGTCTCAAAAAAATAAATAAATAAATAAATAAATAAATATCACATAAAGGATAAGCAAATAAATCTAAGCTAAATTATAATTGATACAGAAAACTTATTCACCTCGAGTTTAAAGTAAAAGCAAAAGAAAACTCACCTTAATGTCAAATATTCTTAAAAAATAAGATCTCTGTGGATTGTCCTTAACGAGACAAGCAACACCACTGCACTTCTTTGACCACATACAGTTCCGATCTGCTGCATATAACTGCACCACTGCTGAAGACATAGTCTGAGAAATATAAAATTTATAATGATTAGGTTCAAAATAATATGTAGATGATCACAGCCCCTGATGACAGCTTGACTGCAACCACCCAGCTAAGCTGCTGCTGAATTTCTGACTCACAGAAACAAGGAGATAATAAACATGTATTGTTATTTTAAGCCACTAGGCTTTGAATTTCTTATGCAGTAATAATGAACTAGTACAATAATCATATAACAACAGTTACTGAAAACATTTATTGATGCTTAAAATGTGTTAGGAAATGTGTTAATCACTTTTAAATATAGACTCATTTAATTTTTATTGCTATGACAACTTCATTTTATACTTGAGAAACTTGACACTAAAGAGGGTAATTTGCCCACTACCACAGCTAAAGGGCACAGCTAAAATTCCAAGTCCAGGCACTTTGTGACTTCAAATCTAGTATTCTAACTCCCCCTATTATACTGTTTCCTGATAAAGTAAACATTTAAGCAATGAAGTAGTAATATTAATAATGACTGACTTCTATAAAACAGTTAAACACCTTAGATAACAACTGAATCAAACTTGAAAGCAGTATTACCATCCTGGAAGGCAGATTATAGTATCTCCTTTCTAAAGTGAGTTTAAGATTGCAAGTGATTTGCACAAGGCACCACACAGTTTTAATGCTATACTGAGGATATGAAAAAGATGTGAGTGACTATTATCTCAATTTTACCAAGGATAGTCCCTAAATAGAACCCTTTCAGGAATACAGGAGAGAAGCTAACTTGTTACAGGCAATGGACACTTTAGGGCATGAGGATTTTCCAGTATACCATGTTGCCACCTTCCTCAAGACTATAACATGAAAGGGTGTAAACTAAATTTATTCTAAATTTTCTTTTATAACATAGAATGTAACTATTCAACCTTAGTTTCTACAAAAGTGATATACACATAAACTGATAAAGCACTTAGAAATCCTTTGAAAGTCATAATTACATTTTCTGATCCAGTAATTTCACTTCAAAACTGGAAATTTAGGAAATCATTTAGAATATAACAAATACATCATATTTTAATATAAATATAAAAATATTTCATATGTATATTATTTTATTTTAAAGAGGAAGACTTGAAACAACTCAAAATAGGAGCCAATTAAGTAACCGTGGTACTTTGGTTCAATGGAATTAGAGCTTTTTAATAAAAAATAGACCATATTAAGATTTAGAGATATGCTGTTTTAGGTTAACTTAACTATACTTGAGGGCTGCCCTCTTTCGGTAAGAGGAATTCCAAAGAACAATTATATGCATGAATCTTTTTAATAATACTAAAGTCAGAAATGTAAGATCAGTGCACCATTAGGATGAAAAGTTCATAAAGACTTGCCCAGATAACAACGTTCAATGTTACATTTTTAACATGAGACCAAACCCAACCTTGAACTTCATACACAGTACTGAGCAGGACATAAAGAAGCGGGAAAATTTCTACAAGAGTCATTAAAAATTATAATAACTTAGAAACAAAGAGTGTATACTGGGTCACTGGGTTTAAGAGAGACTGAGGAATGCAGGATATTTTGGCCTGCTCAAAACATATCTACATTTGCAAGTGTACAATCTCAGGATGATAGCACCATATGCATTCTGACCCCAGCACTGAAAACTTCAGAAAAATTGTTCCTGCATACACTATCTAAACATATCAAATACCAGGCTGAAGAATTCAAAAATCAAACAAGCAAATTTATTTTCTAAAACTAACTCATATAAATTAAGGCCTTTTTTAGTATGGTACTGTCAAAATACATTCATTTCTAAAAAAGAAAGTAATAAGGAAAGTAGATATACCAAAATGAAAATCTAAAAACCAGAGATCAAGAATAGCTTGCAAAAAAAAAAGGTTATTTAATAGGGTCTGAAATTCCATTATGAAAATCTCCTTGCTAGCCAAAGGACGAAATATTCACGTTGTAAAACCTCATGTAACTATATATGTGAACTTGAAAAGACAAAACAAAAAACCCAAATTAAAACAACATATAAACCTTTAAATTCTTAAAACACCTGCTTAAGAAAAAAAAGAGTAACAATGCTATAATCTTTCACAGACACTATATTGCAGTATAAACATTATTATTTTTTTTTTGAGACGGAGTTTCGCTCTTGTTACTCAGGCTGGAGTACAAAGGCGCGATCTCGGCTCACCGCAACCTCCGCCTCCTGGGTTCAGGCAATTCTCCTGCCTCAGCCTCCCGAGCAGCTGGGATTACAGGCATGCACCACCATGCCCAGCCAATTTTTTGTATTTTTAGTAGAGACGGGGTTTCACCATGTTGACCAGAATGGTCTCGATCTCTTGACCTTGTGATCCAACCGCCTCCGCCTCCCAAAGTGCTGGGATTACAGGCTTGAGCCACCACGCCCGGCCAGTATAAACATTATTAAAACTAAAAAACTGCACTATTCAAAAGCAATTTTCAGTAACTGGATTTTCAAAAATCTGCTATACTCTTATTATCAGTCTAAGTGTCTATTTCATTTCTTCTTACCTTTATGTATCAGTCTGGAAACGAGATACCACGGTACTCTGTAAGGCCTTTTCTGACTAATTCAGAATAATTACAGTGAATATGAGGGTAACTAGTGAACATTTAATACAGTATATTAATGCTAGACAATATAAAAACAGTAACTAACAACGAAATTCTAGATTGACAGTGACTTAAGTTTTTAAAAACATTCCTTCCATTCTTCTAGGTAATTACAACGAATCAATTCCATTCCTTCTTGTCTTCGTAATTAAGAAGATATTAATGAAAAACAACCTAAGAACAAGGGCTTAGGAAGGGAAATCTATTTCTTATTAGCCTAGTAATGTTAAATTTAAAATCTGCTAATTAAAAGGGAGAAAAAGGACTGTATCAACTTTGGTACAAACGGAACCTGTCGTATCTTGTGTATTCCTGATATTTCCGTACTGAGTAACTGTAATAACATATTTGTTCTCAGAACTCTGATGGTCAAGGGTAGGAAGAACATGGGGGATGTTTTCTAAGAAGTGAATTCCCTCCCACTGTCCTTCTGCATGTCACTTCCACCTCTCTGAGCCTGAGTCTGCACCAGTTGAGAAGTATTTCCCTGATTCCTTAGTTGAAATGACTGCTTTTTCCCCCCCTCACATTTCTAGAGTACTTGTTTATGTACCTTGTGTTACTCTGTTATTCCACTGATTTTATTCTAAATCAGAATAATATTCTGTATTGCTTTCTTAACCACTAAAAAGACTGCAATTCCCCATAGGCACTTAAAGTAGTTTTGCAAGCTTATACTTTTACTCCACCTATACTTTGTCCCCAAGTGAACAAACATGTTAAAAACTGCATGTTCTGATTTTGATAATGGTATTATGATAATAAGAAATTTTAGGATATAGCCTGAAATTAAGAGGCATTATGTCTGCAACTTCTCACGTTATTCAGAATAAAATAACATGCATGTATACACAAATATATAGAGAAAAAAAACCATGGTAAATGTAATAAACATTTGGCAAATCTGGATGAAGGATATACAGAGGTTCTTTATACTGTATCTACAAGTATGAAATTATTTCTAACTTTAAGAAACATAAATGACTCATTAAAATGTATGACCCTTAGCTCACTTTCACAACCACAGCAATCTCAAGAAGGTGGTCCTCTCTTCACAGCCATTACTACCTCTATATACGTTAGCCACTGCCGCAATGGCCCAAAACTAAGAAAATTGCTACTTCCTCCTACTCCTGCTATATGTATACCAACTTTCTTTCTTAAAAGGCACTCTATCCTGAGAAGGACTTAAACCACAAACATTCAGCACTTCTACTGTTTAAATTCCTTTCACATTTTCAGAACAACCACATTATGTAACTGGTCAGACTAAGAATTTTAGATTGGGAAAATAGGTGTTTTTTGGACTACAGAATGAGCTAGACAAGGAAAAGACTAGAAAATACCAGGAGTCACAGGGATCCTTGTTTTTAGCAATCAACTGCCTACAACAAATAATAAGATGACTTAATATTGAATAGCTGTCTACAATAATTATTTTTAATAATCTAATAAATATACTATGCTGTTAAAGAATATATTTTAAAATATTTTCTCTTTTTTTAGACTAGTCTTGCTCTGTCACCCAGGAAGGAGTGTAGTGGCAAGATCATAACTCACTGCAGAATCAAACCCCAAGGTTCAAGTGATTCTCCTACCTCACTCAGCCTTCTGAGTAGCTGGGACTACCAGCACATACCACCATGCCTTGCTAATTTTCTAATTTTTTGTAGAGATGCGGTCTAACCATGTTGCCCAGGATGGTCTCAAACTCCTGACCTCAAGTGATCCTCCTATCTTGGCCTCCAAAAGTGTTGGGATTACAGATGTGAGCCACTGTGCCTGGCCAAAAATATATTTTCAATAAACAGCCAAAATACGCTAAATGTGAGGAGAAAAAAAATCATATGACTTAATAAAATAAAGTCTTTTCTATGATCATGTTGGCCTAGATTAATAGTCAAATACTCCAACTTTTATATGTACACATGTGTCTGAGTGTGTATTTGGCCTCAAATGTCTGAAAACTAATATAAGAAAATCCATTCTAAGGTTTCTTATTATATAAAAGCTAAGATTTAAACACATTTCTAGATGTTCTCATGGTATATTCACATGAATTGACCTATTATTATTTGAATATACAGCGGGCCCTTGAACACAGGTTTGAACTGTGTAGGCCCACTTACATGCAGATATTTCACTAAATACATTCAGGACTCCATATCGCAGAGTTCTGCATCCACAACCAAAGATGGACTGAAAAATAACATTATTAGCAGGATGAGACACCCACTTAAGAGGAGGGCAGACTTTTCATATGTGGGTTCTGAAGGACCCGAGTATGTGTGGACTTTGGTATCCGTGGGTGGTCCTGGAACCAATCCCCCATGGATACCAAGAGATGACTGTAAAATTTTAATCTATATAAAAGAAAGTATAAAAGTAAAAAAATAGCAAAGAATTCGGCTGAATTCTTATAATTAATTATGCAGTAATCTCGAGGAGTTAAAGTAGTAACACCTGTTATTTGCCCACCTCAAAATCCAATGCAGAAATCATAAATTTAATAAATAAAAACAATGTATCTGGCAGGGAACAATAACTCCTGTGTGGTGAGTATCAGTAAGACCTAACCAGGAAAAGAAAACACAAAAATTCACTTTGGAAAGAAGGGATCTTATCACCTGGTAATTTCTACAATGAGAAATAACCAGAAAATAAAAGAGAAAACAAACAAAAACAGTACAGGTTTTAAAAAGAATATGGCAATGACAAAAGACTCCACAAGAAATAGTTAATTTTTTAAAAAAGCAAAGCTAGAGGAATGAAGGAGGAAAACCACAAAAGCAAAAAGTAACAAACAGAATCCCAACAGTGAAGAAAAAACGGAGCCAGATAAAAACAGCTGCTACCTTCGGGACTAAACACAAAGAGTCTCTTAAATCTTAGCAGCTTTTTAAGAAAACTACTGTGCCAGACATATTTGTTCACCAAATGTTTATAAAGAACCTACTATGTACCAGGGACTGGGATAATTGTGGGTAAGGACGGGAATAAAAATGGGGATAAGTACAAAAATGAATTAGACAGGGTCCTGGTTTTGGAACCATTTAAAAAATCACTTTATATACAATCACTTTATAAAACATCTAGTTAATGGAGAGGCTGGCATTAATAACTATTATAAATGTTACTAGGAAAAATTAGTATGCAAGAAAAATGTAAAATCTAACTAGTATAGAAAGGCTTCTCTAAAGTGACATCTTACCTGAAGAATGAAAAAGGATGAGTCAGGTGAACAAAGAGTTCAAGAATGATAGGAAAGTTTGGTGAACTGTGCGGAGTAGGGAATAACAAAGAGAAGAGTGGCATGGAATGAAGACACAGATTTAACGTTAAAGTAATATAAAACACTGCTCAATTCTGTGATTTAAAGAGATAAACAGTCATATACAGTTTGGAAACCTTAACTGGAGATGTGGTACCGTAGTACATCATTCCTATAATGGCCCTTGATCCAAGTTCTTGTAAGTTCTCTCTTCCTCCACTTATGCTGGATTTGTCTATGTGACTTGTTTTGACCAAAAAGACAGTGGTAAATTCAAGAAGTGTGAATCCTTGTTTGTACGTTGTGGCTTGCCCTCTTGGAAGTGCTGCCCTAAAACCTGGAATCAAAGACCACAGGCAGAGCAAGGCCCTAGCCCATTTCAACTGTCCTTTCTGAACCCAGTTCCTACATTCTGGTGACATCAGTCACCAGCAGACTAATCACTCAGTCAATCCACAGAATGAGAAATATGTTGATATTGCTTTAAGTCACAAAGTCATTAGGTGGTTTATTTGCAACAACAGTTAACAGATGTAGGGGATTGTTTTCATATACTAGAAGACATACGACCTATAAGAAATGGCTCTATCTCTTCCTCCATTCCACGTCTATTAGTATAGTTATGACAAATTTTTTGTTACAATCATAAAAGTTGTAGGCCTCACCTTCATTATCAGTGCACATTCCTGTTTGGAACCATTTAAGAAATCACTTCATATACAAAAGCCATATGAAAGGTGTGTGCGAGCCAGTAGGCTAAGACATTCCCAACCACACACCAATCTTATATACTGCCCATGATTTAAATTCATACAACTAGAAAATTGTAAATTATTATGTGGCACACACCTTTAGCATTATCAGTAAACAATCACCATTACAGATGTTAAAACTATAAACGGCAAGGCTTACTGTATTCTCCTTAATTTTCTACTACTTGAAGGACAATCATATACAGATAAAGGAAAGAGGAATACTGATCTCATTGTAGACTAGGTTTTATTTGTAAATGGGTGAGGACACTGTTAAAAGGGAGGCTCACAGGTGCGGCCTGCTCTCTTCTGCCCTACCCTGTAACTTAAGTGGAAGGAGTTTTTCCTCTCTTCTCTCCAGTCTCCTTTTCCTTGAATTTGGTTAGATTACGGTAAAACCTAAAATGTGGGTCTGGATTTTCAGGGAATAAAGTTGGAAAGAAGGTCCCCTAGGATCCTAGGATTCCCACCTCACTCACCACAGTTGTTTGTTGTTGTTTTTTGAGACGGAGTCTCACTCTGTCGCCCAGGCTGGAGTGCAACGGCATAATCTCGGCTCACTGCAACCTCTGCCTCTCAAGTTCAAGCGATTCTCCCACCTCAGCCTCCCAAGTAGCTGGGATTACAGGTACCCAACATCATGCCTGGCTAATTTTTGTATTTTTGTAGAGATGTGGTTTTACCTTGTTGGCCAGACTGGTCTTAAACTCCTGATCTCAGGCAATCTACCTGCCTCAGCCTCCCAAAGTGCTGGGATTACAGGCATAAGCCACCATGCCCAGCCCAACGTCTAACATTACTAGTGGAGCCTCAAGTCCTGATAACAAGGGAGAAAAATAGAAAGAAAGAATAGAGGGAGAGAGGAAGGGAGAGTGTGAGTGTAGAATGGAGAGAGAGAGAGGGAGGAAAGGAGGGAGGGAGAGACAGAGAGGGAGGCAGGAAGAGAGGGGGAGAGAGAGAGACTGATTTTTATTTTTTAACTTTGCTACTACTACTCTTCTGTGGGAACAGTTTGGGATGAGAGGGTAGAAAAGTAGTTACTGCAGTTGCTAGTGGCATTTGGGTATTCCTGAATTCTAGAACCAAACAGCATTTAACACCATTTCACCATATATTTTATCAAGCCTATAATCCAATTCCCCCATTTTACAGATGAGCTCAATTTATTTGCCAGAGGCCACATATTACACAGCTTTAGATGAATTTCCCAATCAGCTGCTAATTCTACATTCAACATACACTACATACTCGGTGATTCATCCCAGTTCCTAATTTGTCATACTTTTGCCCTATGTCATCTAAATGATCCTCAGAGAATGATATATCCTTAATATAGTTTTACTCCTCTATTGCTCCCTTTTGGTTTGTTTTTTACCTTAATTTTGGGGCAGGGAAAAGGGCAGGGCAGGAAGAGCTTGTAGTAGTGATTGTAGAAAATAAAGGATTGCTGGTGCATGAGAAAAAAAGATGTTTATGAAGGGAAACACTCCAAAAAGACATTAAGTTGTTTGTCCTGGGGAAAGAGGTGAATTACCATGAAGCCAATTAAGTTTCAGTTTAGAGTCCCTTACAAGGCTTGGTGTATTCTCCTTTGGGACACAGGATCAGCAACAACTGTAGCCTCAAGCCTGAGGCTCCTCTTTAGCTATCCCTGAAGATGAACAAGACACTTCTATCAAGGATGCAACTATCTCTGTATCTGCCTAGCTCCTAGCAGTAATGTCCTGTCCCTCTTGGACCACATGATGCATCCACACTCAATCTTTAACCCAAGGATTTGCATGAGTGTTGCCCAGTTCCTGCTAGGTGTGACATACTATGATCAAACTACATGGACACTTCTGGGGTTCGAGGGCAGTTGCCCAAACAAATGAGATGTAAATTTCTCCCCAGGCAAGAAATGGAAGCTAGTAATGAAAAGACTAATATTTCTTTTATTTTCAGTATATTGGTCAATTAAAGCTCAGGCTTCCAAAGATAAGAAAGATATACTCACACTTTTACTATATGCAAATCTCAGATTGGAGGTATAACTAAAAAAGCACTTCAGTACAGTAGAGAGTAAATATTCTGAACAATGGCATCTAAAGCAAGTTTAGGTCAGTGAGAAACCAAATAAAAAATCATGTAGCATATTTTAATAGGATTTTTGCTGGCTTGTATACATATCAGGTACCTCCCGTTACCCAACTCTTAAACTTCCAGTGTCAGAGACTCATTGCCTCTTTCCTGGGACAAGCACTTGTGCTAAGCTCAATCAATTAAATTAAGATCCTCTCCCAAGAATTTAGAATTCTAAACTGGGACCTAGGACTGAGGGATGGGCTTAGTAAAGGAAGAGAAGCTTGGAGTTCAGAGAAGTTCCACCAACTCCTGCTGCTTTTCTCAGAGCTTCCCAGCCTCCTGCTGTCCCCGAAACTTCCTTGTTCAATTCTGTTTTTGATTCCATGGGATCCTCTGGTAGCCAAAAAATTCCTTTTTGATTGAGCCAGCCAAAATTAGTTCACTTTATTTGTACAAAAAGAAGCTTAGCTAACAATACACTTCATAATGTATATATATTGTGTATATTCTCACATCTCTGAAATCTTAATAGAATTCAATGAGAAATGACACACTTTTTCATTATATGTATATGCTATTATATACAAGTATATAACTAAGATCTGAAATTTATACCTTGCTTTGGCCTGAAGTGTTGTAATAGCTCTCCCCTCCCAAGAGGAGACACTGCCTCTATTTTACTCTCTTTCATAAATGCTTGCCAATTATCTTTTAGTATACAGATTAATATTCAAAAACATAACAGTTTCCTATTTGATAAAAATAAAATCCAAACTCTTCTTCAGGAATTCAAGCCATTTCTTAGTCTGAGGCAATCAACATTTTGACACTATTTTGTTATTAACCCAATATATATCAGAGATAGCAGCCAAATAATCTGCAGACCCCAAACATACCATACTTCTCAGCTTATGGTGTTCATGCTACTGAAATACCAAGCTGGAACCTTTTCAAACTCCATATATGTAGTTCAAATATCACACTCAATCAAGTTTCTTCAATTTCCTCAAACAAATATTTCTTCCTTTCTGTATTCCCATAATATTTCATTTATATTATATTCAATAAAGCATTATGGAATGACTGATAAGTTCCTATGTGGGATCGGCTTCACCAAAACACTGTTCACCCTCCAAAGACAAGGACCACATGCTCTTGAACGATTTAGCCTCCAGCACAGTATTTTATATGCATTTTGCATTCATTTATTTGCTGGATTGAACTGAAAGGGGGGGGCTTTCTTTTCTCAGAATCTTACTGATTACTGTTTTGCTATCAAAATTGTCTTAAAACAGTTTTTCAGAATGTTACAAACTGCTAATCTGTGGTATTAAAATTATTTTTAGAAGAATAATGATACTTTTCTTCTTGGCACTTCAATTAATCATAAACACTTACATGACATGATGAAAAATCTCAGTTAATGCAACTTCTTTCCTGTTTTAAATGCCACAACACTTTGCTTCCACAACAGCTTCCCCGATTGAAGAAAGCAGTGAGAGTTTGGGGCCAGAACAAAGCATACCAAAGTCAACATACATTTTTAGAAAGAATATACTTTTCCCATTAATTTTCAAAGCTTCCCTGATAGAAGGAAGTAGTGAGTTTTGGGGCAAAAAACAGCACACCAAAGTCAACACACATTTTTTAAAAAGAATATACTTTCCCCAATAATTTTCAAAGTACAACAAGGTCAGTAAGTCAGATGAGCACGAAAGCACGAAACAATTTTCAGTACTTTTGGTTTACTGAACAATTTTGTGGTTTTCAAGATATTCTTAAAAACAGATAGCATTCCGTCTTTTATACATTGTTGTGGTACACACACTATATGTAAATTCAATGTTCTATTAAATTACTCAATAAATATTAAATACCCCCATCACTACTGTGCTATGAAAATAAACAGCACTGACTTTTACCCAAGATGCTAATCTGTTTTTTAAAAAAGGACAGATATAATTTGAAAATTGTAAAACTATGCAAAGATAAAAATTAGAACACATGCCTCTGAAACCTATTTCTAAACCCTTTTTTTTTTAAGGCAGAGATTTCCTCTTGTTGCCCAGGCTGAAACGCAGTGGCACAATCTCAGCTCACTGCAACCTCTGCCTCCAAGATTCAAGTGATTCTCCTGCCTCAGCCTCCTGAGTAGCTGGGATTACAGAAGCCTGTCGGCACACCAGGCAAATTTTTGTATTTTTATTAGAGACGGAATTTCACCATGTTGGCCAGGTTGGTTTTGAACTCCTGACGTTGGGATCTACCCACCATGGCCTCCCAAAGTGAAGTGCTGGGATTACAAACATGAGACACCATGCCCAGCCTTACATTAGGTTATATTTCTTAAAAAACAAAACTAAAATCAATTTCTTGAAATATCTTATGCCTTTTTCCTCATAGAATCCCAAATAAAAATATTAAAAACAACTGTCTAGAATTGATACTTGTATTAGGCACAGTGCTAAGGACTTTACTTGTATTTCTTAGTTAATATCAATCCTAGAAGGAATTAAGTTCATATGTGAGGAAATTAAAATTGAGCCATATTTGGTAATTGCTCACTGTCACAGAGTTAACAACTAAAAGAACAGGGTCATTAATTCAGATCTGCCTTACTGCAGAGCCCATGCTGTAAACCATGTGTCTCAGTGCAGAAAACATTTAAATTAAATGTCCCACTGGCTTCTAAAAGGGGGAGGTGGAATTCAACTCCTTCCCCAAAATGAAAATTTTTATTCAACACTAAGTCTGTAAGAATCCGTAACAGTTAATTCTGGTCACAAGAAAAGAAGATAAACAGTGTTTGAAAGCAAACATAATTTCACTGTTAAATATTACCTAGAGATATGTAGAATATTTTCAAAGCTCTTGCAAAGCCAGCATTAACCCTGTTAGCAAAATCCTGCTCAAAACAAAGTTATTACAAGAAAAGAAAATTTTAGACCAATATTCTTCATGCATATTAATGTGAAAAAATCCAAAATATTAGCAAGTCACACAGAGTAATTCATAAAAATGAATTAAAATGGCCACATGGGGTTTAACTCAGGAATGCAAGGTTGGCTTAACATTTAAAAACTGATGTACTTCACCATATTAACAGAAAGAAGAAAAAAACCTGTATGATCAATTAAACACAGAAAAATCACGTGACAAAATTTAACATCCATTAATGATAAAAGCCCTCAACAAACTAGACTCACAAGGGAACTTCCTCAATCTGATAAAAGGTATTTACAAAAAAATGCCGTTTTCCCCCACAAATGTCAAGAACAAGGTTAGGATGTCTATCTTTACCACTTCTATTCAATGCTGTATTAGAAGTCCAAGCCAGGGAAATAAGGCAAAAACATTAAGTAAAAAACATAAAGATGGGACAAGGAAGAAGTAAAACTGACATTAGTCACAGAAAGCATGGTTATATGCATAAAAAAATGTTACAGATTGCACAAATTTTGGCACGTGTGCACATGCACGCACCTACACACACACACACACACAAACTATAGAGCTACAAAAAAAGCTACTGGAACTAATTACTAAATTTAGCAAAGTTGGAGGATTCAAGAACAAAATACAATATAGTTATATGTATTAGCAACTTAATTAAAAACAAAATTTTACAATAGCATGGAAAAATTAATTCCTAGCAATAAATACTGAGATATGTTATTTTCATGGATTGGAAAACTCAATATTATTACCATACTCATTGCGTCCAAATTGATCACTAGATCAACACAATCCTAATCAAAATCTCAGTAGATTTTCTGTTAGAAGTTTGAAACACTCATGAAAAACTGAAAGGACCTAAAATAGCCCAAACAATCTTGAAATGATAAGAAAGTTGACCCACCATACCTGATTTTAGATTTACGATAAATCTACAATTATCATATCAATAATATATTGATATAAGGATAGGAAAACAAATTAATGGAACAGGTCAGGCTCCAAAAATAAACTTAAATGTATAAGGTCAAAAATTATTAAAAAGGGTTCCAAGTCAATTCAATGACGAAGGATAACGCTTTGTTTCCAAATGGCGCTGTATCAAATGGGTAACTATATAAGGAAAAAGAAAAATTCGTATGATCATCTCATATGAGCTTTTTTTACGCTTTATATAACACAAAAAAATTTGAGCTGGATCATAAACCTCAAGTTCTAACCACAAAGCTCCTAGAAGAAATGGAAAGAAGACTGTGTCTGTGACCCCCTAGGCCATAGACCAACATTTCTCAGACCACAAATGCATTTGCTAGAAAAGGAAAAAAAAAGGTAAATTAGTCCTTATCAAAATTAAAAAAATCCAGCCCATCAAAAAACATCATAAAAAAAATCACTAGGGCCAGGCACGGTGGCTCATGCCTGTAATCCCAGTACTTTGGGAGGCCAATGCACGGAGATCACTTGAGGTCAGGAGTTCAAGACCAGCTGGCCAACATGGTGAAACTCCCAACTCTACTAAAAATATAAAAAGTAGCAGAGTGTGGTGGTGTGTGTAATCCCAGCTGCTCCAGAGGCTGAGGCTGAAGAATCGCTTGAACCAGGAGGCAGAAATTGCAGTGAGCTGAGATTGTACCATTGCAATCCAGCTTGGGAGACAAAGTGAGACTTCATCTCAAATAATAGTAATAATAATGATGATAATAATTAGGCAAGCCACAGACTGGGAGAACATATCTAAAGTACATATCTCTAACAATCATCTTGTGTCAAGCACATATAAAGCATCCCTACAAATCATTAATAAAGAACAAACAACCCACTGAATCTATGCGCAGAAGACCTGAAGTGCTATACAAAAAATAAAGACACATAAATGGCCAATAAGCACATGAAAGGGGGAAAGAACACCATTAACCACCGAGGAAATACAATCTAAAGCCACACTGAGCTGCCGTTTCACATCCACTAAAATGGCCAAAAACAAAAGGACTGACCACATAAAATGTTAGAGATGTGGAGCAATGGGAAGTCTCATACACCGTTGGTGGAAGTGCAAAGATTGCACAACCACTTGGAGAACTATCTGAATGTTTTCTTATAAAAACAAACGTATATCTTTCCAATGACAATATAATTCCTGAGCTATTTGCCCCAAAGAAATAAAAATATGTGCCACACACACACACACACACACACACACACACACACAAAACATTATATAAGAACATAGGAGCCTTATTCATAATAGTCAAAAACTAAAAACTCAAATATCCATTAATAAAAGAACAAATTGTGGTATATTCATGGCCAATACTGATCAACTAATAAAAAAAGAATCAACATGTGTGTAATAACATAGATGAATCTCAAAAACATGCTAAGTGAAGAGGCCAATATAGGCAAAACTAAGCCATCATGACAGAAATCAGAAAGTGATTGCAAAGGGTGGATGAAGAAGGGAGAGAGGCAGGAATTAGAAGGAAACTAGCTGGTTAGAGACCCAAGGGAGCTTTCTGAGGTATTACAAATATCCTAAACCTTATTTTGGAGATGTGGTTATACTGTGTATCACTTGCCAAAATTCATCAAATATTTATTTAATATCTGTGTATTTTATTATACATAAATTATATCATCATTTTCTAAGTGAAATAAAAGAAGTGTTAAGATAAAGAAGCATTAAGGCAAACCACCAAACACAAATAACTTCTTATGTTTGACAGACTTCCTTTCATGATAGCTAAATTAGAAAGTTCTTATTAACAATAAATATTTTTTTTTTTGAGACGGAGTTTCGCTCTTGTTACCCAGGTTGGAGTGCAATGGCGCGATCTCGGCTCACCGCAACCTCCGCCTCCTGGGTTCAGGCAATTCTCCTGCCTCAGCCTCCTGAGTAGCTGGGATTACAGGCACGCGCCACCATGCCCAGCTAAGTTTTTGTATTTTTAGTAGAGACGGGGTTTCACCATGTTGACCAGGCTGGTCTCGATCTGTTGACCTCGTGATCCACCCGCCTCGGCCTCCCAAAGTGCTGGGATTACAGGCTTGAGCCACCGCGCCCGGCCAACAATAAATATTAATGTAACCTTACTTACTTTATTTGAAAAGAAATGTATCTCACTTACAAAGGAGACAAGAAAGCTTAATTGTAAAATACGCTGCTGTATTCACCATCTCATTCACCCATTTTAATATTCAAATTGAGATGTCTCTAAGACTCTTAAAAAGCATGGCAAGCATTAGGAAAGACCACATTTTAAATTTCAGAGCATTTTACAGAATTAAATACAAAAACAAAAAACAAAAAACAAAAAACCCCAGTCCCCAGGTAATGTTAAACAAATATGAAGAACTACAAAGAAGGTCAGGCGAGGTGGCTCACACCTGTAATCCCAGCACTTTGGGAGGCCAAGGAAGGTGGCTCACCTGAGGTGAGGAGTTCCAGACCAGCCTTACCAATATGGTGAAACCCTGTCTCTATTAAAAATACAAAAATTAGCTGGGCGTGGTGGCACGTGCCTGTAATTCCAGCTACTTGGGAGGCTGAGGCAGGAGAATAGCTTGAACCTGGGAGGTGGCAGTTGGACAACAGGAGCAAAATTCCATCTGAAAAAAAAAAAAAAAAAAAAAAAAAAAAAAACTACAAAGAAAACACAGACTATCATTACAAAAGGTACAGATTATTGGAAAATGCAATTTGGCAAGGCAAAAATTCAATTTAAAACAAAGGAAACTTATTGCTTAGAATTACCATAAAAAAACAGATCAAGTCTTCTGAAGACACATGAAGAGCATGTACGGACTCCAACATTATGTTAGGGAGTAAAAAAAAAAAGAAAAGGTGGAAGAAAAAATCCAACAGCTGTTTATCTCTAGGAAATTGCTAAGTCCATAAAATGTGTCCACTGATAATGGTAAATTTACTGACAAGAAACAAAGTCCATAAAACATTAATGTTGGCTGGGCACGGTGGCTCACACCTGTAATTCCAGCATTTTGAAAGACCGAGGCGGGCAGATCACGAGGTCAGGAGTTGGAGACCAGCCTGGCCAACACAGTGAAACGCCATCTCTACTAAAAACACAAAAAATTAACCAGGTGTGGTGGTGGGCACCTGTAATCCCAGCTAACTGGGAAGCTGAGGTAGAAGACTCACTTGAACCTGGGAGGTGGAAGATGCAGTGAGCCAAGATCAAGTCACTGAACTCCAGCTGAGGTGACTCCATTATACCTAAGTATAACTGCTGTTAGTTGTCTGAAGACTCTATCTCAAAAAAAAAAAAAAAAAATTAATGTCTGTGCCTGTGGTTGTGTGTTTGCTGAGAGTAAGTACATACATGTATAGTTATTCAATGATTCATGTAAAATAAAACCTAGGGGGATTTGGACAAAAATGTTAGTAAGTGTTATTTCTGGGTGGTAAGGTTTATAGATGATTTGTACTGTTATCATTATTACTCTGTACACTGCTTATGTCTGCAGTATCCACTGGAAATATAATGCAAGCCAATAATCAATTTCAACATTTTTGTAGCCAACTTGTAAATAAAAAGTGAAATTAATTTAATTTTATTTAACTGAATATATTAAAATTCTACCATTTCAACATGTAATCAATATTAAATAAAATTCACTTTTTTTTGGCAGTCAGTCTTAGAAATCCAGTGTGTATTTTAGAGTTACTGAACATCTCAATTTGAATTAATTACATTTCCATTGCTCAATATTGTGGCTAGTGGTTACCAAGTACCATACTGGACAGTACAGGATTAAGTCTTTAATAATCAGCACTATATTTTTAATGAGCAAGACACAGTATTTTTTATTTTTTTATTTTTTGAGATGGAATTTCACTCTTGTGACCCAGGCTGGAGTGCAATGGCGCAATCTCAGCTCACTGCAACCTCCATCTCCTGGGTTCAGGCAATTCTCCTGCCTCAGCCTACCGTATGTTTTAAATAAGTCACTTGACTGCTATCAGAGCTTTTTCCAAAGTCTCACAGCTGTGTATTATATAATTTTTTGGATTACTCCAAACTGTTTCCTAGCATTCCATGGAAGATTGTTTTTGGAAATGAACAGGTTGATGTAAGGTTATGGAATAAAGAGCTTTAACAACATAAAAATCAATGTACAACGTAGCACTAAAATAAGTCTTCCTACAGATATGTATGTGAGTGTACACATGAAGCCAATCACTAATTTCCAGGTTTTCTAACAATGAATTTGTGACAGTTAAATTCAATAGTTACTGAATATTCTATGAGCATTACTTTAAGCTCTCTCAATATGAGATTATGATCATTTGGTGTATGTTTAATCAAATAAAGTTAAAAGCTTCTCCAACTTTCCTAGGTATTTCTCAAAAATAGGAAAAAGATAATAATTAGGTGCATTAAACAAGGCTCAAAATGTTAAGAATTCATTCTGTGTGCTTTCAATAAACCTAAAAATTCCTATGGAAGGAAATTTTTTTCTCCTGTGGAGGAAAAAAGGATTATATTGGACTTCTCTTTAGATGTCATGCAAACAAGGAGAGAGTGGAGTGAAAAGAGTGAAGTAAAATATATAAAAAGTTGAAGAAAAAAATACAACAACCTAAAATTCTGTATCCAGAAAAATTATCCTTCAAATATGAAAGAGAAATAATTTTTCAAATGAAAATTGAGGAAATGTGTTACTGATCCGCCTAGAAAGAAATGTTTAAAGTTCTTTAGAGAAAGAAAATGATAGAGGTCAGAAACCTGAATATACATACAGGAAAAAAACATTTTTAGAGAAGGGATAAATGGTAAATAATTTTTTTCTTTTAGATCAATTTGATTAAAATAACAGCAACAATGTATTCAGTGATTATAGCTTTTAGATAAATAAAGCAATGTTATAAGGGACGGGAGGATGAAAATGGGAATATTCTGTACTAAGGTACCTCCACTATCCACAAAACACTACAGTATAATTTGAAAATAGATAAAGATTAGTTGTACATACATATTGCAAACTACAGGGGAACCACTTAAAAATTTTTAAACATAAGTATAACTGCTATCAGGAAAAGAGACAATGGAAACATATAAAATGCTCAATTAAAACCAAAGAGCAGGGCTGGGCGCAGTGGCTCAAGCCTGTAATCCCAGCACTTTGGGAGGCCGAAGTGGGTGGATCACGAGGTCAACAGATCGAGACCATCCTGGTCAACATGGAGAAACCCCATCTCTACTAAAAATACAAAAAATTAGCTGGGTGTGGTGGCGCGTGCCTGTAATCCCGGCTACTCGGGAGGCTGAGGCAGGAGAATTGCCTGAACCCAGGAGGCGGAGGTTGCAGTGAGCCGAGATCGTGCCATTGCACTCCTGACTGGGTAACAAGAGCAAAACTCCATCTCAAAAAAACAAACAAACAAACAAACAAAAAAACACCAAAGAGCAGAAGAAGAATAAAAAGATCAAGGACAACAAAAACAGTTATAGTTGATATTAATTCAACTATCAATAATTGTATGTGAATGGCCTAAATACACCAATTAAAAGAAGACTGTCAGAATGGGTCCAAAAATAACAACCTAACTCTATATCATCTACAAGGAAACTATTTTATTTTAACTTTATTTTAGGTTCAGGGAATACATGTACAGGTTTGTCACATGGGTAAACTGCATGTCATCAATTGTAACAAATTTACCTAATACAAAATGTGATTAATAGGAGAAACTGAAGAGGGAGTAGAATAGGGAAGGAGACAGAGTATATGAACCCTTTGGACTTTCTGCACAATGCTCCTGTAAATGTAGAACTGCTCCAAAAAATAAGTCTATTTTTTTTTTAAATGCAAGCCAGCTGCCTATATTGTGCAAGCAGTCCTTCAAATATAAATATAAACCAGCAGCAAAGAGCAGAGGAACTACAATGAATATACAGTGTAAGTGACACTGACAAAAAAAAATTCAATGGGAATTTTAAAAAATCAATTTGTATCTTCAGAAATATTTAATTATTATTGTAAAAAACACACAAGAGAATAGAAGGCTGCTATTAAAATAGATCAATTAGCAATCATAGAAATGACCTCATGGAAAATTAAAAAAAAAAAAACCTTCCTACTATCAAAAATTCAAGACCAATCAAGAGTTAAGGTAAATTTTACAAAATCAGGCATTCAATCAAAAATTGCCAAATATGCAAAACAAACAAACAAACAGAAACAGGAAAATACGACCCATAGTGAACAAAGGAATAAAACAAAAATTCAGATGATAGCAGACAGGACATTAGAACAGTTGTTATAACTGTAGTGCATATATTTAAAAATGTAGCTAGTGCAAAGACTGAACATATATTTTAAAAACAACCAAATTAAACTTCTAGAAATGAAAACTACAATGTCTAAAATGAAAAATACAGTGGATGGTTTTAATGGCAGATTAGATATTGTAGACAAAATATTTGTGAATTTAAAGACATAGCAACAGATGCTATCCAAAAGAAACACAGAAAAGTAAAAATGGGAGACAGGAAAAAAAGCTATACAGCAATGAAGTGCTAAACAACGTCAAGGAGTCTAACATATCTGAAACACAAGTCTAGCAGGGCCAGGGGAAGAAAAGTAGATATTTGAAAAAACTATGTCTGAAAAGTTTCCAAACTTGACATGAACTTAGTTAAAACCTAGCATGATAAAGAATAAGAAAACTGCAAGAAGGCACATCATAATCAGATCCCTTCAAACTAGTAATAAAGAGAAAAGTCAGAAAACAGAGAAAAAAAAAAGAGACATTATGTACAGAAGATTAAAAAAAAAAACACAACAGCAGCTTCCTTGTCAGAAATAATGTAAATCAGAAGATACTGAAGCAGTAGTATCTTTAAAGAAGAGAAAGAAAAACCTATCAACCTATAATTCTATACCCAGAAAAATATCTTTCAAGAATTGATAGACTTTTTCAGTTATATCAAGCTGAAAGAATTTATAAGTAGAAGACCTGCATTACAAGAGACATTTTAAAATAAGGAAAGAAAAAATATTTCTCATTGAAAGAAAATGATACCAGAGAAAAACCTTGATCTAGACAGATGAATTAAGGGTACCAGAAATGATAACTAAGTGAATAAATATAAGGGTTCTTCCTTACTATTTAAATTGCTTTAAAAGATAATTGAAACTGTACTGCAAAAACTATAAAAATGTATCATGAAATTTATAACATTTGTAGAAGTAAAATACATGGGAAGAGTATAGCATAATGGCCGGTAAGGCTACATCACTGGGTGATAGGGATTTTTCTGCTCAATTGTAATCTTAAAGGGCCTTATATGTGGTCCATCACTGACTAAAACACCATTACGTGATACATGACTGTAACTGGTTATTATTTTATATTTCAAAAATTGTTAAAGAAATGGGAAGTATATATAAGAAAATTATAAAACTACAGAAGGAAACAAGACAAATAATAAAAAATTCTTGCTTTCCAATGGAAAGTCTCACTACGTCAATTCTTCCCAAATTAATCTACAAATCCAACGCTATTCCAAACCAAACCAATTTTTTTTTTGGTAGAGGGTAAGGCCTTAAAAAAAACACTAAGCATATGCATATTAAAATAGCCAGAATATATTGAAGACTAATAAGAGACACATTCAAATCAAATTTTGTCATCATTATGAAGCTACACTAATTAAAATCCAGTATACTGGCCAAGAAATAAACAAATAGCTAATGAGCTTTAAAAAAATTGCGAAAAAAAAATCTCATAATGTTTTAAGACTGCTTAAAAATTTTTTTGGGCTGCATTCAAAACCATCCTGGGCCATGTGTAACCCATGGGCCATGGGTTGGAAAAGGTTGGTCTACGTATTCCCTGTAATTTAGTAAATAATAAAAGTAGCATTTCAATATGACTGGGAGAAAATAAATTGTTCAGTAAATGGTTGGCGCAACTAGCCATTTACAAAAATATAAAGCTGAATTTCTGTTATACTCTTTTTCCAAATTCACTTCCAGAAAGATCAAAGATTAAATGTTCAAAATAAAACCAGAAAAATGTGAGTAAATATTTTTGCAATTCTGAGCCAGGGAACTTGATATGATAATAAAAGATTTTTACATTTAACTACAAAAAATGTCAAACCTGTATAATGACCAGAAACAAATACCTGTCAAAAGACAAGTGACAACCCACCAAAAAAACCTACAATATAGAATTATTATCTTTAGTACATAAAGTGCTCCTCCAAATCAGTAAAACAGAGACAAATAATCCAATAGAAAACTGGTCTAAGGACAAGAAGAGGCAATTCACAGAAGAAATAAATGGCAATAGACCATGAAAAGATGTTCAACCTCTCTATAAACTATGAACTGAACAATGAGATGTCTTCACCAATGTGAGACTGTCTACAGTGAAAACTGTTACACCCATCAATATAGGTTAATAAATTACACATAAATACAACTTGGTGTGAGGTAGTAATATATTAATAAAAAGGATGCAACAGACATAAATGAACATAGTTATAAAAATATATATTAATAAAAGTGAAAAAGGTGCAGAACGATACGTATACCATTTTTATTAGTAAATTAAAGAGAACAGCACTTTAACTCCTTAGCCAAAGTCATTCTCTTCCAATGCTGGCCAGGTAAAACATGAGCTAGACTGTTCCCCTCTGTAATCTTGAGCTTGACACCTTCACAGATCTAATTCCACTCCCACAGCCGCAATAATCAACACCAGAGTCCAAAGCTCTAGTTCCTATTATTTAGTCATTTCCAGTATGAGGTTCTGTTGTCATCCAGAATTCACAAGTCCATTAAATATTGCCAAATTTTTCTTCACAATGTTTCTGCGATCTAGCCTTGGAATGACAATTAGATTTCATCTATTGTGAACTGTGGTTGCCTCTAAGAATACAGTAGGTAGTCAGAGACCATGTCTTAACTCAGTAGGAAAAAAGTGCTGTGATTGCTGGTGTCTGCCATGGATACACAGATTAAGGACTTAGTCCTTTTTTTGCTATAGATAGAGGTGTCCAATCTTTTGGCTTCCCTGGGTCATACTGGATGAAGAAGAATTGTCTTGGGCCACACAAAAAATCCACTAACACTAACACCACTCTCACTAGCTAATGAGAAAAAAAAAATCTCATATTTTAAGAAAGTTTATAAATTTGTGTTGGGCCACCTTCAAGGCCATCCTGGACCATGGGTTGGATAAGACTGCTCTAGAAGATTGCTGCCATGATCCAGGTTTCTTAGTTAGATCTGATGTGCTGAACCAATAAATAAGAAATTTAGTAAACATTAAACTATTATTCAATTATTTCTATTGTGAATAATAATTTCCAATTTTCCCCTTCTCCAGATCCTTCTTATCTTGAATTTTTTTGAAGGAATCTTACTATTTCCTTACTGTCTAGGGAATAAAATTCAATTCTTTAAGATTTGAAGTTCAAAGATTTCTAAAATCTAGCCTCCATTTACTCTTCAAACTTACCATCCACTATCCGCCCAAGCAAGTATCATTCTCAATTCTAGCCAACCAGTCTACTCAATACCTCCTAAAATTCTATATACATTTTCCACCCCAAACTTTCGTTTACACATTTCCCTATATAAACACTCCCCAACTAATGACGGTTCTTCTTACAATTTTTCAGCTTTACAATGGTGAGAAAGCAATATGTATTCAGTAGAAACCATACTTTGAGTACCCATGCAACCATTTAGTTTTGTACTTTCAGTACTGTAGTCAATAAATTATGTAAAATATTCAACACTTTATTATAAAACGGGCTCTGTGTTACATGATGCTGCCCAACTGTAGGCTATTGGAAATGTTCTGAGCAGATTTAGGGAAAGCTAGGCTAAGCTATAACGCTTGGTAGGTTAGGTGTGTTAAATGCGTTTTTGACTACAGTATTTTCAACTTATAGGTTAATCAGGACATAATTTGTCATAAGTAGTAGAGAATCTGTACCTGATAAGTTGCTTCCTTTTTTCTGACACCAATTCTATAGGCTATTTAGGGTCTTTATATTCAAGTCCCACAATGATATACCTATCTCTCCTATTACTCAAATTGTGTGTGTGTGTGTACAGCTAGTTTACAGCATATTATCTTTTTGTGCCTAATTTTTGTCTTCCTCAGCTATACAGTAAATAACTGAGAGGGTAAAGCCTGGATTCTCCTAACTACTCCCTCATAGTCCAAGATACTGGGGGTTGTTATATGCTCAGTAGAGTCCTCAAGACTTGACTTCGTTTTACTAATAAAAATTGTTTTAGTTTCTAACCTGTTTATGCATCTATTTATGTATTAGTAAAGAAGTTGATTAAGTCATGTATATGTCAGACATATATATATATATATTATTTTATATATATATTTCATTTGATCATATTTCCCTAAGGGGCTTTTCTGTATTTACCTTTTCAACATTACTCTACATTTAATTAATTGGTCTCTTTAAAAAAGGGTTATAATTCCTCTACAATGCATTCACTCCAAAGAGAAAATGATGTTTTCTAATTAATTTCACTCTCCTATATGCTATTATATCACTATAACTCTCTAATACTTCAGAAACTACTAACATAGATGCAGTAATTAAGATTATTTTGTATTATACTGTATTTATGAATATGGTTAAGTATGCCAAATGTCTTCTAATTACTAAATACTTAATACAGCAGATGCTCAAATAACATCCTTTTGTTCGACGCCATTTCATTCAATGTCCTTTCATCATAACTTTTTTTTTTTTTAAGAGAACAGGTCTTGCTCTGTTGCCCAGGCTGGAATGCCACGCCATCATGGCTCATTGCACCCCTGAATTCCTGGGATCAAGTGAACTTCCTGCATCAGCCTTTGTGGTAGCTGGGACTACAGGCATGAGCCACCACTAACCAGCTACTTTTTCTTATACAGATTAGGTCTATGTTGCCCACGCTGGTCTCAAACTCCTGGCTTCAAGTGATCTTCCTGCCTCAGCCTCCCAAAGCGCTGAGGTTAAAGGTGTGAACCCCCACACCCAGCCCATTATTTTCCTTTGATGAGAAAAAAATGTCAATTTCCAGCTGGGGCCACTGTCTGTATGGAGTTTGCAGGTACTCCCCACATCTATGTGGGTTCTATGGGTACTAGGATTTCCTCCCACATCCCAAAAACATGCACATAAGTTTCATTGATGTGTCTACATTATCCCAAGATGAGTGAGTGTGGGTGTTATGTGTGAGCGCACCCTGCGACGGGATGATGTCCTGTCCAGGGTTGGTTCTTGCCTTGTAACCTGAGCTGCCAGGATAGGCTCCAGCTACCGGAGACTTAAGTGAAGTAACTGGATAAATAATTATCTTGTTTTGGGTGTTGGCTTGAGAAAGTTATATAGAGGCGCTAAAGCGGAGACGCAGCCCCTGACCCGAGCCTACAATGAGTACCTGTGCCATGCCCCAAGACCTGCAGCTGCCCCCAAGTCAGAGGACCCAGTCTGCATTCAAAGAGCAAAGAAAACAAATACTCCAGGAACATCTGCTGAGAAGAAAAACACTTTTTGCATACAAGCAGGAAAATGAGATGTTATCCAGTACAGGTCAGAGAGCTGTGACATCTGAGAACCAAGTTCAAGACGGAACTATAGTGCTGAGACTTAAAACAAAAATGGCTGATAAAGAAAGCATGAAGAGACCTACAGGGAGCAAAAATAGTATAACAGTGGGGAGAAATTGTATTCCTTTAAAACCTTCAAATGAAGTAACTAATTCAACTGTAGTAATTGACACACATAAACCTAAGGATAGTAATCAAAATCTGAAGTTGTTACTAACTGAAGATGATCCCCAAAGTCAACATATGACATTAAGCCAGGCATTTCACCTGAAAAACAACAGTAAAAAGAAACAGATAACTGCAGAAAAACCAAAGCAAGATGCTAACATGCCCAAGAAACCTGTGCTTGGATCTTATCATGGCCAGATTGTTCAGTCTAAGGTGAATTCATTTAGAAAACCTCTACAAGTCCAAGATGAGAGATCTGCAGCAACAAAGAAACGTTCAACCACTGTCCCTAGAGCCACAAAGCCTCAGCCTGTAAACACCAGCAGTTTAACAGTGAAAAGTAATAGATCCTCAAGTGTGACTGCCACCACAGTCGTAAGCACTACATCTCAGAACACACAACTTGTGCGACCTCCAATTAGAAGTCATCACAGTAATACCCAGGACACTGTGAAACAAGGCATCAGTAGAACCTCTGCCCATGTTACAATCCGGAAAGTGCCTCGTGATAAAGGATTGTTAGAATCAAAAACAGCTTTACCTAGTGTCTAAACCAGTTCTTGTCAAGATGTAATAAGAAGTAAAACACTGTCAAGAAGCATGGCATCTGAAGCTGTGGCCAGGCCTGCTTCATTGTCTAATGACAAACTGATGGAAAAGTCGAAGCCCATTGACCAGCGAAGACATACTATAGGAAAAGCAACTGCTGATAGATCAGCTCATCCCAAAGAAACCGCAGAAGAGAGAAAAGCTCGTCTGAGGGAGTGGAAAGCTGGCAAAGGAAGAGTGCTAAAAAGGTCTCCAAACTCAGTAGTTATTCAGCATGAGCCTGAAAGAAAAAAAAAAAAACCAGTTGGGTCTTTTTGGACCACCATGGCAGAAGAAGATGAACAGAGATTATTTACTGAAAAAGTAAACAACACATTTTCTGAATGCCTGAACTTGATTAATGAGGGATGTTCAAAAGAAGATACACTGGTCATACTCAATGACCTGATTAAAAATATTCCAGATGCCAAAAAGCTTGTTAAGTATTGGATATGTCTTGTACGTATGGAACCAATCACAAGTCCTGTTGAAAATATTATTGCAATCTATGAGAATGCCATTCTGGCAGGGGCTCAGCCTATTGAAGAGATGCGACACACAATTGTAGATATTCTAACAATGAAGAGTCAAGAAAAAGTTAATTTGGAAGAAAACACGGAGAAGGCTTGTGCAACCAAGGAATTAGTCACAGAAGTCAGTATTGAAGATACAGGTGTTGATGTAGATCCAGAAAAACTGGAAATGGAGAGTAAACATCATAGAAATGTGCTATTCCAAGACTGTGAAAAAGAGCAAGATAGCAAAACAAAAGATCCAACCCATGATAATAAAACCCCCAATACAGAAATAAGGACAAGTTGCTGAATTAAATATAATGTGTCTACTACGCCGTACTTGTAAAGTATGAAAAAGAAGGTGCAGTCTGATGAAACAAATTCCGCATTTAAGAAGCTGAAGTTTTTAACACCAGTGAGACGTTCTCAACGTCTTCAAGAGAAAACTTCTAAATTGCCAGATATGTTAAAAGATCATTATCCTTGCATGCCTTCATTAGAACAGCTAACGGAGTTGGGAAGACAAACTGAAGCTTTTGTATGCCGCCCTAATGCGGCACTGTGCCGGATGTACTCTGAGGATTAAATGACAGAAGAGAACTAAAACTCTGATAGGGAATTGGGTTTTTATGATTTGTGGGGTGTTTTGTTTGGAGCAGCTTTATATTGCCCTTAGGTCTGGAGTTGGCCAAGTACCTATGTAAGTATTCATGGCAGTGAGCTTCTTTACTAACATTCATGTTATGGCAAGAGTTGTCCTCTGCATTAGAAAGCTAATGCTACTGTTTCAATCTCAACTGACTGTTTTCTTTTAAGATAGGTAAATCTTGTCAGCTAGTTTACTGTGTTCCTTTAATATAAATAGGTTATAATACTAGGCTGTTCACTTTACTAACTATAAGTAATGATGCATCATTAGAAAATGAGTTATTCTAGTTAAAATGTGTATGTTTGCATTGACATGTTTTTAAAAGTTATGATACACCTCCCTGCCTTTAAACAGAATAATTTTGGGGGGGCTTTCTTGGATTAGTATGAAAGTTAAAAACTGTACAGAATGACTCACTTTGAATATTAAGACACAGGAGGTTTAGCTCGCTTTCTCATCAAATTCATGTTACCCAGACTTGTGTTCTGTTGTCCCCTGGACTGCCTATTGATTGATGCAAGTGTCTGCACTCTCTCTTTTTATCCGTAGTAGTCTGTGGTCTCATGGCCTCTTTTGATTATAACTGGGGTCACCAAGAAGGATGCTTAATTGAATAACCCCATTTATAAGAGAAGATACTTTGTGTAAGAAAGAAAAGATGCCAGATTTATTGGTTTAACTTCTGTAACTTCACTTGGTAGTTTTTAAACAATTAGAATGGAGTAGGGAAAGAATATATCATAATGAATAAATGTCATTCTAGTTTAGAAAGCATTTCTAAAATACTTGATAGTTACACATTTTTCTCTCCACACATAAATACCACCACTAAAATTGTTTCGTAAGTTTCTAAACTAATACTTATGTGGTACACATCATCTGTGAATTCTACGGTTTCAAATAAGTGACTTTTTAATAGTAAAAGATTAGTTTAAAAACTATATAATGTGGTTGAAGATCACATGCTTAGTCATTTTTATGTTCATTCAATTTATGTATCTTTTTTTCTATTGACTTCTCATGTTCTAGAGAGTAAGGTTTTTATTCTGTGTACCTGATATGTATACAATAAAAATAACTGTATAAAAAAATTATCTTGTTTTTATTACTTTCTTAAATGTGTTACAGCTCACATTTAATTCAATAAATAACATTACAAGTATTTCTGTCCTTATTTAGAAGTTTGGTGATACATCTGTGACCATAAATATGCTATAGAAACTTAACTCTCGTTTATATCAATTACCCTGTGGTAAAACTGGTTTCATTATGTGTTGTGTTTTACCTAAAGTCACAGTTTCCAAGAATCCATCAACAATGCTAGGTGACCAATAAGAATTATATTTATAGTTAACAATGTATAGTCTATTACTGTGACTAAGAATGCATAAACTTGTTTTGTTTCTAGAACCTTTATAGTAACAGTGAACACTATCAACAAAGCTATGACTTCCAGACAGAATAATTTATAACAAAGGTCAACTCCTATGTGCTCTTTTAAAATTTGTTTTTCTACTCAAAACTAGAATGGGCTACCATCATACTTCAATTAAGATGATTTATTTTAAAAAATCTATAGGATATGGACAAAAGTGAAATAAACGAGACTACTACAAGCATGTGTTTCCTTTGGAAAATCTTGCTCTTACCAGTTTTTATAAAGACTTTTAGAAAATCTTACTACAGAAGACTAGAATACTGACTGATATACACGGTAGGAGTGTAGCTCAGCAGCAAAACAAGTAGAACCCAGCTCCTCTATACTTCGGCCAATGTTTAAGCAGCTCCAATTCTATACATTATGAGGAATCTTGAATGTCCCAATCAAACCTACTTTCTAATCAAGACTTTATTTCTATACTGTATAATTTGATATTACTTATAGACACAATTTTTACATTAAGTAAAAGACAACTTTTTAAAAAAATACTGTATTTTAAATAAAATCCCTACAACTCTCCACAACAGAGATGCCAAAGAGTGACTGGCAGAACTTGGTATAGGAGACACTGCTCAGAGGGCCCAGTCACATCTTTCCTAAGAAAGATCAGCATCTTTCTAATATCCAGAGCACAGTAAGAACAGAGGTTGAGTAAGCAAGAAAGAGAGTAAAAGACAAAACCTAGCCCTTGGCATCTCAAAAGGCTGCCTAATTTACACGTTCACTTAGGTTTCAGAAAAGTTCTGTCAAAGGTTCTAGTGTCTCTGGTATGCTGTTTCAGGAACACAAAATTCACTAACATAAAAAGCCGTAATTCCAGCACGTTGTCCAGTGCATTAAATTTTTTTTTTTAAAAAGCAAAGATTATTTTAATCACATGAATGAATCCACATAGTAACCTCAATTTTGAATCAGTCTCTAAAATAACCAAGTCAAGTCAATTCACTATAACCAGTAACTCTACCACTTAAACTAAAAACCTATTTTTATAATATTGGAAAATAAGCTGTAACATGTAACACCTATAATAACACTAATACAATTTTATCTAGAATTAGGACTCTAGATGGAATTGGTTAACAAAAGAGAAATTCTTAAAAATAACTCCCATCTTAATCAAAAAAGCAGCTTCTAATAACCCAAAATACATCATAATTACAAATAGTAATAATTCTAAGTTAGCTAAGAGTTGATAATTCTATTACTAATGCCTTTTAATTCTATTCACCTTGGTGTTTTAAAAGTGAAATGGCTATTTAAAAAGCTGAATTAAAAATAGGAGTTTTCAATGAAATAATTTGGGATTGGGATTATCTATATTTTGCTTAGACATATGCTATTTTTGTCTCTTAACATTAGGGCTGTTCTTTACCAGCTAGAGTCCCTGGCATCTAGAATAAACTGTTTAAGCATTAAAGCTTGGAAGACGAGTTATCTTGTCCAACCCTTCATTTTCAAATTAGAAAAGTGAAGTTCAGGAAGGCAGAGATGGCTAGGTGTGGTGGCTCTGTAGGGCTGATCACCTGAAGTCAGGAGTTCAATCCCAGCCTGGCCAGCATGGGAAAACCCTGTCTCTACTAAAAATACAAAAATTAGGCAGTGGTTAGTGGCGCATGCCTGTAGCACTAGCTACTTGGGAGGCTGAGGCGGGAGAATCACCTCAGCCTCCCAAGTAGCTAGTGCTACAGGCATGCACCACTAGAAGAGGTTGCAGTGAGCCGAGATCGCGCCACTGCACTGCAGCCTAGGCAACAGAAAGAAAAAAGAATGCAAAAATTCCTGTTCACATTCACAATTTATGGTAACAGAGCATGGACTAAAATACAAGAACTCCTAACTTTTTCACCAGGACCCCTTTCTTCCTCTCAGGCTGCCCAGACACTCCCAAAGAGTTATATTCAAGCTTCTCCTCAACCTTTAATATTTTAATTTATACACTCTACAATTAACTGACTTTAAAATAGTTAGAAATAATGTACCTAAGTCAAAACAAATACAATATAGAGTTGAAAATTTTACTCTAAATCCTCCCTGACAATAACAGAAAATCTAAACTGAGCACTGGATAGTATTAATAACAACTTCTTTCATATACTCTTCCAAACTTCCAGAATACTTTGTGTTATGAACTCTAAGCACTTTCCGTAATTATTGTATTACTCTTAGAAATCCTTTACTAAGCCCACTTTACAAATCTGGACATGAAGGCTGAGACTAGTTAAGAAATTTTCCTATATTACAGAGCTAAGAATAACCAGAAACAAAATTCATAATCCAACCCTGTTGAATGCTCCTGAATCTCTTCTTGTGCTTACAGCTACCCTTCATCACATACATTTTTGTGCTAATCTTTTTGCTCTATACTAGACAAGGTTATCTTCTCATCTTTGTATATTCCAAATCCAGTGAATTTTAACTTTTATCTTTCCTTACTACTCAAGGTGAAATAGATTCCCAGCCCAAACTTTCCTCCAGTGGTGCCTTACTCAGGCCATCATCAATAATACAATGATCCCTCTATACATGTCTTCCCCTCTATGACTATTTAAGAATCCCTATCCAAATGGTCTGATTTAGAACAGAAACTACTGTTAGACAACTATTAGCACCTATATTAGTTCAGCAAAAAGAATTAAACCACTTTGGTTGCTTAATAAATGAAGACTAAAGTCCACATACCATGTGCATTAGAAACTGAAGGTCTTAACAACCTGATCAAACAATGAAAAATGAAGAATAAGCTAACAAGTGAGCAATTATAATTATTTAATCAATAAGTATTCACTGATCTGTGTGCTAGAAGTTATAAAAATTATAGAAGACTACATAGGCATAAAGTCTATCTCCAAGAATTATATATAAAGTGAGGGGGGAAAAAAAACTAAAGAAAATAAGCAAGTTAAAATAAGTGCTGAGGAATTAAAGGATATAAAGATTAAAGTTGATTAATAAAATGGCTTAAGTATCACTAAATCTCGAAAATCAACAAACCAGGTGAGTACAGCAGGGAAAGATAATGGTTAGTAACAACTCAAATCCATATAGACCTGAGATGGCTGTAGAGGCATAGTTTAATGGTTTTTTTTTTTTTCCTAATCCTTAGTTTGTCACTTATTCAGGACTATGTATGTTGAATTTCGCTTAGCCAAGTTGCACACTCTTTATATAAAATTAACTGAATCACACTACATGAAAGACAACAGATCTAACTTAGTAACCTTGTTTATAACCTTCTTAAATTGTTCTCCCATAATACTACCAACTGATGAATAGCATTAGAATTATTTGTATAAAAAATTACCTATCATATATTTACACATTACAATGAAATTTCAATTTTCACAAAATATATTTTTAGAAACTGCAGTAAAACAATAGGCTTACTCCTCCATGAAGCCAATCACCAATCCAGAGTCTCATTAGCATTTAGGCATATTTGCAGTGAATGAGAATAAAAATATGTTTCGGTGTACTTTTTCTGTTGTGGTTATAATACCTGCCTTTATTGAAATTACCTTCCCTCACATTCTATATATAACTGGGACTAATTTCTGCTGGAGACTTTAATTGTCCTTGAATTCCCAAAGCACTCTCCTAATTCGGGCCCTCATCATATTTCACTGGTACTACTATAAAACAACTATCTGATTTCCTTTGTCTTTCCCTCACAATCCTCAATCCACCTTCTATACTGCCTCCACCTTTCCGCTGAAAACTTTCTAAGTCAAATACGATCTCGTGAGTACCCATTTAACAGTGCAATACTTTCTCAACCCTATCTCCTTAGTTGTGAAATGTACACTGAGATCTTAAGAGGCCGGAGAAATGCTATACTTAAAGTATTTGGTTTAACTTAATTTACCTTCAATTTGCAAAGTATAGAACAAAAATTGAAGAAAAATCTATTAGGATTCCCAGCGTGCTCAAGGATTATCCTATCAGACAATGTGGACTTCAGCAGTGGTTTTCAAACTGTGACATATGTTAGAATCTTCTATCAAGCTTGCTAAAGATAGACATGGCCAAGCTTCACCTCAGAACCAGTGATTCTGAATATTATCTAGGAATTGGGCCTAGATATATGCATTTCTCATAATCTCCACAATGATTCCAATGCATACCTAAATCTGAGTGCCCAAGAAGAAGCCCTCCTTGCTCCCTAACAAACTTCTCCTAATTTTTCAAGCTGTTTCATACCTCTCATCAACCTAGGGAGTACCTGTTAACATAAATATTCAGTTATCATTCATTCTAAAAAGCTTTTACTCATCCTCTCTCCCACCATTCTCTCCTTGAATCCTCTAAACCTTTATAAAAATAGTTTCCATATATTTACACACAGTCTTAATCCACACAACTACCCCATGAGATAGCATCCTTATTTTACAGATGAGAAAACCAAATCTAGGATAGGAAGCTTAAGAAACTTGTCCAAAATGACCCCCAGTTTGAACCCACGTTTGCTGATTACAAAGCCAAGGCATTTTCTATTTTAACAAGTAGTCTCTTACATATCACTCTGAAGCACTGACTTATTTTTCTGTTCACATGTTTCCTTTTTTAGACCTAGTAAGCTCCCTGAAGACAATTATCAGCCTTCCAGATTTTCGACCTCACTATTTAGTCAATAAATGTTTGTTGAATGAAAGAAGAAATGAAGCTCCTCCAAAGCTCTGACTATAACTACTTCTGTTTCAGTTCTTGAATTCTTAGATACAGCTTTGAGTATACTTCTGCCTAACACATTTGGTCTGACCTGTAAACTTTATTGCTGGATTAATTATGATACAATGTATTTCAGTAATATTATAAACAACAACAAGAAAAAAGCAAACACAAAACTGCATAATCAGCAAAGGGAGGAAAAGATTATTTTAAAAATTAAAATATCACTTTTAGTTTACTCTCTATTAACTGGAGACTTCAAATTTTAAAATTAATATTTCCAACGACTTCATCCCACAAGAGCAGGTAACGGAAACAGTGTGGTTTTAAATGACAGAAATTCAAAAGGTAAAGTTGATTAATAAAAGATGGCATAAAGAAATTAAGCACTGAATACTGACAGCCTATTCAACAATCCACTTAATGCTAAGCAACGTGCAACACCATTTTTCTCTATCACAGTATTTTTCCCCATCTGTCATTTTTTGAAACCAGTAAAGCTATAAGTAAGCACAGGAACAATTAATATACTTGTGTATAAATGTAATGTCCTTCCTGTCTAATGTGTCTGGTACGTAGACCACAGTAAAACTACGTCCTTTTTGATACAGAGGACATAGCTAATACAGTAAACCAGCAACCGAATTTTTTTTCATTGGAGGTAACCACCATTCAAAGTGCTGGAGATCTTCCTAAATTGAACATTCCCAAACATTAGTGGTGCTTTAAGAATCTAGCATTTTAATTATATCAGCTTTTGGTGAAAAAGGCAAAGTGGTTATTCCTTTAACACCACTTTTAGAAATAAATCAGTAACAAGAAAAAAAAAATACCCTTCTAAACCAACATGACGCAGTGGAAAGTACAACAGGAAGGGACTAGGCATGAGGAGTCCTGGTATTCTAGTTCTGGTTACATTATTTAATTGCTGTATGACTTGGGCTCACTGGCTCAGTTTTCTCATTTGTTGAAAAAAGTGTGTGTGGATGGGGAGGAGCTTGCTTATCTTTAAAGTTGTTACCCAAAATTCTCATTTAGAGCCACTATTCTTGTTTCATTCTTCCAATCAGTAAACTCAATGTTCCCTAAGGTCTAAATTCTGAAATACGAAACAAATCTGAAATTGAATGGAACGATTCAATCTCCTACCGGACAGCACAAGATACAAAGGGTGCACTCCTACGAAGTTAACAATTAATCCAAGAACTTTCCAGAAATTTTCTAATCCTAACTTCTTAAAGCAGCAGATGAAATCTGGTTTGGCATATACCTAACGCTACTTCAAAAAGTTATAAAATGGTATGGCTCTGTTGAAATTTCCGTGTTTTCTGGGTTCCAGTGGCACATACTCCGCAGGTGCTAGCAAGCAAAGTGGAAAGAGACCCAGCCAGTATTTCAACAAACCACACTTCAACCCAGTCGCCGCAGTGTGATCCCGAAAAGGCCTACACCACAAAGCAGAACCTCCCCACCCCCAGAAGTGCCAGCAGCCAATGTAATGAATGCTTCCGTCAACAACACACATTCCCCTTCCCACAGCAGAACTGCTCGCTCCCAACCGGCCATCTGGGGTTGGAATTGGCCGCACAGCACCAAACTAAGAATCATTCTCGGCCCCAAAAGCCAAGAACTCCCAGACATTGAGGTTTCCCTGCGCATGGCTGCGGGGAGAGCAGCACCCGCTCCCATCGATGGGGGAAAAAAAGCAGTGGGAAGGAGAGTAGAAACCAGGCCTAGGCCGGGTTGCTGGAGAAATAAATCTTGTTTCTCCTCAATGAGGAGCAGTAACATTTCTTGCCCTCTCTCTAGTCCGAAGAGAGCCCAAGATCTGCTACTCGACTTCATTCCCTCCTGGAACCCTAATGCGAGATTAAAAACCACCTTCCTTCCCCGATCTATCCACTCCTCAAACCTGGCATTGTTAAGGAAGGTACCCCCAGATCGAGCAGTGGGAGGTGAAGTCAGAGCTAGAACAAGGGCCCAGCTTTTGGGACCAAGCGGATCGTGCAAAAAAAAAAAAAAAAAAAATCCCCCTGTGTCCGGAGAGTAAAGTTTTAACCAGCAGCAAGGGCGCGGACCGAGGCTCGGCCAGGCTGGAGGACAGGCCTGAGGAGGTGACACTCCCTTGTTCTCCAGCAGCTCGGGAAGGCGGCGCCCGACCGCCCCGGCTCGCACCCAGGGAGCAGGGCTAGGGCGCCGACGCGGGGCCGAGGCCGGCGGGAGGCCTGGCCCACAGCGGGACCCTCCCCACTCCGCTCCCGCCTCCTTCCCCACTCCCACTTCCCGGCCCCCAAGCCCGGGCCCGTGAGGTAACGTCAGGGGTGGCGACGCGGGTCTTGGCCACTGACCACACATTTCTTGCCGAGAAAAGTGAAGAGGGACTCGTTCTCCTGCGGGGTGAGCAGCAAGGACCCCACGTTGGTGACCCTCCGCGGCGGTGGCGGCTGCTGCTGGACGGAGCTCATGGTTTCGCCGGCGGGGCTGGGAGTCCAGGGCCGTCTCCTCCGGCGAGTGGACGAGAGCTCGTTCCCCCTCGCAGTGACAGGGGCGGGGAGGAGCGGAGTCAGACGCGCCGCATCTCGCAGCTCCTCCGGCGCGGGGAAGAGGAGGAGGTCGAGGGACGCAGGCGCTGACAGCGAGCCACCTTCGGGCCGCGCTGAGAGAAGGGAGCTCCCAGCTCCCGCCCGGTCAGGAGAGGGCCGGATGGTCGTTGTCCTCGCACTCCGGCGACTGCGCTAAACTCCCAACTCCTCCCCCAACCTTCCCGCAGCGGCGGCGGCGGCCGCACAATCCAACATGGCAGCAGGGGCGGGCGAGACCACAGGACGGAGGGCGCGGGGGAGCGCGCCGGAAACGCGCGGCCGGGGCCCGGGAGGAACCCCCCACTCGGCAGCGGGCCTCGCCGCGCCGGCCCGAGGCCACACCCACTTCCGGCCGAGGCCGGGACCGCGCGGAGCTAAATAGGATCCCGGTTGGCTCCGGGCGTGGGCTTCCGACTTCGTTCTCTGGCCTCTGGCGTCTCGGCTCGTCGGTTGGGTTCCCGGACTCAGCTACTACTGCTTGAAGAGAGAATGTGTGGAGATTTGCCGCCGCCGCTGTGCCGCCAGCCTTCCTTGGCCGGACGCACACCTTTACGAAGTGTCTGTGAGGACCCAGGGCCCCTCCTTGGAATAGCTCGTATTTCTCCAGCGCTCCCTTGCGATCAGAACACTGAAACCTGGGAAGATGCGCTCTGCCCTGTGCCGGCTTCCATAGGAGCCGCAGGTGCCTGGGATTTTCTCAAACTTTGTCCCAAACTTCAGCTGTGGGAGTGGAAGAACAAACAGGCCTCTCCCATCATTGTGAAAGAGATCTGTCTGATGGATGTAACAAATACAAATGCACTTGACTTCCACCGCCTGCCTGGCGTGTCACGTGGGTTCAATGTATGTGTCACATTTAAATTCAAAGTATGTTCTTCTAAGGGCTCTGGACAGTTTTTTCTCCCTATATCGTGAATTGGAAAATATCCTAGGATATTACAAGTTATCTAACATAACTCCCTTTGTTCTGTAAGTTAAATACTAAACGGTTGAAACGAAATTTTCTAATACAGAGATGATGCAGACTGCAGTGAGTTGTCAGATATGCCTCTCACTGTTCTCCACGTTAAACACATTAACACTTGTTGCATAAATTCATATCTGCTAATTGCTAAATTTCAATTAAAAAGTTATACGTTAAACTTAAGACATCTGTAACAATTACACTGTGGTAAAATTGTTGGATGTTAAACATCTCTGATAGCTCCCAATAGAAATGTCTAATGTACTTACCAGACTGATAAGCCATTATCAATGCTCTTTGAAAATACTATAAAATGTTAAAGCTGCCCTTAATGAAATTGGCTGAAGAATAAATTTACAAAGGGAAATGAGAGTGGATAGCCTTGGGAGTTCCCACATAAAAGATGGAGATTTCAAAGTTAAACTTGATTAAAAATATTAGGGTAAAAAGTGAATTAAAAAAGCAACAGGACTATTTATAAAGTCAGTAGGTTTGGAAGCTGTAGTAGAAATATAAGCCTGGCGTTGCCTCTGAATTACAGATCTAACAAACATAGAAGCTAAATCAGTTTGTCTTTTACCAAAAACGCAACTCCTGTAAGTCGAAAGCACAGTGACAACAGAAAGCATTACAAATTCTTGAGAAATAATAAAAATCACAGCTCTTCTTTTCAAACCTTTGAACAAGTATAGTACCAGAAGTATAAGATTGAAATAGGCCCAAGTTTTAGTTCTTGTTGTGAGTCTTACAACCTTACGGACTTTGGACAAGTTACTTCTCTGGGTCTCAGTTTTCTCATCTGTAAAATGAAAGTAATTTGTGTCATACAGGTACAGTCTAAATGGGGGTGATTACACCTACTTCAAAGTTGTGAAATACAAAATTACAACTAGATAGGAGGTATAAGTTCTAGTGTTTTGTAGCACTGTAGGATGACTGCAGTTAACAATACTGTATAGTTTCAAATAGCTAGAAGGATATTGAATGTTCCCAAAACAAAGACATTAAAAGTTTTTGAGGTGATGGATATGCTAATTACCCTGATCTAATCACTGTACGTTTTATGTGTTGCAACATTACTATGTACCCCCATAAATAGGTACGATTACGGTGTCTATTAAATTTTTTAAAAACTAAAATATTATGAGATATTTTTTAAAAGATATCACTTGTAAAGGACCTGATACATAGTGGTCACTCAAGTATTAGTTGTCTGCCACTATCAGTCCTTGCCTATGATCTGTTTTGATTTCCCTAAGCTAAGGAATCAAGACTTGATATATGTATTCTTACCTTTGTTCTAAGTCTGACTCTTGAAAAAATGTCCTTCAAATTTATAATTGTACATAATTTTTCAAAAATACAGTGGAGAAATTGATAGCAGAATTTCTGATTAGGCCATATATTATGCCAAATAGGCTACATATATCCCAGTGTGCCAAAATAAAACTTTTTAAAACTGTAAATCTAGAGAGAGAATTCTGTTAGCTTCTAATTAATAAAAACTGAAGAACAGCAAATTTTATGCTAGAAATACCAGCTTTTAGAACTTGTAGACCACCAAGCTCTTTTGAAGATAGGAAAGAGTAGTGGGAGAGGGCTGTGAAAAAAAAAAGCCATGAGATGATAGGTAAATGGACAGTAACCGCATTGAAGAATCTTATCTCATTCTGAGAATTATTTAATTCAAATCATTTCAAAAACCTCTTACTAGCCTAGACTGTTGTTTTATTGATTTTCTTTTCTTTAAGGAAATTTTATGACTTATCTAAATGTATTTTTTTTTTTTTTTTACTATTTGCCCTTGTTCTGTTTTATTTAGACTTGGAGATGGAAAATTATGACCACAGTGACTTTTTTCCTCAGGTCCAACCTTTAATTTTTCTCCAAATTTTTAATATAGTACTTTGTCCACAAAATTGCAATTAAGTTCTTGTCTTCTACCTTTCATTGTTATTTTTGTTTTTCACTGGGCTTTTTCTGACTCTTTGATGTTCTTAAAATGTGGAAAATGTAAGCATGAACATTTCTCTGGAAATATGACTTCCTTACTCATTTAAGCCTGTGAACAAGCAATATTTGGGGGGGATTCCCCCCTTATCATATATAAAGGATTCTATTTTTTTTCATGCTCATCCTGAGACCAAGCAGTACTCCCTGTTTTTGTTTCAAAAGTTTTAGAAAGTCCTTTCTTTCTTTCATTCTTGATAGCATATCCTCTATTTGGCAGAACACAAGACATCTTTTCTCTCTGTTTTCTTTGGCAAGTTAATTCCTTATCTCAAATTCTTCTTACTCAGTTTGAGAGATTGGATTTTATCCAGGACATAAGCATTCTGTTTCCCTTCAACAGAATATCTTGAAGTTTGTAAGCTCAGTTAAGAAGACTACAGATTTTATCTGTATACATACATACATATATGTATGTGTGTGTGTGTGTGTGTGTATATATATATATATATGTAATGCATATGCTAGAAATACCAGCTTTTAGAACTTGTAGACCACCAAACTATTTTGAAGACAGGAAAGAGGACTGGGAGAGGGCTGTGAAAAAAAGCTTTATTAAGGTATATATGAATATAACCCAAAAAAGGCAATTCTTACATTTAATTTCTTCCATTTGACTTTCTTTACTTCAACTACAATCTATGCTAGTACTTTATTTTCTTCTTTCTTTCTTTGGTAGGATCTTTTAAGGTAAAGCCCTCATTGTAACAGAAAACATTAGAGTAGCTTATTATGGAAATGAGGCCATATTTTCAGATACATTCCTGCTGTTATCCTTATGGGTACTTTGCAAGCTTTTCTTGTTCTGGTTCTTTGTTACCCATTTTTCCTTTTTACAGATGTCATTGTTTATGTACTGTTACAAGTCCTCTGAAACACCCTATTCCCCTTGCTAATGTTAATAATTTAAAATGTAGTGACATCCCTTACTGTGAGGAAATGTAAAGATGGCTGAATGCACACAAGGGCATTCAGCAGCCATTGTAGCCATAATTGCTGCTTGGCTATGGTAGGACTGATTTATAGAGACAGAACAACAGCAAATCTGAATATAGCAAATCTGGATTTGCAGAAAACGTGCAGGGGCAATGAGTGTTACTTCTCCCATGCAACCTCCACCAATGTCATGTGTTTAAAATGTTCATCTTGTAAAATATCTCTGCACAGTGTTATGTAAATGTTGCATATAGCAATGCTTACAAGAATTTGTTCTAGTACATGTTATCCCAAGGTAAATGTTAATTGTTTTCTTTTTCATCAACTAAAATCCGAAAAGTAAGCTAGCACACCATTTTTTTCTGCCTCTCTTTTTAAAATTCATTTTAACTACAAACCTCTTTGGGGCTTTTCTTTTTAGGAATAAATAGTTTATTTACAAATCTTTCTGATTTCTTATTGAAGTTGGTGGAAAATTGAACTCTTACTTATGCTACAGAATTACCAGTGATGGTTACTACCATTATATAGCCTAGTCTCCAGATGCCTAGTACTTACCTGTAATCAAGAAATGATTTGAAGAGCTAAGTATGTTATAGTTCCCTGCATGGTGCTTACTGGTTTTCTGGCTGCTGGTCTTTAATGTTAATGAACATTCAGTGGCTTATTATTCCAAATGAGAGAGGAAAAACATTGGTTTCTTTATTGTAATGTGCTTATGGTCAGTCTACGTTATAAATGAGTAGGCAAATTGGATACTTGGGATAATTCGAAGATGCCGCATGTCCCCATTACCCCATTGAAATTATTGGGGTCAAGAATATGGTCTCTGCTACCACATAATGTTTTTAAAATTAATTTTTATTTTTAAACAAATGATAAATGCACATAATTTAAAAAATCAAATTGTGTATAAAACTTTTAATAACATAAAACAGAAGTTACCTTCTTGTACCACTTTCCCTTTGTTGGATTTTCCCAGCTCAGTAGTTTTCTTAAATTTTATTTCTTTCATTTCTTCTATATTAACAACTATAAAGTCCTTTCTCATCTTATTGTCCACATGATCGAGAGTATCAGAAATCTATAAATTAGTATCAGGTGCACTAATTTTAATCAGAGATCTGTCTCCCAAAGTCATCCATCATCCCATATTAATCTGGACTGTTGCTACATGGTTATTGTCTGGAATTTTATTGAGTTACTATCTTGGGATTTCCCTTCATCTTTCCGTGTTAGACCCTCTGTTTCTTGGAACCTATGTCATTTGTCTTGATATACTCGCTTGTTTTGGTAGTGTACATTCGTTAGTGGCTTCCTAAGAAAAAGTGCATAAATAGTAAAATTTTGAGACCTTGCATATCTGATAGTTTTATTCTAGTGTCACCCTTGGTTGATTAATTTAACAGGGTAGAAAATTTCAGGTTGAATATTAGTTTTCTTCAGAATTTGAAGGTGTTATTTTATTGATTTTGAATTTTCAACATTGCTGTTGATATCCGATGTTATTCTGATTCTGATCTTTTGTATATGACTCTTTATGACCTCTAAAAGTTTTTAGAATCTTCTGTTTGTTCATGGAATTCTGAAAGTTGATGATGTACAATAGTGGAATACTTTTACATTTATTGTACTGGGTATTCCAAAGGCCTTTTATCCAAAAACTCTTGTCTTTTAGTGCTGGAAATTTTTCTTTTGTTATTTTCATATTTTTCCTCCCTTTAATATTTTTCTTTTTCTGGAATGCCTGTTAGTCAAATGTCAGATTTCCTGACTCATTCTATACAGTTAGAAACTACACCCAAGTTTAATTGTAGAACTACTCCAGTGAGCCCTTAACTGTTGTCATCTCTGGGCAGAGATACCATAAATTCACTGCGAACATTGGGAATTGGAAACTAGAATCTCTTCTGAGGTTCTAAAATTGGGATGTTTCTGCTGCCACCCTATATCACATGCTCCTTCACTTTATGTGTTTTCAAATCACAGTTGCCCATGGATGTGTCTGATTAGGGAAAGGTCACATACCTATACCCTACCTGCAAAAGAGCTGGAAATTTCAGGCTAAATGTTAAGGGTCTGAGATTCATAAGGTCAGGAATTCCATGAACACAGAAAAGGTATTCAAACGGTACTGAGCAGCTAGTGAATTCAAATAGAGACAGTTGGGACTTCAGGACGCTGGATGACTGGAGAGGGTCTTTTAAAAGAAAAAGCAGTAATATGAAAGATTAGTGCTTTCCAATATTATCAAGATGATAGCATTTTTGTGTATTGAATTACATGCATGTTGCATACATAATAAAATTATAAAACTCTGTATCTAGGAAGTAAGCAGTCTTTATTTTTGCCTCCATACAGTCTTTAATAAGAACTTTTTTTACCCCACATTAACTGGGTTATTTGTCCTTGGAAAGTTGGTAATGGTTGAATGGGTTAGTATATGTTTATACATTTAGATATCATTTATCTATAAACAGCTATTTGGCTGATTCATTAAAGAAAATTGAAGTATAAGTTGTTTTGATATAATGCATTATCAAATTTATTGTATATACAGTTAGTGATATACAGGCTTTTCATTTGTAAATTATAATTACTTTTTAGATGTTTGTCTCCTACATTAGCCTCAAGGCTCTCTAAGAGCTGGTATCATGTCTTATTCATCTTTATATCTTTTTAGTCTTAACATTGAACTTATACATTATTCAATGTACATTTGTAGATCAAACGACTACCTTTGATTCAAATGAAAATATATGAATTTTTTATCAGGTACAAAAGAAAGGTGTTATATTTTGGGGATTTGGGGGAATAATAGTTTTTAGCATGATGTGATTTCAAAAACAAGAAAAGGCTTGACATGAGCTTAGAAAGCAACTCTGGAAGCATATGTAAGCAAATTCAGTATCCATGAGCATTGGAAACCGAAGTGAAAAAAACAAGGACAAAAAGTAGGCTGGCATCCCAATGGACTGGGAGAGACTGGCCAGCAGTTCTAAAAGTGTGGTTCTCCCCTAGCAGCATTAGGATCATTTGGGAACATGTTAGAAATGCACATTTCAGGCCCCACTCTTGACCCACTGAACCCGAAACTCTGGGGATAGGACTCCTCAGTCTATGTTTTAACAAGCGCTCCTTGTGATTCCAATAAGCGGACCTTCAAGATGACATCCAGGGGATGAAATTTATCACCACCACCAGCCACCTTCCACCCTTTCCCAAGCATATAAGGCTTATAGCATTACACAAACTATTTTTGAATCATATTCCTTTTGGCAGATGGAACTTGTAATGAACCACAGGGATTTATTCTTGTCAGTTTAAGACTTAGATAGGGTAGAGTCTAGGTGGAATGACTTTATTCTTCACACCTGGAAAAACCACTGCAAGGGCAAGCAGGTATTTATTAGCTATAGCTTTTCTAATCTGAGTTTTGATAGTAACTAGCCATGTAATCTTAGTAAAGTCACTAAACCTCAGCATGCTTCTCTTTACCCATTTGTAAAATGAAAGGAATGACTTAATGATTGCATATAATTTTTCAGCTCAAAATTATATGATCAATCCCATGTTTTTTGGATTTAAAAAAATCCTGCATTTTAAAAAGCAATGGGTAAAAGGCAGTGTATAAGGGAATATAAACAGTTTTGGTGTTATGAAAATGAATATATATGCCTTATCATAAGCCTGACTCTGTTGAAAAAATACAATCCCCTAAACATAAAAATCCTACTTCTAATTACCTCAGAGCAGGAAGGAAGGTAATTGGTGATTGTGGTTTCATTAATCTATATTTTTTATTTATATTCAAAACTAGATAATACTTGATAGTTGTTATGTTAGTTATGATTTTCAATCCCCCATGCCTGGAAGTTAGTAGTACTCATTGTTTTTTTTTGTTTTGTTTTTTAATAGAGGAGGAAAAACATTGAATATGCAAACAACTCAATGGTCACATTAGAATAAGTTCCTCCTACCTAGTTTAGAAGTCATTCAGCTCAATATCTTTACTTAGAATCAGTTTAAAAATTAAATTACATATTTGCTTTCTCACATTCCATTTTTCCTCCTTTTAGGAAGATATGGTAGAATATCGCCACTTTTCTTTCACTTTGATCCTCTTCATAATGAAACTATTGTGTGTTTACGATATGTTCTGCTGGACTGGGGCTTTGAACTGATGAAAGAGGAAAGCAATAACAAGCATCAAGGCTGACTTGGTATGTTGACTCAGTTCCCACATAATGATGGCATCTATATGCATGCACATTATGATGTGACACACAGAAGAACAATGTGTTACCCTGTGTCAATTTCCTGTTTTAATGCAAGTCCATACAACATCCCAATCTTCCTCAGGCTCTCCAAGCACCCTTGACTTTATTGTGTCATAAGGGACAATTCACAGACTACATCCCCTCAGCCTGAACTTACCTAGAGAGACTTCTTTCACTCTCAGTTCCATTCAGAGATAGCAGCATTGTGATTGCTGGGTAACTTGATTGAAACAAGGCACGCAACTGTGCCTTATTGTCATAATCATCCAAAGAGGCCCACCAAGCCTTGTTCTTGCTGGAAAGGCACAAAAGGAATAGCAACATGCTCTTCATTTGGAAGGACATATTTTTATATGCTTCAGAACGACGGACGCCCAGAAACATCCCTGAGGTATCAAGCTCCTGTTTTTGATGGTATTTATGTCACCCAGCATTCATTTATGTGACCAAGGACCTAGTGTACTTGCAACTTCCTGCTCCACAGGTCATTTCAGTATGATGTTATTTTGTACAATGAACTAGTCTGATATTAGGTGGACTAGGAAGATGGCATAGGATAACTGACCTCTGCTTAAAAAAATGAGCTGACCTGTGAAGCTCACAATATCCTTTCCATAAATTCCCTTTTGCTTTAGCTAACCTGGGTCAGATTCTGTTATGTACAGAAACTCTAGGTGATTCTGAACTAGAAACCCTAGGTATTCTAAAATTTTACCATGAAGGTGGTTGCAGGCAACAGATCTTTCAGAAAACCGAGTCATTTGTTTACTTGGCTGTAATGAGGCAAGATGTGGTGAAACTCTCATTCATATTCCAAGATGGGAAACTAGCATCAGACAACAGAGAATCACATTATGCCCTCTGGTTATTAGGATCTGGAAACTTCTGAGGTTCTAGAAAGCTTTACGGCTGGGATGAGCAAATTATACTCCACCTGTCATGTTGCCTGTTTTTGTAAATAAATCTTTTTGGGGGACACAGCCATGCACACAGCAGAGTTGAGTACATGTTCCAGATACCTTCTGACCTGTAAAGCCTCAAATATTTATTATCTGGCCATTTACAGAAAAGGTTTGCCAACCCTTGCTTTAGGTAACTGCATAGTTTTTTGCCATCAAACAATATAAGCATGAGGAATTCAAGAATTGTGAGATAGCATTAGATAAATTAACCGTTAAGAATGAATTGTTGCCTCTGAGGATAGTCTGCTACAGGGATATTTTATGATAATTCTGAAAAAAATCTATCTCTGATCATTATAGGACCAAGGTTGCAAAAGTGAAACTCATAATTTGATCCAAGGTTGCTAAACTAATGATTTATGAATTAAAGTATCTTAAAAACTGTGTAATGAGATAAGAGATGACCATGAAAATAATTTATAACAAAGACATTCAGTCTACCTTTGTGTAAATTTCTTACAAGAATCATTAAACTTAGGATGTTACTTTAAAAAAAATAAAAGACAACTAATCGAGCATGCCAGTCTTTCCAGGGACAACAAATCACTGTCAGTAGATATTTTGGGGGAAAAAAAGGAAGCACACATTTACTATGTCCCTGAACTACTTTTCAAAAGAAACTTACATTCTCCAAAGCATATTTTGAAAACTGTTATTTGGAATCTTGTCCATCATTATATGACTTTAAAGTTCAAAATGCTAAAATATGTTATCTGTAAAAACTTATATTTCTAAACTTAAAAACAATCTTTTAACCTGTTTAAAAGTTTTCAAAGTAAAAATGTTTTGGTATTTTTTTGTTTGATGAAAATATGGAAATGAAGTACTTCTCAGTTTGCAGGAAAATTACTATCAAAATTTTAACAAAATTTTGACAGATGAATACAATTGAAAAACAGAATTATTATGCTTGAGTAAGGAAAACTCATGTGTACTTCTTCCAGGTAGATGTATCTTCATGTTTTTTTGTAAAGTGTCCTTTTCAGTTATGGCTACTAAAATATAGTAAAGACAAAACTCACCTTATAGCCAAACCTTTGGATCACATGTCAAAAAGCATTAAGCCAAATTTTCCAAAATTATGGAGCATACTCAATGACATTGCATGCATTAAAAACTATTTTCTTAATATTTTAGGGAAGGCAAATAATTGTCTTGTTTTGTTTTACTATTTATTGGCCTTTTTACAGAAACTTCTTTTGGCATCATCGATGTTCTTTATGGTTTTCTGTTTTCTATTTCTTTGATCTGTGATCATTAAATATGATGCTAGATGCCATTTATTAAATTGAGGAAGTTCTTTTCTGTCCCACCTTGCTGAATGTTTTTCCTCATAAATTTTGTCAAATGATTTTTCTGTTTCTATTAAATAAACTCATATTTTGTTTCCTACTTAGTCTGTTGATATAGTAAATTACACTGATTTTTATTTTTATTATACTTTAAGTTCTGGGATACATGTGCCTAATGTGCAGGTTTGTTACGTAGGTATGCATGTGCCATGGTGATTTGCTGCACCCATCAACCCATAATCTACATTAGGTATTTCTCCTAATGCTATCCCTCCCCTTGTCCTCCACCCCACAACAGGCCCTGGTGTGTGACGTTCCCCTCTCTGTGTCCATGTGTTCTCATTGTTCAACTCCCACTTATAAGTGAGAACATGTGGTGTTTGATTTTCTGTTCCTGGAATTACACTGATTTTTAAATGTTGAAACAGTGTTGTATTCCTGAGATCAACCCCAGTTAATCATAATATGTTATTCTTTTTTATATATTGCTTAATTCCATTTGTTGATAATCTGTCAAGGGTTTTTGTGCCTATAAAATATTGATCTAAGAAGATAGTTCTCCTCTATCAACTCTACCAGCTGAAGGACTCTTCTGATGCTGATTTCCTAGATTTCCATGTAATTTCAATTCCTCCATGCCCTGATTCTAAATAGTTTGTTATTTCCTGTTGAGCTTCCTTATAGTGGCCACTGTTAGGATCATCATCTCCCTCAATACTGGGATCTGCCTTCTGAACCAGAACTTTCTCATGGTACCCGAAATTGCACATGCTACCAGTTCCTGTTCATTCCCAGTGGGGAATTGATTTTCAGTTATGCCCCAGATGGTCATACTGTTCTCTATCCTACTGCAGTTAGCACTCTCTCAATTGTGGAATTCAGTAATTCTTTGACACCCTTGAAATTCTTCAAGTGGCAATAAAGGTAACTCAAGCACCCATTAGATCTGGCATCTCTGTACTCAGTGAGTAAAGCACTTTGCTCTTCCTGAGGCCTTCTGCTTTACTTCACTCTACATTTCCCTGTTTCCTTTTGCTCCACCAGTGATTCTGAGTCACCTTCTTGCCTATATGCATCGTTTTGTTTTCTCCATTGGCTCTTTCTGGTCAGTGTATAAATATGTTCAGTGATCTCTCAAATTAAAATAAAAACTACCTTGATTAAAACAATCAAGTTAAATGAACAAATACCTTGTTACTAATCCCTATTTTTTGTCTTCACAGCCAACCTTCTAAAAAGAGTAATCTATACCCATTGTCTACATATTTTTTCCTTTCTCTTTCACTCATTAAGCAATGCAAGCCTGTTTCCACTCCTAATATTTTAATGACTAAAGTTGCCCATGGCTTAGTAACTACTAAGTCCCTGAAAACATTGAAAGTTTTAGTTATGTGACATTTTTGTCACATAACTAAAGGCAAATCGATCACTCATTCCCCTTTCTCTATGGCTCTACATCTTAAATATTAATTCCACCCAGAGTTCTATCATTTTGCCTCTTTTATTTGGCCTTAAATATAGTAGGGGTCCCCAGAAGATTTAGTGAATAGGTGAATTCTAATTTCCTAATTTGATTAATCAGAATAATATAAAGTAGCATTACCAAGCATTTACTACATGCCCAACACCATGTTGAATGCTTTAGATACATTTCCATTTTATTTAATTCTTTCGCAATTAATAAGCGATATTAACAGCGTGTTTCATATTTAGAAAACTTGTACAAGGTCAATGAGAGAGCCAACTCAATTCTGGGTCTTTTGACAGCAGAGCCTATGCCCTTAACAGTGACACTATTAATGTCCATGGCTTTTATTGTCCTCCTTGTGATTCCCAAATATTTCTCCAGACCTCTCTTCTGAGGTCTGGAACTATAGCTACAACGGTAAGTTCCTCAAAGTCACTGTGTACAAATCTGCACTCAGGAACTTTGTTCCAAATCTTTTCTGCGTTTCCCATCTTAGTGATTAATACCACCACACTCTCTTTTCCAATTAGGAACCTCAAAAAGCATCTTGCTCTCCTATTGCTTGTGTTGTTCCCGCCCTCTAATTTTCAGTCACCACCTCCCATCAATTTTACCTCCTACAAGCCCCCCACTGAAACTTCCTTCTCATCTCTTTTGCCTGCGCCCTAAGTCAAGCATCCTTCACACCTCACTTGTCTCCCTGGTTTTAATCTCGCAATTCATCCAGCTCATCATTGCCAGCTTCCAAGTGAGAATCTGATCATGTTACTCTCTCTCCTAAAAATTCTTCAGAGGCTCCTCATTGTTTGCAAAAGATTTGAGTTCCTTACCATGACATGTAAGGCCCATTAATATCTCTTCCTTCCAACCTCTTCGGCCTCATCCTCTGGTAGCTCCTCCTCCAACCTCCAAACCCTCACACTTTACACTCTGTCAGTACTGGTACTTTCTTGAACGGGCCACACTTCCTCACACCTTATTCCCACTCCTTGGAATGTCTTCTCTCCTGTTTCCCCAAGTTTGTCTGTCAGGCAAGCTTTCCATATATATATATATATGAAAAATACATTTTTAAATTAATTAATTTATATATTTTTTAGACAGAGTCTCACTCCAATACCCAGGCTGGAATGCAGTGGTGAGATCATGGCTTATGCAGCCTTGGCCTCCTTGGGTTCAGGTAATGTTCCCACCTCAGTCTCCCAAGTAGCTAGGACTACAGGTGCCCATCACTATGCCTGGCTAATTATTTGTAGAGATAGGATCTCACTCTGTTGCCCAGACTGGTCTTAAACTCCTGGGCTTAAGTGATCCTCCCACTTCAGCCTCCCAGTGCTGGGATTACAGGGGTGAGCCATCATGCCCGGCCTCCTACAATATTTAGGTCAGGTATTTACCACCTTGAGGAGCCGTCTCTGAATTTCCCGGGTGATCTGTTCCTTGTTTCTCCGTGCCCACATTGGAACTTGCATTTAATCCCCTCACATCTTAAAATTAACTTATTTTTACTTATCTGCTCCCTCATTTGACTCTAAGGAGATGGATCCTGAATGTTTACAAGTATATGTCCCCGTATATGTATGTTTTTCATGACTATGATCCTCCACTGCCTACCACAGACTCTCAGTAAGAATTAGTTGACTAATGATTAAAGCATATAGTAGGGAGAAGGGAGGAAAGAAAGGAATGAGTGACAAAGGGAAGATGGTTCCGAGTTTTAAGAAACTACTCTAGACTCCTTGTAGCTCTCTATCTCTTTTTCTGCTAAATAATCTTGGATCTCCCAATGCTAAATATTTTATTTTAATCATGGCTGAGACTTCTGTTCTCACCTGTTTGGATATAAATGCCAAAGTTATCCTCTGTAGACAGGAAAGTGCCTTGAAAATTCTCCCACCTTCATTGGAAGATCTCTTGCCAGCTACCAGCATGGACTCCAATTTTAGTACCTTTTTATGGAAACCCTTGATGCATAACAATCTGCTATGCTAAGCAAAGAAAACCAAATTTTCTTTTGAAAATGGTAATGACAGTTAATGACAGAAATATATTCAACCAAAGTGTCAGATTGGCCAGGGATAACATATTATGATTAGTTTGTCTAAAGATGTTTCCATTACTTAAAAAAATGACATTAAATACTTAAGAGCTACTTATTTGGGACATTTTTATTCATCGTGCAAAATTCGTATTAATTTTTAATTAAAAAACTTGTTAATTTCTCAAAGAAAAATATACTGGAAGATTTTGTATTTTAACTCTTTTGAGTTAACAATGCTATCAATGATAAATAAAGGAAATAAATTGTCATTCTAAGATAAAGGAAGATGGTAAGATGATAACAGAGAGATGGTTTGTCTGTATAGAAAAATCTTGTTCTCAAAGCAAGTTTCTAAGAAGACTGTTTGTGTCAGAGTACATAGGGAGAAAAATAGTATACAATTAACTATACATTAGGGATTTTTTCAAGTCAAGGGTTTAAAATGTAATCTTTAATTAGGTAGAGAAATCCCCTCTCTTGAGAGTATTAGATATCTCTTAGTTCTATGGGGAATGTGGAATGAAAGTGACTTTAAGGTCCGCTACTCTAATGATCTGCCCTTAATTCCCTTCTTAGTTTTCATAAACTTTTCAGAAGTAAAATCTGCTAATGAAATAGTTTGTATTTTCATTATTAATCCAGTAGAAGGCAAATATTTATGCAATAAAAGAAAAAATAACTTTTAAATATTTACTTTATCAGGAACTAAACCTTTTGTAGTGTGCCTTTCTGTAGTCAGCATTTCCACTCATCTGCTACCAGCACAGTGCATGTCTTTATCTTAGTCTTATTCATTAAACCAAGGCTATACTGAAACTACTTTATACCTAAAAATAGCGAACAATGCACTCTTCCTGCTTCCTTAGTAGGAGAAATCATTGATCCAAGGATGTTTATTCACTGGATATGTTTATTCTCTGGATGTGTTCTATCACTCTCTTGCCGAGATTAGGTTTCATGTAATATTGTTTTACTTTTCCTTAAGCTATTTGAATTTCCTCTCCAAAGTAAGCTTTAGAATGCCTAACTTCATATCTTTCTCTCACTTATCTCTTGCTGTTGTTCCATTGTATTACTTATTCTTTCTTCAACAACTATTCTTGATTTCTCACTTTCTACTCCTATCCTTATAATTCCTAATAGAAAAGGCCTACTACACTTGGATTTCTAGCAATGTACATTCTGTTCTAAGGGACACTATGCTGGTATCTTACCTATTGTGAAAGGTTCCTAATTGTAATTGCTATAGAATTCTTTGAATTACAAAAAGCCTTTTTCTTTTTCTCATCAATAATAGTTGTCTTGTTCTCTTGCTTTTCAAAGCATATGAATCCATTAGCAATATACAGCAGCAGTATTCTAAAACCACCTCAGATAGCTAATTGTTGGCTATTCAGCTACTTTCAAAACCTGGTAAGATATGTGGGGTTTATGAAAGTTTTCAATGTAAATGCTTTTCATTGAAACCCCTAGGTAGCCTAAGCTTTTTTTTTTTCTTCATTAAATTAGAGCCCTGGAAGACTGCACGGTTGTACCATATTAACTTACATTTTATGGAACCAGTTGTACTAAAGTATATTTTTAAAACAGTTGACTTTAATGGAAGATTGTTATAAGAAAAAACATTAAAAAAATTTTTTTTATATTGATGGTTTTGATTATAAAACTATTGTAGAGGATATTTTTCTTAAGTAATAAAGGTTAACAGTTTTCATATAAGTAATAAATGAGAAATTTGTTTTGGAATTTGGCTGCAGAGAATAAATAGGCCTTCCAGAAATATTGACATAATTTTTCTTTTCTCATGATAGTTATAAAATAACATTTTTCTCCCCATTTCCTGCCCCAACCCTGACTGCCAGGTTACTCAGAGCAAAACGTGATATACAATCACATTAACCATGTCAATGCTTTCAAATCTATTTTGGACCTTGCCTGATACTTTCATGATGTTTGCCATATCCTTATATTTCCAGAAGAATAATTTATATTCTAATTTTGATCAAATCATGTTTTTACTTCAGCAAATGTGTTTTATAGGAATACTTGGGTATGATGTGCTATGTATTTAATTCACATTGAAATAGTATTAAACTATTAAAATAAAAAATTATTACTTATATATGTTTAGAATCATCTCACATACTATCAGTAGTACACATATATTAGAAGACATTAAATTATGTTAACTTTTAGGATTGGCTTATTTTGTCCTCCTATGTTTGGTTCTGATTTTTCTATTTAATAACTTTATTGTACATGCCTCTCATTGCCTCAAAATATCTTTGCTAAAAGGGACTTTTGACTACAAATGGCAACAACTTAAATGTACTCCCTTATGGTTTGCTTTTTTGTGTTTGTTTGTTTGTTTTCAGTGAGTTGGGTCTCTGTGCTCTAATAATGGAAAAGTCCAAGACAGACCTCTTCAGGCTTAGCTGGATCCAGGGTTCAATGACATCAGTAGGTCTCAGCCTTTATTCTTCATCTTTCAGCTTTATCCTATGTAGCCACTATTTTTGGACAGACTCTTTTCATGTGATGGCTCCCTGAAGCTCCAGGACATATCACCAACCAGCTTAGCAATAATTTCAGGAAAAACAAACAAGCAAAACAAGACAAAACAAACAAACAAAATCTCTCATCTTTTCTACAAAGAGCAAAAATCTTAGGTCTGGCTCTCATTGTCCTGACCAGAGTCATGTGCCCATTACTGAACCAGTCACTGTGGCATGACACTGTAGTTAGGTTGATACAGCTTGGATCATGCACCTGTAAGAGATGGGTAAGTTCCACCCACACCACATATATTAATAGTAGGGTGGATAGTCCTGTAAGGAAAAAGAGAGGTTTGGTTACTAGTGGTAGGGAAAATGATGAGTACTGAATAATCAAAAACATTAGGTATGCATCACAAAGCAGGGTTGCCAGATTTAGACGGAAAATAAAAAGCAGGATGCCTGAGGACATTTACAGTTCAAATGAACAATGAATAACTTTTAGTATAAATATGTTCCATGTAAGCTTTGGGACTGTTTATACTAAAAAATTATTTATTTTTTATTAAATAAATTGTTATTTATTATCAATTATCTGAAATTCAAATTTAAGTGAGCATTCTGTATTTTATCTGACATCCCTACCACAAAGGTATATACATAAATTTAATTTTTAAAAAATATAAGATTGAAATTAACTTTAAAAGAATAGGAATATAAGTAATCTTATATTAGGCAGCCACTTCATCCACCTAGAATCATAGGTACTATAAACATAACTACAGTACTACATAACTACAGTAAAAATAAATAACATTTACAATTAAATTTCCATTATTAAAATAAAAAACAAAGAATTCAATTTCAATAATTTAAGCAACCTGACCTCACTTTATTTACATAGGTTTGGTTGATATAATTTCAATATCTATATTTTGTGCTTTCTGGTTTGTTTACCTGGCAAAGACCTATCTTATTAAGATATTTCCACTTGTTTAGCACTCCTGAAATGTGAAATTATAGGTCATTTTGGTTACATTTATTGGGCAATGGCTACTACAATGTTTTCTTGATTCATCCTCAGACTCAGAGTCTCAGGATGTTTTTTTGCTGATGTCATCTGATAGACTTGTATTAGGCAGGCCAACTCATCAGTGTATACTGTACGTCTGCACCACCCTTATGGCAGCACTTCTGCTGCCATTCGAGGAGGTACATCTTCTCTTGTTGCATGTAGTCTTGGTAGGATGGTAAATTCAGTGTCCTGCCATCTCTTACCAGGTGAATGTGTGACACAACTCAGGCTAAGCAAACAATTTCTCCCTCAATTTTGAGTTTCAAGAGGAATTACTTTGGAGCCAAAAAAGGAGTTGATTCATTCTGATGAGCTAGCTGAGGAGATTGTCCATTTGTTCTTTTTTTTTTTTTTCTATAATTCCAGGCAAATGACATTGCCCCTGTTTCTGTACTAAGATTTGTATGAGCCTTCTAATAATTTCCTTTTTGTATGCTAGAGTCTGTTTCTGTTTTCAGAGACCCATGAGCCTTTCTAAGTAAATGTCACAAGATTTTGACATTTTAAATTGTATTTCTCATGTCAGCTTATAAATTCAACATAAGAATATACTAATACTGAAGTAGAGTTTTTATGATATTGTCACAGGGAAACAAAAGTGAGTTCATTACCTATGTATGTTTAGTCTTTTTTTTTCCTAAGTAGAATTATGGGTTCAAGCAAGAAGATCTATCCTAATTAACCTTTCTAATTGTGTCAAGTCCGTGTTCAAGATACAACGTAAGGCTCTTGGGAAGACGTAAGGATTAAAAGCATAGTTCTGGATTTCAATGAGTTAATAAAAAGATTGGGTTCTACAGGAAACCAACTCTGGGATGGCGTTTAGCAGTGGCGCTGTGTGTAGGAACGTTTATGGAATCTCTACCTGTTGGAGGGAGGGGTAAGGAGGAAGCAGGAGTAGGCAGAAGGAGGAGTTGAATTGTGGAGCAGAACCAGCAACACTTTTTCTGGTCCTAGGAAAACCTCTGGGGTTAGAATGGCCCTTCAGACTATTCCCAACATTGTGTGAATTAGTCATTGGGTATGAGGTGCCAAGAAAGGGGCATGACCTTGACTGAGGTGGCTCTCTGCAATTGGAGCAATCCTGCAAAGGCTGTCAACTGATGGCTTCTGCCAACCGCCCTTCGAGCATGGGGGAAACAAGTCTTCCTGAAAGGAGAATCTGAGTGATGCATCACAGTGTCCACTAAAATTCACCAACAAGTGCAAGAGACTATGCAGTGCAAATATCTGTCTGTCTATAGTTTAAATAGTCCTTTTGTAAATTATCTCATAGAGTAATAATAGCTGCCTGAAATCTGTAAGAGAAAGAGACTTGAAAAAAAACCCCACGAAACAAAAAGTGGACCACTTACTAATCCTAGGTAAAATGTTATATGAGGACTCTTGGATTTCACAGTGAAATTTCTCTCAACAACTGAAATGACAAACCCATGGTTGCCAGCTTTTATTTTTGCCAAGTAAGGATTTTTTTAACAATAATTAAAAAGAGAATCTTTTAATAATAAAAGTCTGGACATAATATCAGATAAAAGTTTGAATAAATATTCCATTGTAAAACATTCACCACATTATTCTTCATTTCATCACGGACAGGAGAAAAGTTTGTCACTGATGGTTTGTCCATGTACTGGCATTTGGAAATTATTACCATAAGCGGGATATTAAAAAAAAAAATTCTACCATGGAAGTTCCAGGGAAGACCTGGTGGCAAAGGTAACATTAAAGCTGGAAAGATAGGTAACAAGATGAATCAGTGAAGAGGTTTCTAGTTGAGTGCACAGTGTGAACAAAGGCTCAGAGATGGGGAAGTGCAGGGCGTAATAACACAATGAAGTGCAGTAATCCTGCTCAAGGGAGCATTAGTCATGGAGAGGAGTGTTGAGAAATGAAACTAGAGTACATTGGGGTCAGATTATTCAGCAGAAAATGGGAAGTAGTAGAGATTTTGGGGCAAAGAATTTACATGATCTGAGTTGCGCTTTAAGAAAAGTAATTCATCAGTAAAAAGGTTTTATTTATGACATATGCTTAAAATGGATTACATGGCAGAGATTCTGTGTCTTGTTATGAAGCAATTGTTGTAGTCTGTGAAAGGCAAAAGGAAGATATAAATTAAGGGTGGGGTACTGAGAATACGAAGGAGGAAATGAATGTAAATACAGTAGAAAGAGAATCACCAGAGCTTGGCAATTTATTGGAAGGCTTATGGAGAAGGAAGAGGAAAAAAACAATGGTAGTTTCATTAACAGAAAAAGAGAGGGAGGAAGAGAGAGATTTTAGAAAGAAGATGAAAAGTTCAGGTAGTTCTAAGCATCCTAACTTCATATAATCTGACTGGGGAAGAGCAGACTGAAGAGATCTGTTTCTAAAAATACTTTCCTTTCTTGCTACAATAGCATGAATAGAAGAGCTTCAACTGACAAATAAATAACAGCAGTCCTCATTTTGCATGGTTTGATGTTAACTGAATCTCATATTTACTGAAATTATTTCCTTACTCTTACTCTTCACTGAGTCCAAATCTCCGTCAACATGGTACTATCTGAAATGAGGAACACAGATTTCAAAAACTACATATCAGTGTTGCTGTACCTTAACACTATTAATATTTCAGACTGCATAATTCTTTGTTGAGGAGGCTGTCTGTGCATTGGGTGTTTAGCAACCTCTCTCTCTAGCTTCTACCCACTAGATACCGGTAGCATGTAGTATCCAATTTCAGTTACCCAGCTTGTTATTCTCTTCAGCTTATCATTCATAGACGTTGGCAATATTTTTCTTCCATAGTGCGTCATCTCCTTACTAATATCTTGTTGCAATTTAAAACCTTTTATTGTTATGGTATTTTGGCATTTTCATTATGGGTAGTTTTTACATGATACTGATTACTTGATTTGATGGTTAGTGTGTCAACTTGACTGGCTACAGGGTGCCCAAGGTCAACATTGTTTCTGAGGGTGTCTGTGAGGGCGTTTCTGGATGAGATTAGTGTTTGTTTTTTTTGTGTGTGTTTTTGATGTTTGGTTTGAGGTTTTTTTTTTTTTGACTTACCCATCCATGTAGACTTTAGCATTTGAACTAATGGACTCAGTAAAGTACATTGCCCAAGGTGGAGGGCATCGTATAATCTGTTGAGGGCCTAGTAGAACAAAAGATGACAGGAAGAGAAATTAACCACTTTTGCTGCCTGCCTGCCTGACTGCTTGAGCAGGGACACCTCACCTTATCTTTTCCAGCCCTCAGACTGGGATTTATATCAGCTCCCCTGGGTCTCAGGCCTTTGAACTCAGACTGACTGACCGGCTTTCCTGGGTCTCCAGCTTGCAGATGGCAGATCATGGGACTTCTCAGCCTCCATAATCATGTGAGCCAATTCCTCAAAATAAATCTCCTTTTTTGTATATAAAAAGGTGGAGACCCAGGAAGTTCAAAGCTCTGTTATGTGTATATATTTCCTACTGGTCCTGTTTCTCTACAGAACCTTGACTTATGCACCTGGATTTGGGTAGAACTCACTAAGGCTGGAAGCAGAGCCACTGCTGGATAGATTCCTTGGTAACAGCAACATCTAGTCATGGTTCAGGAAATAGGTGGGCATCTCAATGGGTGGCAACAGCATAATCATAATACTCATGTACCTGAGACATGTGACACTTTGGCATCTAGATACATGACACCTGGGACTTGTCATCTGAGAGGCTTGTGCACAAATAACAGGATTTCCAACCACTGAAAACAATGTTTCTGGTACAAAATTTCAAACATGGAGACTAAAGTTAAAATAGACAAAAAGGTGCTTCATCTTAGTGGTGGGAATGAGTAAGTAGGCAAAGAACTGAGACTGAAACTAAGAAATAGGGACAAAGCAGCAGTCCAATTATTTGATGTATGCAGTGCAGAAATTGTGACTTGTGGAATAGTAAATGAAACCTTTGGAAAGTGAAACATCTTTGAAATGGAATTACAGAAAATTATCTTAAAGCCAAGTTCTGCCTGATGAAAGCTGCTTCTGCGCCTTTAGCCTCAAGTCAGAAGGAAGTGGGGTGGGACTGAAAGATCAAAGGGTGCAGAGGGCGATCTGCCAAATGAAGGACAAGGACACTGATAGCAGATACTACAGTTAAAAATGGAATCTTATGTCATACCAGACCACACCCATGAAAAAGAACTGATAATGCCAGCATTTCATGGCACATAATATTGTCTCCTAAGATTTCAGTGGTTGTCTTGGTTTGTTTTCTTTTTCTTTTTTTCCATGTCATTGGAACTTGTATTCTATAGAAATAGTTTTTGACGGTTTGAGTCTAATCTTGCCCATGAAAGCTACGGCAGTCTTCTGTTTTTTTCCTGATTCTTATTCACACTTAGTTTTTGCTTCTTTGTATTTTATAGTTTATTAAGGAGTTTTTGCTGCTAATGCAACAAATAGTCCAGGTGCTTTTCTTGTATGAATTCCTGTTTGTGCTCTTATATGGGAAAGATAAACTGTGGTTTATCAGATTTGACTCTATTTCTGGATTTTAAAAAAGTAAATATTTACTGTTTCATTTATTTAATATATATCTATTTATGAATAATACTTATGCCTTATTTTCTTAATTATTTTCTGTTTCCTATGGAAGATTAAAATAAGATCAAATTAATCACTACCTGAAATTACATAATTGGTTTAAAAATTTCATATTAGTTTGTACTAGCTCAATTTATGCTGGTTCAAATAGGGCTGACTACAGTGTACCTATATACTTTAGCGATAAATTTTATCTCATAGAATGTCTTTATATAATGTACATTTTTTACATGGTATTAGCTGTTAACAATTCAGTTTCATGTTGGGGGTGGTTTGTGTGCATTTTCTTAACAGAAACCATCTCATTGACTTAAATCTTTACTGTTTGCCTAATTAAACCCCTAAAGCTCATGATTCAGAATTCAAAAAGTATCTCAATCTAAAAGGGAGTTTTTAATTTTTCAAGTTGAACTTTCTTCTTAGGCAATGCTCATTTTTGTTTTCATCTCTCCCCTCAAGTTTCCTGCTTCTTCATAAATTCATTTAGTCAGTCAGTCAATAGTTCCCTATTATTCCATCTGTTCATCAAACATTTGTTTTACACTCTGTTATGCATGGTAGTCTGCTACTCAGTGAGGAGTCAAGGGTGAGTGAGATATGGTCTCACATGCTTCATTTTTTTTTTTAATTTTTAAATTTCTGGTTTTTTTTTAAAGGCAGAATCCTGTTCTGTTACCCAGGCTGGAGTGCAGTGGCTTGATCATAAACTCACTGCAGCTTCAAACTCCTGGGTTCAATTCCTGGGCTCAAGTGATCCTCCCACCTCAGCATCCCAAGTAGCCTGGACTATAGGTGCATACCACCATGCCCAGTTAATTTTTTAGAAACTTTTTAGAGACATGGAATCTTGCTATGTTGTTCAGGCTGTTCTTAAACTCCTGGCTTCAAGCAATCCTTCCACCTCAGCCTCCCAAAGTGCTGGGATGATAGACGTGAGCCATCACGCCTAGTCACATGCTTAATTCTTGCTCCTATGTTTTGCTCAGTCTGGCATTCTCCCTTGCCTTGACCTTCAATTTGTCACAAAGTCTTGTCAATTCTGCCTTTTTTTCCCCTGTGAAATCTGTCTCTTGATTTTCTTACCAGCCTCTGTTACCGTCATAGATCAGATATCTATTATGATTGTGATTGGGATAGTGGCAACTGCTAATTAATGGATCTCTGTTTTTCCCCTAATACATGGTCAATGCTGCAGTCATAGGATCTCCTTGAAATGCAAAGCAGACTGTCTCAAGCCACTCAAAAACCCTTCAATATTTTTCATTGCCTTTATGATAAAAGTCCAGATTCCTAACGTTCTTCAAGCTTTTTCTGATCCATCTCACATACATCTCACCTGCCTGTTTAGATCCTTGAACATATGTTCTCTCACCTCTGGGTCTTTGGAGGCACTTTCCCTTCTGACTCTGTGTCAATATTCTTTATCTTACCTTCTTCGCTTTGCTTCTCCTAGCTAATTCCAGCCAAATTTAAGTCTCACTATGCTCACTACTTCCAGGAAGCTTTCTCTGGGTTAGACATCTCTTCTTTATGTACCTTTACCACAGACAGTACTAAAATTGCTTCTCTTTGTGTCCTGTTTCCTTCCACAAGCAACTTGAAAGCAGGGAAATATCCTTTCCTCTCTGGAAACCTAGAGTCTAGCTTAGTGTTTGCTGTCTTGTAGGTGCTAAATAAGCACTTGATTGAATAAGGCAACAACTCATGAAATATTTTAAGAGAATACTTGTGTATCTTTTAAAAATGCCTTAAGAGGCCAGGCATGGTGACTCACGCCTGTAATCCCAGCACATTGGGTAGATCACTTTGAGTGGTGGACGTAAGAAGATTGCTTACCAGCCTGGGCAATATCGCAAAACTGCATCTCTGCAAAAAATTTAAAAATTAGGCATAGTAGCACATGCTTATAGTACTAGCTACTCAAAAGTCTGAGGCAAGAGGATTGCTTGAGCCTAGGAGTTTGAGGCTGCAGTGAGGTGTGATCACGCCACGGCACTCCATACTGAGAGAAAGAGCCAGATCCTGTCTCTAAAAAAAAAAAAAGGGAAAAAAAATGCCATCAGGGTTCCTGTTTTGTATTTCATACTAAAACTATATGTTTAACATCAGCAATGACTTGTTGTTAGTCTTCAACCACATCTGGAATAAGGCAAAAAATAACAGCAATGTCACTGTCCTCTATGCCATGTATAAAATGCTGAGTGCAGTCCATTTGTGACAAGAACTTGATGTAGCCTACTTTATTTTAATCTCTGAATTTTGTTTTACCTTTTTTTTCCTCTGCATTACATGACAGACCGAAAAGAGTTCCCTACTTTTTTTGATCATTCTCTAGATGAATCTTTAAAATGGCACACCACCCTAGCCAACTGGTGTAACCGGAAGCTCCCTAAACAGGAAGTTGGAAGACATACAGCTATCTGGAAATATAGAGCAGAACACATGTATGTCAAGTTTGCAAGATCAAACTGGCCTGGCCACTTTTGTCATCTGGAAAATCAGAGGAATTGGGTTAGAGAAGATATTCTCAGGCACACCCAACACTTGCCTTCTATAATCCATTTTAGATAGGAATTAATTAAGACAGTTTCAATTTATATAAAAGTTTCAAGAAAACATCTACTACAGAAAGTACAATATCTTTATATATGTCTCTGCTTACATGGCAGAGATGTCAGCTTTAAATTGGACTGGGCCTACTGTTGGGACTCAGCATGACTGAGTGGCAATTGGGAACTGGTAGGACAAGCCTAAGAAGAGCACGAGTTTCATGGATTGATTGGCATGAAGACTTTTGGGCTGCAGGAACTCTGAGGAAGCTTTATGCTTGGGAATCTGGGAGCTAGAAATCAATGCAATAAGGGGCAATATGCTGCCTCTTTCTTGATATTATATTAAACCAAGGCCCTTTGGGGAGAGGCGTGTTAGGCAAAAGCTGCAGGTGTGTGGTTTTTTTGTTTTTTTTGTTTTTTAGATGGGGAAACACTCTGTTGCACAAGCTGGAGTGCAGCAGTGTGATAATAGCTCGCTGTAACCCCAAACATCTGGGCTCAAGTGATCCTTCTGCTTCAGTTTCCCAAGTATTTGGGACTACAGGTAGGCACCACCAGGCCTGGCTAATTTTATTTTTATTTATTTATGTTTTATTTATTTATTTTTGAGATGGCGTGTTGCTCTGTCACCCAGGCTAGAGTGCAGTGGCACAGTCTTGGTTCACTGTAACTTGTGCCTCCTGAATTCAAGCTATTCTCCTGCCTTAGCCTCCTGAGTAGCTAGGATCACAGGCACCCGCCACTGCTCCCTGCTAATTTTTGTATTTTTAGTAGAGATGGGATTTCACCATGTTGGCCAGGCTGGTCTTGAACTCCTGACCTCATGAGAAGCCTCCCAAAGTGCTGGGATTACAGGCATGAGCTACTGCAGCTGGACTTTATTTTTATATTTTGTAGTGATGTTCTCTTGCAGTGTTGCAGTAGGCTACTCACGAACTCTTGGCCTCAAGCTGTCCTCCCATGTTGGCCTCCCAAAGTGCTGCGATTGTAGGTGTGAACCACCATGCCTGGCTGAAGGCACCATTTTCATGAGGGAAGATGAGGTTTGAGAGAGGGACATGTCCTACATTTTGGGGCAGCACACACTACGGTGCTGGCACGAAGAGTTGTGAGGTGCTCTTTCCCATCCTTACACTGCAGATTTGGGATGTATTAGGAAACATGTCTTTTGATAGTGATGATGCTTCCCTTCAAGTGGCTTCTCAACCAAGGTTGTTGAAAGGATTGATTGATTGTGACCATAGGCAAAATATCCCTGAAAACTCTCAAAAAATAATTATGGTGAAGGGGAATTATGCAACAGTACATAGGAGAATAAGAAACTCACCAAATTTGAGTAATTACAGTTAATAAAAACTCCTTGGCACCCCCATAATGACACCGTTTTGGAGCCATACACCACCACCATTGTGCCATTTTTATGGAAGAATTCTCTTATCATTATTTACTCTTGCTCTGTGCCAAATGGTGGCCAGTGGCCATATGTGTTGTTGACTACTTGAAATGTAGCTAATTTGAACTCACCTGAACTATAAGTGTAAAATACACACTAGATTTCTGAAATAGTATAAAAAAGAATGTAAAATATTATTCATTTTTATATGGATTACATGTTGAAATGATGTATTGGATATATTGAGTTAAATAAAATATATTGCTAAAATTATTCATATGATTCTTTTTACTTTAGTGTGGTTAATAGAAAAGAAAATTAAAAATAGTACCTGTGGCTTACATAATTTTATTAGACAGAGATGACTGATACTTAACATTTCAGTGCTAAATCATATGCTGCTTATTTTACTTTGTAATTCACATGTGCAACAAGTTTTGGTTTGATAAAATTATAAATTCCTTGAGGATAAATTCTATGTTTCTATTTTTCATTAGTCCAGATGCTTAAGTACTATTAGCACCTGATTTCACTATATACCTATTGATTTGAATTAATTTAAAAAGATTTTATTAAATTTTCATAAAACTGTGAACCACTTTTAGATGGTGTCCTAGAGCAGTACATTTTGATTTTAAACTGAATTTTGTATTGCTATAAAAAGCATTCAGTTCAGAAAATGTGCTAATGAATAACAGAATTATTTGAATTCCTTCATGAGCTTATTTTTGATCTCCTTGTTTTATATTTCTAAAACGAGAAATTTAAGAAAGAAATCAGGGCATATTTCTTCATTAGTTTTTTTTGTGCACATAAGATTTTATTAATTTATGATTGAAAGAAATATTAACTGATTTTCTAAAATTCTAATTATTATTTTTATTTTTAGCTACTTGTTTTGAAATAATTTTGTCACAGAAGGCTTGTAAGAACAGCATAAGACAACTCCTATATACTTCTCAAGCAGATTTATCAATTTTTTGCCACATTTGCTTTATTGTTCCATATCTATCTGTCTATCTGTCTACCTATCTGTCTATCTATCATCTATTCATATTATTTCATGAGTCATCTGAGAGAGAGTTGCAGGCATTACACTTCTTTACTCCAAAATGCATCAATGAGCATTTCCTAAGAATAAGTGTGTTCTTTTATAAAATCATAATAAACTGATCAATTTCATGACGTTTAACACTAATTCAATGCAATTATCCATTATACAATACATATCTAAATATCGATATGTATTTCACCCTCCAGTTGATGGGGGGTCAATTCAAGATTATGCCTTGCATTTAATTGCCATGTCTTTTTTAGTTTCCTTTGATCAAGAACGGTTTCCAGCCCTTTTTTTTTTTTTTCATTTTTGTCTTTCATGGCAGTGATATTTTTAAGAGTTTGGGCCTCTTAAATTTAAACAATTTTTAATTGTTTTGTACAATGTGTTTTGATGTGAGTTTCCTGGTGATGAGATGCAGGTTATGAATCTTTTGACAGGAGTGCAACATAAGTGATGCTGCGATCTCAGGTGCCACATCAGGAACACAGGATGTTAGCTTCCCATTTTGGTGATGCCAGCTTGATTAAGATGATGGCCATAGATTTTTGTACTGTAAAATTTCAGGTTTTACCTTTATAATTCGTAAATAGTCAGTAGAGAGATACTTTGACAATCCGAATATCTAAATATTCCTCTTCAAAATTTAACCTATATTTTTAGCCTATAATGATGAATATACTTAAATTAATCATACTTCTGTATATTCTTTAGCCAAAGCAGTATATTGCAACAGTTTAAATGCAAAAGTAGATACGAGGGTCCAAATGAATTCTATTAAGCAGACATTGAAGAGATTTGTAAAAATGTAAAACAATGCCACTCTTCTCATTAGCTTTTCTGTTTGTTTGTTTTGGAAAAATAAATATATTTACATACAAATATGGTACCCATGTTAATATGTAAGAAGCTTACATAAGTTCCAGATTCCGCATTTCAAGTAAGCTTTATTGTTATTTTAAAATAAATTAATAATATTAAAAAAAATTTCTCAGTATTAATATCTAATATAGTAAACATCAATAGCTATAGCCCACATAAACCAAGGCTCTCTGAAGTCCTCAACAAGTTTGATAATAAAAAGAGGTCTTGAGAAGAAAAGGTTGAGAACTATTGTCCAAGACCAAATGAAATGCTGATATCAGTGCCACAACCTAGACATTTCTTGAAAGCCAGAATTCTTCAATCATCTTCCTAACTGCTAAGTGAGAATTTCCATTGTGTACTATTGTTCCCCAACAATACAACCTTATTGTTCAAATTATAGTTTCAGGAAAAGAGCTGTAGGAATGGTGAGACTCCTTGAGCTAGAAAAATAAAAACATACCATTATGTTTAAAATGCAAGTGATCTTCCTCTTCGTATCATCAACACAGATACTGATAGCAGACATGTATTGACATAAAATAGTTTTATCTCTTGACCATATTAATATAGTCTCTTTTTTCGAAGTGTATTTAAAAAAATTCTGTAAAAGCAGGGTAACTATACATCCTGATTTGCCTGGCAGGATCCCAGTTTACACCAGTGGTTCTGGTATAATTTATTAACTAGCTCTCCCTTTGACTTTCAAAACTGTTTCAGTTTGGACAATAAGTTTCATGGTTCACCTTTTGTAATATCCTTATTGATGATAAGATTTCTTGGTTCAATAACTGTGGGAAATAAATCATATTTCATTTCCCTCTTAGAAATTTACAACATATACTAGCTTGTGAGAAGTCACATAATAAATGTTTTTAACTTAGTGTAACTCAATGTTTCCTAAATTTATTTCATTATGAAACTCCTTTTTTCCTGTGACACATATAGCATCCCATGGAACACACTTAAAATTAGTTTAACCATATTGAGAATTTTTCAGTGCCAGGTTTTTTTGACTAATAGGTTTCTACCATAGGAGGAATTACAATTTTTTATTATGATGTAAATAAATATGTAATCTTTATATAATAAGCCTCTTTGACTTTTTCTAAAGTAGCATTGATATGAGCAGATATCTGCTTAAGGAAATGTTTTCCTTTTATTCATAATCAGGAAATCTGAGTTCCTGCTAATTTCAATTAATTTCAATAAATATTCATTCCATGTATTCTACACATCAAGCCCTGGCTAGTACTGATCATGCAAAGATGAATCAGACACGATCCCTTATGGATTAAGTTTTATAGAAAAATGTGCATTAGTTTGTCGTCTCTGTGCAGGGACTTTTCCCCCCTATTTTTTGTTGATTGGTTGTTATCATAATTGTATTTCTACATCTTATCGTATTATCAACATTCTATGAAGGTTAGTGGAATTAATCTAGTGGTAGAACACACATGATTGTATTGAGACTTAATAGTTAGGTGATAGAACAAGACATAAATGGAGTGATATTAAAACATAAGAGAAAGAATTACTCAGCTGTCTCCAGAATCACTGAAAAAGATTTCACTGAGGAGGTCCTAAGTGAGTGAAGCCTTTAAAAACATTAAAATGCTGACAGACACAGAAAGAGTTCAAGTATTTTCAGGCCAAGAGAGTTGTTTGCACAGTTAAAAACAATGCCAGGCTGGGCGCGGTGGCTCAAGCCTGTAATCCCAGCACTTTGGGAGGCCGAGGCGGGTGGATCACGAGGTCAACAGATCGAGACCATCCTGGTCAACATCGTGAAACCTCGTCTCTACTAAAAATACAAAACATTAGCTGGGCATGGTGGCGCGCGCCTGTAATCCCAGCTACACAGGAGGCTGAGGCAGGAGAATTGCCTGAACCCAGGACAGTGAGCCGAGATCGCGCCATTGCACTCCAGCCTGGGTAACAAGAGTGAAACTCTGTCTCACAAAAAAACCAAAACAACAAAAAAAACAATGTCAGTAGAGACCGTGTAGGCCCATGTTCCATGCTGCTGGGAATAGGTTAGGGTGATGGGGCAAATATAAGCTTAAAAAAATAAGTGGGAACCAAATATAAAGTCTCTTTAAATTCGATTTAGGGAAAATGAAGAAATGATCTATGATTTTAGTGACTAAACTTTATGACCTTGATGAGTGCCTTTCAGTATTGGACAGCAACTCTAACAGCCTGATGAGAAACTTTCATAGGCATGTTAAACATCAACCAAAGAAATAAAAAGTATGCTAAATTAGCACCACGTAAAATAGCTTTTGGTCACTCCCTTTCAATAAAATAATCGTCATAAAATGTGTTTGTAATCTAATCTTACTATTTTAGCAAGAACTTCTTCCAGTAAGTACCTAGCCACTGTGTACATGCATGTGTGTGTTCATGTAACAGCCACAGCGTATATTTGTAAAAGAGAGTTTAATTCTGTTGTTTGAATATCTTTAGTTTCCCATCTGTCGTGTAAATAATTTTCCTGGTATTTTAAAGTATGTTTAGTCTTGATTTAAAAAAAGAAACTCTTTAATTTTAGCATATTTGTTAAAATAAGATATTAGATAAGTGAGTTCAAACTATGTCTAACGAACCTGTTAGTCAGAAATTTAGCACAGACTTTTTGTATACTACATAATAGCAACATCATAATTGGTTTTCAAAACTCCTGAGATACTGATAATCTAGAACTTCACATTTTTCACCAGTTGAGAAGTTGCTTAATCCAACTAGAAAATATGACATAAGCCTCACACTGACCTCACTTAATGACCAGCCAAAGGAAAACAGAAGCTTAGAGGCTTCACAGCTGTTGACACAGAGTCCTTGGAAAGAATTATTTTGGAATATTCTTACTGTTGCTAAAGAAAGGAATTAGAAGGTCAGAAATAGGAAACCGGAAGAAAACAAGCTTGTCAGCATTTGAAACTGATTACCAGGGAATTAGTTTGCGGTTAAAAATCCAGTGTTTCAGTAACTTTATTTAGAGATGTTTATCTTAAAGGACTTTCATTGCGTGTGTTTTGCTACAAATAAATTTGCTTACCTTAACTCTATAAAGACGGCTACAAACCACATCTGCTCTGATTTGAATTTACTAGTTTTCACCACCACTACCAACTCCACCGAAAACAAGGAGCCTTCCAGGATGTGGGAAGGACCTTGGCAGCCATAGGTTAGATTATGTGGTTGTTGCTTTTGTTACTGTACATATCTCAGAGTAAGTCAGAGATCAAGCTGTGTGACATCTGGAACTAGCAACTAGAATCCTGCCTCTGTGTTGGGGATTTGTATGTTGAGCATAACAAAGGGAGAAGTGGTGTTTTTCTGATCTAAATCAGTTGGATAATTTTTTTTCATTCTTCCATTTGCCTTAATCCTTGTACCATAAACAATTATCAAAAAATTAGGTATGTATATATTTTTTGAGACTGAGTTTCACTCTGCCAACCATGCTAGAGTGCAGTGGCATGATCATGGCTCACTGCAGCCTCCATTGACCACGCTACAGCCTCTATATCCTGTGTTTAAAAGATCCTCTGGCCTCAGCCTCCCAAGTAGCTGGGACTATAGGTGCATACCACAATGTCTGGCTAATTTTTTTGATTATCTATAGAGAAGATGTCTCCCTGTGTTGCCCAGGTTGGTCTCAAACTTTTGGGCTCAGGTGATTCACCCACCTTGACTTCCTAAAGTGCTGGGATTACAGGCATGAGCCACTGTGCTGGGCCTAACTGTATGGATTTCTTTAAACAAATTAAATATCTCTCACTTGGCTAGCTGGCCACTATGCCTGTTACATGAGGTAGTGGGCAGTCTATGAGTTGAGATTCAGAAGGCCTACACTCAGTCTTCTACTTATTTACTATCTGATTAACTTTGTCTAAAGCAGATTAACTTTCTTTGTCTCAGTTTCATCATCTTTAAGAGTGGGGATGATGATACCTATACTGCAAAGAAGTGATCAAAAGAGAGTGTATATGCCACATATTTTATGAAAATAATAATGGGCTGCACACTGCTGTACTCATCTCCCATCCCTTCCACAAACACATTTTTACTTTCCCTTTGCTTCTTAAAGTTCCTTGAACTCGGAGCTGGATTAAGGCATGGGGACACACAGCCAGCCTCAGCTGAGTGCCACCCTATAAAAATGCAACCCAGCCCTGGATTACACTGAAAATGTGTTGCCTGATAATTTAGGCTTTGATTTGCTATCCTAGGCAAAATGTAAGTTTATGGTTCCTTTCCTGGCAAAAGAAGTAAGCCCTTCAGTAGAAACAAGAAAACAAAAACAAAACAAAACAAAAAAACAACTAAACCTCCTTGCTAGAGCCACCTCTCTTTTCTGAGCATTCTTGCACATGAACAGTTACAAACAGCCCAAATCCCAAGGTCCAAAATGCAGGCCATAATACTGCTTAATAGGGACAGGATTCACCTTTTAATTTAAAATTTTAATCTCTGAATATGCTTCAAACTAAGTGGTCACATTTTTTTCAAAACATGGATTGTGCTTTAAGCAGAACTCAATTAGCAAAGAAGTTTGTTTCTATGTTAAACTTTTTTTAATATAGTTTTTTCATACTCTACATAAGTGCTCAAAATGTAGTTTGGAGTGAAAGTGAAAGAGGTGTTAAATCACTTGGTTGCCCATGATGTTGAGGTTTTCTTGCACTCACTATGAATTTTCTACGTTTCACCTCCACATTTGCTATCCTTACTCCACTTTGTTCGCTACTTATCTTTTAAGCCAATTGAAAAATCAAGTCATCTATGATACCTTCTTTTCTCTGTTATTTCCCTAAAGGGAATTATGATGCCTTCTTGATTCTAAAACGTCATCTTTCTTTTTTTGAATCAAAGCAAAACAAATAGAATATTAAAAGTATGCATCAGTTTTAAGAGACATGTTCCAATGGAGAAACACTGAAGTAATCAAACAATTTTAAAGTCTAGGAAATGCGGTAGTTGCTTTGTCTACCACATTTGTTGTGTTGCAATGATAGCATATAATACATTCTCTATTTTGGTATGTATCACACTCATCTATCTATCTATCTTATGTCTATCTAGCTATCTAAACTGTAAGGGGTATGAATTCGTTTCATGAGACTTGGATGAAATAAAACTGCATTACTGGCTGGGGGCGTTGGCTCACACCTGTAACCCCAGCACTTCGGGAGGTTGAGATGGGCAAGTCACCTGAGGTCAGAGTTCGAGACCAGCCTGGCCAACATGGCAAAACCCTGACTCTACTAAAAATACAAAACTTAGTCGGGCATGGTGGTGGGCACCTGTAATCCCAGCTACTTAGGAAGCTGAGGAAGGAGAATCGCTTGAATCCAGGAGGTGGCAGTTGCAGTGAGCCAGGATCATACCATTGCACTCTAGCTTGGGTGACAGGAGTGAAACTCTGTCTCAAAAAAAAAAAAAAAAAGCTGCATTACTTTATTTTGAAAAATCAGAATGTATCTCACTCTGAACTTCCTTGTCAACATGCCGGTGATTTACCAGAGGGCCCTTCCTTAGTATTCCTCAAGATTCCCAGGGGTATTATATAGTTCATCCCATGTTATCATGGAAGAAAAGATTCTTCTATATTTTATTTATTTATTTTTTTCTGTGACAGGGCGGCTGAGGAGAGGAAAGGATTCTTGACTTGAGTTCATTCTAGTTGCCTAATGTCATGCCCATTGCTCAAGCCCATGTGGCCTGTCTGAAGGCAGGCTGACCGGCAGCTGGTGAAGTATCCTTCTCCATGCTCAACTCAGCTTCAGTAGCCTTCTCCAAAGCTTGCAAGGCTGTGGCAGTTCTGAGTCACCAGCTAGCTATATGCATTTCTTATCAGCAGTCCTGCCACCTATTGGGATCTGAGTGGGAATAAGACCCAAGTCCCTACCCACCTTAGGAAATCCTCTCTAGGGCACAGTCAACCCCCTCTTCAATTTCAAACAATAACCTCTATTCACTCTCCTTCTAAGACGAGGAAGCATAATCTTCCTCAATGGACCTGAATCACAAACAGGGATTAACTTTGTCTCTAAAGAATTCACTGTATGTTTACTGAGTGGAGGAGAGGCAATTGCAGTGAGAGCAAACTTCGCCTCTTTAGATGAAAGACAAAAAAATAGATAATTTATTTTATCATGGTGAGTCAACAGCAGGGAAAACTAAAAATAGCATTAAGCAGCAAACACAACTTACCAGTTGGTTTGATGTGTGTCCACCCCTCTCAATAGACATTGGTCTTGAGGATAAGAGCTTTGTTTCTTTCTAAATGGGGCTTTAAGAGCTTTGTTTCTTTCTAAATGGGTCTTCAGCACTCAACATAGTACATGTTATTGGCCAATAAATATTGGCTCAATGGCCAGGAGAGAGGGCTCATGTCTGTATTTCCAGCACGTTGTGCACCAGGTGGGAAGATCACTTGAGCCCAGGAGTCCAAGACTAGCCTGGGCAACACAGTGAGACCTCATCTCTATTAAAATAAAATTTTGGAAATTAAGCTGGGCATGGCAGCACACACCTATAGTCTTAGCTACTTGGGAGGCTGAGGTGGGAGGAATGCTTGAGCCCAGGCTGGACAATGTAGTGAGATTTTGTCTCAAAACAAATTTGCTCAATGAACTGAATGTATTGTCAGTTACTATTTGTGTCTTCTAGAATAATTCTGGTCTTAGAAACTTTTAGATGCATTAAAATATGAAACTGGTTGAATAGAACTCAAGAGCTAATTTCTGTTCTCCAAGCATAACATTTTGATAAATTTGCTCCCAAGTGTACAAGGAATATTGGTTATCAAACATGCTAAATTAAAAATGTTAAATTCTGAGATCCAAAATAGGTTTCAGCTCTGATTTTAACCCCTGAGAATCCATTCTACCTCTTTGTACCACTGTGTCTCCTCACATATTGTGAAGTTACTGAAGTGTTCTGAATTTAGCTGAAAAGTACACACTGTTCATGGAGGGTACAGGAATATTTTTGAAAGTAAAATATTTGATGGGTACACAGACACTTGTACTTTGCTGTTGTTATATATTTAGCAGTTAGTTTATATCACTGACAAATATCAAGAACATTTCATGTGAGAACAAGGAAGTACCTTGGTTACTGTGCAGATATCAGTGTACACATCAAAGCCTGTGCTATTTTACTCCCTCTGTTCATAAAATTCCTTCATTAAAAATGTAAGTGTAAGCCAACTTTCAAGCTTGTTCTTTAGATAGCTAAAGCCCCATGCTGCTGCTTTTCATCCTCTCACCATCTAATAAATATTCACCACCAGACCACCGCCATACATTAAAGATTACAGTCAGTCCAATAGAAATTACTTATAGGACTTGTTATGGCACAAATCAGAGAGAAGAGATTGAATTCTGGAGACTGAAATGACTCATGAAGTTGTATTTATTCAGCACATATTTATGAAGACATCTTCACAAGGAGCCATAGCGGGCTGTGATAAAAACTATGATTTATCAGTAAATGCTACTTTCAAGAAGATTGTTATATCTAGAGGAGGAAACAACACAAACACAAATAACTGTAATTCAGGACCTGAAGTAATAAATAGTCTAAGACGAATGGAGTTTAGGAGAGGTAGTGACCATTTTCAGCTAGAGGAATTGAGCATTTCAGCTTAGAGGGGTCATTGAACTATGCTTTTGAGAATGAACTATAATCCATTTGGACAAGGGGTGACTGGGGAGGGAGGGAGGTAAGATGATGCAAGGAACACCTTGAACAATGACGCACACTCTGACCAAGACACGCAAATCAGCTGCTCCAAACAATAGCGAATAGTCATGTGTCATTGTATTTCCTGCTTGGGTGTGTAAAATGTTCATGTTTCATTGAAATAATTAAAGATATAATTATGAAACATATGCTCTGTTACTTGCTACTTCATAAATATTCAAAAATGACGGACAGAAAGTATATTGAGAGTGAAATAGTACTTTCTGAAGTCCTTTTGATTGCTTTCCACATTTTTTTTTGTCAAAGTAAGCTGTTAGCTCAGCTATTAGATTAGTCAGGGTTCTCTTGAGAAATAGAACCAATAGGATGTATATAATACATATAGGTATGTATACATACCCATATACACATTAGTACATATACATACCCATATACACATTAGTACAAACATGTATATGTGTATATGTGTGTGTGTGTGTGTGTGTGTATACATCCTATTTGTTGGACAGAGAGATTGAGAGCCAGAGCAAAAGCGAGAATGAGTGAGCCAGAGATAGAGACAGAGAGAGAGAGAGAGATTTTAAGGAACTGAATCACACGATTATGGGGGCTGGCAAGTCTGAAATTTGAAGGGCTGTTATGTAGGCTGAAAATTTTGGCAGGCATTTATCTCACAGTCTTGAGTCTGATGTAATTTGGAGGCAGAATGTCTTCTTTGAGGCAGGGGAAACCTCAGTCTTTTCTCTTAAGGCCTTCTACTGATTGGTTGAAGCCCACCCACATTAGCCAATTCAAGTTGACACATGAAATTGACCATCAGAGCTGTCATGAATCATGAAGACATGGCAGTAATGAAAATAGGGAAAGCAGTAAAGTCTTTCATTTGCTTATAGCTCATTATATTTTGTAAATGTTTTTGCATATATAATCATTAAAAATCCTGTGAAAAAAGCAGGGAGTATATTATTATAAACAGTTTCTAAATGACAAATCTGAAGCACAGATAAATTAATAATCTGGAAGTTTAGGGAACTATAAGTGGCACAGCTGACGTCAGAGTTAGAACTGATGTCTTTGGATTCATTATCTAGTGATCTTTCTGCTGTGCCATCTACTAGTTCCATAGCATTTATTATCTGTAACCCTCTCTTGAAACTTAGTGCCAAGTATCCCTATTGATGTACATTCTATTTATCCAACTAAATTCAAAGGCATGCCCGTTTATGACCAACCATATTGTGTCCTACATGTAATTGAATATCAGTAAGGTTATTTGTTTGTCTGTTTTGTTTTTTTAGATGGAATTTTGCTCTTTCCAGGCTGGAGTGAAGTGGCATGGTCTTGGCTCACTGTAACCTCTGCCCCACCGGGTTCAAGCGATTCTCCTGCCTCAACATACCAAGTAGCTGGGATTATAGGTGCCCGCCACCATGCCTGGCTAATTTTTATATTTTTAGTGGAGACGGGGTTTCACCGTGTTGGCCAGGCTGATCTAGAACTCCTGACTGCAGGTAATTCACACACCTTAGCCTCCCAAAGTGCTGGGATTACAGATGTGAGGCACTGCACTTGACCTGAATATCAGTATTTTTTTTAAAGAATAAATTCTGCTATACATCCTGTTTATGCTGGTAACAATTTGTTTATGCAGCTTGTGGCAACGGACTTGTTGAATTAGTTTTCACAGCATGTGGAGCTGTGCCACAGTGTTTGTCATAAATCTGGGCAGTCTGAAAGGCATGAATTCCTTATATTTACAAAAGCTTATGAGTCGTGTCAACATGGGCAAGTTGGTCAAGTTTAAGGTCTAATTTCTTTACCTGTAAAAAGAGAATGATAATAGAACTTCAGTAATACCTCATGTAAACAGAGCATGATTTACTATCTGTGTAAAGTTATGAATAGCTTCTTGACACTCAAGATACAAGAGATGGTATTCTTTATTTTCTAGATGAAGCCATCTCCAAATCATAGCTTATTAGGGTCAATAATAAGCTCAATATCAGTGATTATCTGGGGTTATCCTCACTGGAACTTACAAAACCCCTGGGGCTTACATTTTCCTAGGAAAATGGGAAAGGACCTGGTTCTTGGCTCCACCTGGGTGCTATGCACAGGGCCATTTTGTATACAACCCTCACAGACATGGATGGCAGCTCAGTCTTCCAAATGTTCAACAGTGTTTGAGCATGATTTCTTTGCCATGCACTGGAGATGATCTCCTTGGGAGAACTGGCCCAAAACTTAATAAAAATTCCTCTTTGCTGACTGCTTAGTTACAAATGTTTTAAAAAGATGCTCAAGACATAGCATTTAATGGCCAATTCTCATCTGTATTCAAATACCTGTGCCCATACAAGGACTTGTAACCTCCAGAATGCCAAGTCCAAGCATATGGAGAAATTCACAATCCTCCAAATTATTCCATCTGTGGTACCAACTGCAGGGTTGGGCCACTCTTTCAAAGCCTCCAGTTTCATTTTTTTTGGGACAGTCCAGCTTAATTTCTTCATTGGCTGAGGGCTTTGAAATGAGTCCTATGAACTCTCACTCTGAGGACAAGGGAAATCCAGATCTCAAAGGCATAGAGGCCTGACCTCATTGTTTCACTGATGAAAAGAAAATAGGGGGGAAAAATGAAGATTCTGATTAATTCCTCTGGAAGTCACACTGTTACATAGGCAAATCACATAGCATGTAGAAACTGCTCACTTTAGGTTGCTTATTATCATTATTTAGAACACTGTACGTGTTTATTGGTTATGCTCCACTGAATCTTCCATCTCTTGAGATGCTTTAAGGTATGGGGGAAAGAGCCTGGCTTTTGGAGTCAGACAGCCTGGCTTTGCTTCTTACCTCTTTGCACTTATGCTAATTGCTTTACTGAGTCTCAGTTTGTCTTCTGTAAAATTAATTGTAAATGTTAAATGCACCTAACACAGATAGCTAAAGGCTTTACCTGCCACGGCATACAAATAGTCACATATATAATAATAGTCCAAATCTCAAGGCTTGGAGCCCACATCTGCTAGACTGGGTCTTTTGCTAGAAGTCCCTCCTGTTAATCTATTTTGCCTGGGAGGTCCCAGGGGTGAGGTTTGCCGAAAAGTTCCTTTGTTCTCATGTTCTTTCTCATCCCCAGACTGCTGATCTCTTGCTTTTCTCCCTCTTTGGACAGTAGCAAAACTCGCTTAGAGTTTCACGATCAGAGACATTTTTCACAAAAGAATAGGCCCCTAGAAACAGATGTCACTGACATTCTACCTTCTCCTGTCATAATGCACTGATGCTCAGGGGGAAGGGAGTAATATCAGGTAAGGTCAAGCACGGTCTCCTCCTGCCATGGCCCACCGACATTCAGTCAGGCTAACAGCTCAGGCCTGCTATTTCAGACCTCCTCTCATGGGCTCTGAGGTCTCTTCAGGCCACTCTTTTTCAGGGGACCCCAGTCTCCTAGACTGGCGTGTGGGTGCCTTAATACAGTTGGTGGACAAGTGGACCAGGATTGAGCTCTCTTGTACAGCTATCACAACTAGTGCTTGTCACACAATAAGCTACCCATTTTGCCTTCTTTGCTTAGGAACAGTTTGAAGTATTTTCTAGACAGTCATCTCTAAATATTTTTGCCCTTTTGCCAAGCTAACTGTTTTTACAGTGATAAAATCTGAGACTCAAATTTGTCTGTGTCATGTTATTACATAGACTATCTCAGAACTTGGGAGATTACTATCTGATATGGTTTGGTTATGTCCCCACCCAAATCTTGTCTTGAATTGTAGTTTCCATAATCTACATGTCATAAGAGGAACCTGGTGGAAAACAATTTAATCATGGGGGCCATTACCCTCATGCTGTTCTCATGATAGCGAGTGAGTTCTCATGAGATCTGGTGGTTTCAGAAGGGACTTGTCCTTCTTTTGATTGTCACTTTCTCCTTTCTGCCACCACGTGAAGAAGGATGTATTTACTTCCTCTTCCTCCATGATTTTAAGTTTCCTGTGGCCTCTCCAGCTATACTGAACTGTGAACTCTTCTTTTCTTTCCAAATTACCCAGTATCAGGTATGTCTTTATTAGCAATATGAGGACGGACGTGGCGCTCTGAGCCGTGGCTTAATGGTGCTGCTGTAAAGATACCCAAAAATGTCAAGTGACTTTGGAACTGGTTAACAGGCAGAGGTTGGAACCATTCAGAGGGTTCAGAAAGAGACAGGAAAATCCGGAAAAGTTTGGAACTTCCTAGAGACTTGGGGGGCTCAGAAGACAGGAAGATGTGGGAAAGTTTGGAATTTCCTAGAAACTTGTTGAATAGCTTTGCCCAAAATGCTGATAGTGATATGGACAACAAAGTCCAGGCTGAGGTGGTCTCAGATGGAGATGAGGAACCTACCTTTTCAGAACTGGAGTAAAGGTGACTGTTATACTTTAGCAAAGAGACTGGTGGTATTTTTGTCCCTGCCCTAGAAATCTGTGGAACTTTGAACTTGAAAGGGATGATTTAGGGCATCTGGTGGAAGAATCATGAAGTGGCAAAGGGTTCAAGAGGAAGCAGAACATAAAAGTTTGAAAAATTGCAGCCTGAGGTCAGGTGCAGTGGCTCATGCCTGTAATCCCAGCACTTTGTGAGGCCGAGGTGGGCAGATCACAAGGTCAGGAGTTCAAGACCAGCCTGGCCAACATGGTGAAACCCCATCTCTACTAAAAATACAAAAATTAGCTGGGAGTGGTGGCATGTGCATGTAATCCCAGCTACTTGGGAGGTTGAGGCAGGAGAATAATTTGAACCAGGGAGGCAGAGGTTGCAGTGAGCCGAGATCTGCCATTGTACTCCCGCCTCGGCAACAAGAGTGAAACTCTGTCTTAAAAAAAAAAAGGAAAAAGAAAAATTGCAGCCTGACGATACGATGGAAAAGAAAAACCCATTTTCTTGGGAGAAATTCCAGCTGGATGCAGAAATTGGCATAAATAACAAGGAGTTGAATGTGAATCACCAAGATAATGGGGAAAATGTCTTCAGGGCATGTTGGCGATCTTTGTGTCAGCCCCTCCCATCATAGGCCTGGAGGCCTAGGAGGGAAAATGGTTTTCTGGGCCAGGCCCAGGGTCCCCCTGCTCTATGCAGCCTTGAGACATGGTGCTCTGAGTCCCAGCCACTTTATCTCCAGCCATGGCTAAAAAGGGTCAACATACAGCTCAGGCCATTGCTTCAGAGGATGCAAGCCCCAAGCCTTGGTAGCTTGCATGTGGTTTGGAGCATGTGGGTAGAAGTCAAGAACTGAGATTTGTGAGCCTTTGCCTAGATTTCAGAGGATGTATGAAACACCTGGATGTTCAGGCAAAAGTTTGCTGCAGACGTTCTCATGGAGAACGTCTGCTATGGCAGTGCAGAAGGGAAATAAGGGGTCAGAGCCCCCGCACATAGTCCCTCCTGAGGTACTGCCTGGTGGATCTGTGAGAAGAGGGCCACTGTCCTCCTGACCCCAGGATGGTAGATCCACTGACAGCTTCCACTGTGTGCCTGGAAAAAACCCACAGAAACTCAATGCTAGTCCCTGACGGCGCCCAGGAATAAAACTGTACCTTGCAAAGCCACAAAGGCTGAGCTGCCCAAGGCTGTGGGAGACCTTGCATTAGTGTGCCCTGGATGTGAGACATGGAGTCAAAGGAGATAATTTTGAAACTTTAAGGTTTAATAACTGCCCTATTGGATTTTGGACTTGCATGCAACTTGTAGCCCCTTTGTTTTCACCAATTTCTCCATTTGGAATGGGTGTATTTACCCAATGCCTGTACCCCCATTGTATCTAGGAAGTAACTAACTGACTTTTGATTTTACAGGCTCATAAGCAGAAGGGGCTTGCTTTGTTTCAGATAAGACTTTGGACTTGGACTTTCAAGTTATTGCTGGAATGAGTTAAGACTTTGTGGGGACTGTTGGAAGGGCATGATTGTGTTTTAAAATGTGAGGACATGAGATTTGGGAGGGTCCAGGGGCAGAATTATGTTTTGGCTGTGTCTCCATTCAAATCTTATCTTGAACTGCAGTTCCCATAATCCTCATGTGTCATTGGAGGGGCCCAGTGGGAGGCAATTGAATCATGGGGCAGTAACCTTCATGCTCTTCTTAGGATAGTGAGTTCTCATGAGATCTCATGGTTTTATAAGGGGCTTTCCCCCATTTTGCTTGGCACTTCTTGTTGCCACCCTGTGAAAAAGGATGTTTGCTTCCCCTTCCACCATGATTGTAAGTTTCCTGAGGCCTCCCTGGCCATGCTGAACTGTAAGTCAATTGAACCTCTTCCCTTTATAAATTACCTACTATTCAGTATGTCTTTACTAGCAGGATGAGAACAAACTAATACACTATCAATGTAGCCTATGCAGCTATAAGCATGACTAGGTTGATCAGAAATGCTACTAGCAGAATGTTTAGTTACAAAGGAGGAGTCACAGTGCTGCATCATGGTGGGATCCATACAGCTTGGATCCATACAGCTTGGTGAAAGATTCTTACTCCAGTGGAGCAGGATAAAACTGGTTCTTTGAGTGCTTTTTGACAGAGACATATAAAATAGGATGCTTGGTTTAAGAATATGGGGCCAACCGAATAAATAAAAACCTTCTCCAGGGTTTATGAGAAAGCAGGAAGTCAATTATTTGCAAACTATATTGCAGGGAAATGAAGCCTCTGTGAAGCTTGTATTTAGGTGAACTTTGAACTTTTGCCAATGCAAAGAAATCCCCAGAAGGCACTGAAGGAACCAAGCAACAATACAAACACAGAACAGTGAGGGTGGGTTAGACAACATGGGAACAGAAAACAGTGGAGCCTCACAGGAAGAGTCGTCCAGACCTGGCCAACCTGAGACGATTCCTTCTGTCATTCTGATTTAAGGATGCTCACAAAATCTTTAAAAAAGAGAGCCTGGAATTTTATTTAAAGAAACACTTATAAGTATACTATGTGTTTATAAGTATACTTTGACCCTTTCAGGTAGTAATTATTTAGTCTTTAAAACAACTATATGAGATGCTGTCAGTTCCATCTATAGATTAAAAAAAAACAGGCGTAATTTGCCCAAGACAACAGAGCAAGCAACAACAACCAGGCTTAAAAATCAGGTAGTTTCTTTAAACACAGAGTTACCATATGACCTAGTAATTCCAATTCTAGGTATATGTCCAAGATAAATGAAAACGTGTCCACATAAAAACTTGTACACTAATGATTATAGCAGCACTATACATAATAGCCAAAAGGTGGAAATAACCCAAATGTCCACCAACAGATGAATAAACAGAATATACTATATACATACAATGGAATATCATTCAGCCATGAAAAAGAATGAAGTACCAATGCATACTACATACAACCGCATGGATAAGCCTTGAAAATATTATATCAAGTGAAAGAAGCTAGTCAGAAAAGACTACATATTGTATGATTCCGTTCATATACAATGTCCAAAATAGGCAAATCTATAAAGACAGAAAATAGATTAGTGGTTTCTTAGAAGTTGGGGGTGGAGTGAAGAAAAAGGACACAGGGGAGGTGGTAACTAAGGGGTACACAGGATCTCAAAAAAAACTCAGGATCTGGATCAAGAATCTGGGCTCTCAATCTCTGGGCTATGCTCATCTGTCTTGATCACAGAAGCCTATTGACTAGAATGTCTTGCTGCATATACTCAGATACCATAAAATACTTATGGCTTTGGTATACACATGGAGGCAAAGTCAGGTAAAAAGTATCCTAAAGGTACAAGGTTAAAACGAAGCCTGGCTTAACGAGGCTGAATTGTAAATGGATGAGTAACAGGTTCTATGAAGTTTTAGTATCTATTTGCTATGACTATTTGTGTTTCCTTCTCTTTTTAGATAAAAGGTCTTCTATTCTCTCATTGCCACTGAACATCACAGAAAAGGCAATGATAAAGTGCCAGAGGAAAATTCCAGAACAGGTCCATCACATTGCTGCTCTGTTGAGCTAAGTAACCTTTTGGTCAAATAAAACTCCAAACTTAATTGCCCAAGGAAGCAATGTTAAAGTTCTAAGAAAAATGTCAGCTAAGGAAATGAAGTAAATGGGTTTTCCCCATTTCCAGATACTTGAAAGCCAAAAAGCCAAAAACTTTTCTTGCCTTTGCAAAAACAAAACAAAATGAAACACAGATAAAAACTATTATTTCTGAAACTGGCTAACAAATAGATCAATTAGATATGAAAGAGGCCCCCTCCTGGGCTCTGCTGCTAAGTACTAAGTAAATTGGAGGCCCATACTAAGGCCGGGGCCTAGCAAATGTGAACTTTAAAAAAATTACCACAGCACATGGCTTCTTGATGATAATAGTCTCAGGTTGTAAATAACCTTCTCATCATTATCAGAGACTTCTTTAACTCACCCGGAATTCTTATGAGTAGCTATCAATCAAAAATGGCGATTTGCAAAGTCATACACTTTCTATTTATCAGTGTTTTCTAAGAAAAGCACTTTTTTTCTGAGGTCTCAATTCCAAGTTCTCAAAAAGCTTATATTTGAAAACTTGATTACACCTATGGCCAACAATAATAATTTTAAAAAGTGCCCACAATCACACATTCCTCATAAGCAATTTCACAAATTCTCCTTTTGTTTTCCCCACCAGAGGGTGCTACTTCCTTACATTTCCTAAAGATGGGGCCTGGCTTCTGAAGGAAATTTTTATATTGTTTTAAGTACCCTGTGCTAATATTCAAATTGGCAAGTTTCTGTTATTCAAGACTCCGTGATGCAATAGGAATTTTATAATTGAAAACCTGTCAGTGGTAGTTATAGAGGAGTTGCCACACCCTCAGATGTTTGACTTTTAAGTCACTCTTGTGTACGTAAGCCAGAGGTAAGGTCAAGTGATTACGGCTCAGTTGTGGTTATAAAAACTATGCAATCATCAGAGCCTCCACCCTTCTACTTGCTCGGTGCTTTATTCTTAATAAGGGAAAGAGTAGGTGTGTTCCTTCATCCCCTAAACACTGCTTCATTAAAAAAAAGAGAGAGGAAGAGAGATTACCTACAATGATCTTAGAACCATAATTTAGTCCTAAATAAAGACTTATAAAGATCTTGCACTATCCTTTTCAAACCACAAAATGTAAATCCATCTCTAAAAACGGAAAATCACACTTATCATGAACTTAAAAACAACCGTAGGAAAGACAGAGCTGAAACAAGGAGTGGGACAGGTGGTTGGGTGTGCAAATCACGTTCACGGGGCTGACAGAAGCACATCAAACATGCCATGTACACCCTTCCTGGTCTTCTTGCATTTAAATCTGTGGATAGGACAAGTTCTGACTAATGGGATATTTGTGGATATATGTGTGTCCTTTCCAGATTGAGGTAGTGAAAAATCTATGCAGATTTCTCAAGTTTCTCTTTCCCTTTTATAGAATCCCCAAGGAAGCAGCATGTTTAGGATGAAGCAGCTACAAGATGGTGCCAGCTCCAGTAGCCTGGGTCTCTGAGTGACTGTGTGGAACAGAAGGTCCTATTACTCTATACTAGAGTATGGTCTAGGGGAGGGAAATAGGAAAGGAAATCAGAGAAGTAACTGTGACTAGATTATATAAGGCCTTGAAGGAAATGGGGAGCTATTTAAAAACTTTGAGCAGAGGAGAGCGATGATCTGACTTAAGTTTTTAAGAGAACACTATGGTTGCAACTAGACTGAAGGAGGCAATCGTACAAGCAGGGAAACTTCTAAGAGGCTGTTAAAAAATTCAGGGCCTCCACATTTATTAGAGTTAATTACATATATCAGTAGACACATTGCAAACTCTTTTAGTATTGCTAAAGTGATGCCATTTCTCTCTGACTGAGTCACATTCAATGTAGTTTCCTCTTTCTTCTCCTCATAGCCTTATGTAAAGACATTATTATTTCTTCATTGTGGATTTCCCTTTAATTTTCTGGTTAAAAGGCAATACAGAAAAAAATTAATTATATAGCTCCTTTTAAGCCATTTTTTTTCCCTTCCCTACTCTTTTATCAGCAGGCTCATTTTTCTAATCTTTTTGAAAATATAATACTATGGAAGGCAACATTTTGCTAACATTTTTTGCTAATAATTTTTCATTTACTCATTTTGGTTCCATGTTTTTTGTTCTTTCTGTTCTTTTCATCAGACATGTTTTTCTACTAAGGAATGACTTGCATTTTAAACAAGTCTCTTATTTAATTCAATTCCAATATGAATTTTTGTTTGAAGACATTATTTGGTACATGAAATCACTATTAATTAAAAACAGAAGTTTTGCCCGGGGTTGGTGGCTCACGCCTGTAATCCCAGCACTTTTGGAGGGATAATCCCAGCTGAGGTGGGCTGATTGCTTGAGCACAGGAGTTCGAGAACTACCTGGGCAACATGGTGAAACCCTGTCTCTACTAAAAATACAAAGAATCAGCCAGGTATGGTGGCCCATCTGCAGTTTCATCTACTGGAGGCGGGGCTGAGGTGGGGTGATTGCTTGAACTCAGTAAGGGGAGGTTGCAGTGAGCTGAGATCGCACCACTGCACTTCAGCTTGGGCAACAGAGAGAGACTCTGTCTCAAAATAAAATAAAAATAGAAGTTTTTCTTTTGGTAGCTAAAATATCAAATAAGTATATCATCGTCTATGATTTAATTAGAATGCAATCACTTCATTTCTTTGCATCTTTAACAATTCCATTTAATGTAATACCCATTTAAATCTCTATGTAATTTTGTTCTTTTTTTTTTAGTTTTTTGCAGCCCTATCTCAGCTCCCTGCAACCTCTGCTTCCCCAGTTCAAACAATTCTCGTGCCTCAGCCTCCCGAGTAGCTGGGATTACAGGTGTACACCACCACGCTGGCTAATGTGTGTGTGTGTGTGTGAGTGTGTGTTTAGTAGAGACGGGGTTTTACTATGTACTCCAGGCTGGTCTTGAACTCCTTTCAGCCTCCCAAAGTGCTGGGATTACAGGCGTGAGCCACTGTGCCCGACCTCAATGTAATTTCAAAATAAAATTTATTGTGCAACATTGCCCTGTATGTCTATTTCATCCACTAGAAGGAGAATGCCTTGAACGATAGGCTTCACTTATCTCCCTTTACTCACCACCCATTTCCTTGTCCCTCATTGACTGGTGAGAATATGGTCAGTTTAGGCATTATGCATATTATTTCTCATTCACTTTTTGTTTTCTTATTGAGGTACTTAAATAAATCTTGTTAAATCTATTAAAAATGTTTAAAAATGATTATCTTTTAAATTTACGTAGAATTGAGTGGGAGTGGGAATAGAATTGAGTTATTAATCCAAAAAAGGAGTACTGATCTGTTTTCTAACCGTGTACTTTAATATTCACTAAAAAGTAGGTAAACTATTTTAAGGTTCTCATTAGCTTAAACCATAAATTACCTGAGGACTTTTCTCTCATGAGGAGAAAGGATGAAAAAGTAAAAATTGGCTTATTCAAGATGATTCAAATTCTGCAGTTCAATTTATAAATATAAAACCCTATTCTTTTTTCTGAGATGTTTAAACTTTATACAAAATAAGATAAGTAAACATATCTTATTCGATTTCATTAATTCTATTTCATGTTTGATATTATAATCTTTTCTTAGTATCCTATTCCTTCATTTTGTAGGCTAAGTAGAAGTTATTATGAAACTTCTATTTTCAGTATTATACATCTCTTGAGTCCACAATTGATACATATTTAGGCTGCTCAAATAATTTATTGTCTAAATTGGGACATTTTGGGGATTAAAATGTGCACTACTAATTATCATACAAGGGCAACAGGTGTAGATAGTGATTTTCCCCAGCAAACCTGTTCACCCTATAGACAGGTGTGAGGCGAGCATATTTTTCCCCCATGGTTTTTGTGTCCTAGAGGAGGGTAGAGAATTTCTAGAATAGTATGGAAAACACTTTTACCTATTCTTGTCTCTTCTCTTATTCCTCTCCAGGGGAGGAGGAGTGGCTTTTCTGATTGCTGAGTTCATGAGAAGAAACTGAGCATATAATCTCCAAGTATAACTATTGCCAAGGCAATTAATATAATGCCTGATGCTTCCAAAAAAGAAAGATTTCCCCAGCTGCTTGTTGCAGAAGTTTCTGATATTATATATGAATATTATTTTTTTCTTCACATTCGAACTTAAATGTCCATTTGGACTTTTGGAAAATAAAATTTAAACATACTCCTTTCCTCACCATAGCTCCCTCTACTGTAAATCTTTAAACAATCTTCAGATAGACTGTCCTTTTTAAAGGAGAGTGTTTGCCTCATTTTTGCATACCAAAGATGACTTATCTGTTACTGACAATCCTCTGTTCAACTTTGAATAAATCAAGGTAATTTGATTTAAATGGAATTTGTGCCTTTTGGCACATTCCACAGTGCTCATATTAGACAACAAATCAAGTTCCATTTACTTTGTTTTGTATATTCTCTAGCAACATTTACTCTTAATATAAATTTAAATATCTAACTCATGTTGTAGATCCCAAGTTGGCAAATTTTTATTTTGTTTTTTCTTCTTTTGAAGACTTCCCTACAAAAGAGTATAGCTTGGGTATGTGTTACTTTTCAACACCCTATAGATCTTTTTATGGCACTGAGTCTTTAAAGAGAGAAACAAAAGATACTAAAGGAAAAGTCAAATGTTAACAAATATTTTCAACTGCTAGTAAAAATAAGATCATTTAATAAATAATTTTCAAAAGATGTAGTACCATTTCAAATAGGATACATATTTTAAGATTATGAAACATATGCAATTGTATACAACTATATTACACAACTGTGTAAGGTCAACCTTATGTCTTAAAATCTGTCATGACTGACCTTGCTGGTGTCTCAGGACTGAAAGACACTGGGCTCCATATACCTGATTATTTACCACAACTCTAAATCTGGTGTCATTCTGTTCCCTTAGCCTTTCAGGAGTAAATTCAGTTGAGTACCTCCAAGTCAAGAGGCTGTACCATCCAAGCATTCCCTTCTTGAGAAATAATCCTCTCTCTACTCTAGTTGAAGGATCTCTAGGGAGCGATAAAGAGGCCACATGGGCATGGTGGCATGTGTTGCTAGTCCTAGCTACTGGGAAGGCTGAGATAGGAGGACTGCTTTAACCCAGGAGTTTGAGGCCAGCCTGGGCAATGTAGTGAGATCCTGCCTCTAAAAACTAAAAAAAAATTTAAAAAAGGAGGGCACAGAGACATCACTCGAGTGTAAGGAAGAATGCTACCTTCACTAAACAGATCCCCTTCACTGTTTTCATGCTGTTATACAGATATCTTTAATCAGCATCGAATTGCTTCAGCAAAGTTTCCTTTTTTTGGTCTTTATGCTCCACAACTTGCCTTCCTTAAGGCACAGTTTGTGTTCCTTGTCTTTAGGTACACTGTACACTGTACTGTCCTCCCAATTTCTCAAGACGTTTTTTTCTTTCATTATTGGACATTTTCCTTCTTCAATATAAATGTAGGTCATACTGAAAATTCTATCTTTAGGTCTCATCTCTGCTCTGTAGATATTTTCCTCCTTTGCATCAACCATCACTTCATCACAGAAGATGCCCAATTTTATGCTTCTAGAAAAATTCCTAACTGCCTGCAGCAGATCTCCATGTGAAGATATGTACACCCCCAAATCAGTGTCTGTTTCCATTTGTACATGCCCTTTGTCTTTCTTCTTCGGCATCTTTCCTCTTGCCATTTCCTCCATCTGGAGTCTCTTTGCAATTTCAGCTTTTTGAAATTCTGCTTATGTTTCAAGCCTTAAATACCACATCCAGCTTGAAGTTTACCCAGATCTTTTAAACCACACTTGATGGCTATACGTTTTGAACTCACATGGCATTCTGGGTATGTCTAGCTTACGGAACTTATTTTACTCCACATAAATACAGGTTATTTATATAATTGTCTTATCCTTATACTAGAGTTCACAGTTTACTTTCACATACTATATATGCTAAGAAAATGTAGCTTTCTCCCCTCTCTAACAAAGCTGATTATTCCTCACAAGCCACCACCCACCCCATGTGAATAAATACAGTAGCAAATGGCATATGTAATATGACACTGTTTTTGTAAAGAAGTCAATGGTGAGGGCGGTTATGCACATATGTTTCTTGGCTTTACCCACCACTGGGGATTACCGATTCACAGCTGTAATAATGCTACAAATGCCAGTGCTCTGAGACCAGGTATATGGACGTCTGGCCTTCTGCCCTGATTGCCCTCTTCAATTGGGAAGGGAGGGAAAAGATTCTCATTTAATCAGCACTTCGGGATACACAGGAAAAATATTACTTTTTGAGTAATGACAAAATTAATCTTAATTTTGTCTATATAGTTCTATATTTTGTGCAATGATTGTTAATTTTATAACAGCTAATTTTAAAAAAGAAAAAACGGTCACTCATGCTATTCTCCTTGGTACATTAAATAGGATGTATATGTTCCTTTCCTTCCTGTTCCCTCCAATGCACATCCACACATTCCGTGCGCGCACACACACACACACCGCACCCACACATTGGACCTTGAACTTCTCGGGCATGTTCTTGTGTCATCTTTAGCATCAAACACCGTGTCATGAATGT